>NC_135506.1:94333598-94647973 GCF_052857255.1 Amblyomma americanum | reverse complement strand
GACGTCATCTGCAGCTACCCATGACGCAAAATATCAATATGGCCGCCGGCCACGACCGACCAATAGGAGCGATGCTTATTGACACCTTTGTGACAAGTTTTTGACAATTTTCCTAATTGACAGTTACGTAATCTGGCCCCAGTTAACATTGACCGATTGACCTCCTTTATGTATTGTGGAAATATCCGGTGCACTTCAAGGTGCCGGGTGGGCCTCGTTTTTGACATTTATTTATGATCTGTAAGCTAATGACTTTGGCCAGACATGTAGTCATGCCGATTGGGCTTATGCGACACAACGTCGCTGCTCAAAAGCGCCCTCTACACCACCACAATTACCGACCGAGTGAACTTCTTTGCAGGATAAAGTCTGGTGCAGCGAAGGTCTGAAACAGCTGGGGAAGGACCATCGATCTCTAAAGAGATCGCATGGGCTCCCGCCTTGAAGCCACTTTTCGGCAGAAAGAGTCAGCCTTCGGGCTCGAATATTTTGGACGACATCCGGGCCATTGTCCAATGCCTGCTGCAGCCGGATTTTGCCAATCTACGGACACCTAGGCATATTGCCGGCTGACTGCCGGCCTAGCCATCGAGCTCGACCTAGCTCGTCACCTCTCCGCCGGGAACTGAGCGCCCAGGGACCCGCACAGATGGAGTACGCCGTGGAAGGCGAGAAAATATCACCGTCGGAGCTCGAGGCCGGAAAATGGGAAACCATTCTTCGTTACCGCGACCGACAACGAGGCCTGAAGAATAAAGGGCCCGCATCAACCGACGACGAGCCTGCGCAGGGGCACGGCCAAGGCAAGTCTAATTCCAATTTTCCATCGCGAAAGAACGGGAAGAAGGTACTTGCACTCAGTAGAAAGCCCTTCTCCCGCGCTTACCGACCGACGACTACAAAATCGTCTGCCGACCACAAGGTTGGAATCTGAGGGACTTTGCGCCCGGACTACTACTCTTCTGCGCCTGCGAGGTGGCCAGGCTGCCGTATGATACGGTGAAGAATGAAGACATTATCAGAGTCAATACGGCCAACAACACCTTTACGCTATGCACGCCCGATCGTCAACGGGCGACTGCATACGCCAATATTGAAAAACTGAACCTCCAAGGTCAAACCTACAACGTAACGTCGTACGTGGCGGCGCCCGAAGACTCGGTAAAAGGGGTCATTTACAACGCCTACGCGGGAGACTCGCCCGAAGCGGTTCGCCAAGGCTTCGGAAACCGAAACGAAGGAATAGAAGTTGTGGATGCCCGACGGATCGGGAAATCCAGAACAATACAAATCACCTTTTTTGGAAAGAAGCTACCCAGCCAAGTAATCTATCAGTGCGGCGTCTTTCGGGTCCACCCCTTCAGGGAGCAACATGAGGTATGCTACAACTGCAGGAGAGTAGGACACCGGGCCGATGTCTGCTACAAACCTACAACGAACCTTTGCCGCCGCTGCGGAGAAAATCACTCGCCTCCACCTGAGGGAGAACAGCCAACCTGCCAACCCATATGCATCGTCTGCAACGGGGGCCACAACACAGGCAGCCGGAACTGCAAATTCCGGCTGATCAACAAGAACAAACAAGGAACGCCCCATGGCAACCAGACACCCAAGCAAGGGGACAACGACTCATCACTACACGGACACCAGTCTAGGCCCAGGAAGAAGGAACACGGTGCTACCGGAAAAGGAGGAAGCCACAGCCGGAACAACTCCAGCTCCTTCCCGCCCCTGGGGAACCCTGCAGGGAACGACAAGAGAAGCTCAAGCCGCGGACGCAGCGATAGCCGCTCCAATAAAAAGGTGAGCTGGCCAGCAGAGGCCTCCCAATCTATTGACGCTCGAGAGAAGGAGTTTGAGATCCAACTACAATCCCGAGACAGAGAAATTGCCAGCCTTAAAAAAGAGTTGGCTGACATTAAACGCCTGTTACAAGCGCATCAGGTACAGAATGCCACTGCGGCTAGAATGCCACCCACCGCGTCCCAGGATTCGACCAATAATGCGATGGAAACAGACGCTGTTTGCCACACTCCCTCCAACGCGTCCCAGTCTTCAGCCCATAACGCGACGGACACAGACGCCAGAATAGCAACTAAAAGACCGCATCCTACAAAAGAAGGCGAGGAATCCAAAAGAAAGGCCGAGGCTTCGGAAGCCGACACCCCGCAGCCGTCGAAAGCGCCTACCAAACTCAGGCCAGACATCAATACTCTGTCAGAGAGAACTAGCGCTATATCAACAGAACAAGCAACCTTCCAAGGCCTCGTTACTACCAAATTTGCAGAGATAGATATTCGCTTTGCAACACTAGAGGGACAGGTATCCCAAATAGCCACCTGCATGCAGCAAATAATGGATAGGCTTACAACTATCGAGGCCCGCCTACCCCCCACCTTGGATCGGTCCACGACGCCACAACCATCTATAACCCAACATGGCACCACGCCAAAAACTTGAAATTTGGCAATGGAACTGCAGAGGCTTCCGCCGCAAGCGGGCCCACTTGCAGCTCCACATCCAACAAGCACCGTCTGTTCCAACCCCAGACGTGATTGCATTGCAAGAAGCTAGCGGCAGGGCTACACTGCCAGGCTATAAAGCATATCTGCCACCTCATTATGATACTAGTAACGCAGCCGGCTCCTTCACAGCCACTCTGGTGCATAGAAATATCACCGCAATTCAACATTTTATAAATGATTCGGAAGAAGATTACACCCTACTTGAAATAGTACCAAGGCAAAAAGGAGGCTCAAATCTCTTCATCCTTAATGTATACAACCCTCCCAGAAACAAAGGCAATGGACTCCCACACTTGTTGATAAACACAGTAAAGCTGGCTGCTAGGGCTCAACTATTAATTGTGGGAGACTTCAACGCTCAACACCCAGCATGGGGATATACCAAAGCAACTCCGAAAGGGAACCTGCTCTGGCAAATCATACAGTCACTAGGGCTCACAACGCTAAACAACCCGAGCGACCACACACGCATGGGTAACAGTGTATGTGTAGACACATCTCCAGACTTATCCCTCTCTAAAAACGTCAAGGACGCAAAGTGGGTCAACACCGGGCAAAACCTTGGTAGTGATCACTTCATCCTTAGCATCACCTTCCCCACGACAAAACTTAAAAACAAAGCAAAAGAAATACGAACCACGGATTGGGACAAGTTCAGGCAACTTCGCGACAAAACAGCTGCAAAGGAGATCTCTAACCTTAGTGACTGGGTTATCTCCCTGAATGAGGATGTCAGCTCCACTAGCGTTGTGGTGCCAGTTGAGAAGGAGGAGCAGATTGCAGACTCAAAACTGTTACACCTGTGGCAGGCACAAAAAGGCCTCCAAAAACGCTGGAAGCAGCAAAAACACAACAAGCGACTACGCAAAAAGATCGCTGAAATCGAGAGGTGAATCGAGGAACATACACTTACTCTCCAAACACAACAATGGAACCAAATATGTGAAAGCGTCAATGGACAGCTCGGAAATAAGAAGACATGACATCTTCTAAGACACCTGCTCGATCCAGAACAAACACGTCCCGTGCAACAAAGTCAACTGTACAGACTCATACATAAATATGAGGGTACAACTGAAGACCTAATCAAAGAGCTAGCAGAACTTTATTTAAACACGGATGATAGTACCACACAACCAGACTACCGGGGGACTCCTAATCCAAATTTAGACGCAGACATCACAGACGCAGAGGTCTGGTACGCAATTGGAAAACTGCGGACAACATCTGCGGCAGGACCAGACAAAGTAACAAATAAGACTCTCAGGAACTTAGACGCAACGTCGATCGCGGCGGTTACAAACCTTATGAACAAATACTGGCATGCAGGCAGCATACCACCAGAGTGGAAACACGCGAAAATCACTTTCATTCCTAAAGCGGGTAAGAAACTCAGCACTGAGAATCTACGCCCAATTTCATTAACATCATGCCTAGGCAAACTCATGGAGCATGTCATCCTCAATAGGCTCCAAAACTATGCGGAGGACATGAACCTCCTACCTGAAACAAGGTTAGGATTCAGGGCCCAACTATCTACCCAGGACATTCTCTTGCAGCTTAACAAGGACATAATTGAAGCTGACGAGGGAACAGGAACGAAAGCAATATTGGGTTTAGACCTTGTTAAAGCTTTCGACAACGTCACCTACAAAGCCATCTTGACAAACTTGTCAGAAATCAACCCCGGAGAAAGGACGTACAACTACATCCGATCCTTCCTCACTAACAGAACAGCAGTGATAACGGTCGGAACAATAGAGTCTGCCCCAATCAAACTAGGAAGTAAAGGAACGCCACAGGGCTCCGTCCTGTCCCCTTTCCTTTTTAACCTCTCCCTCATCAAAATTCCCCCCAAACTGGCACAAATACCAGACCTACATCACACGTTCTATGCAGATGACATCCCACTTTGGGTAACCAAAGGATGCGAAGGCTACATAGAAGACACACTCCAAGCAGCAGTGGACATCATCGAGGCATGCGCATGGGATTCCGGCCTCACTTGTTCTGAGCAAAAATCTGAACTCTTCGTGATCCGTCGTAAACAAAGAGGTAGGCGTACCACGACATCCCCCCCGCAAATAAACGTCTATGTTAATGGACGATCTGTCAAAGAGGTACAGACCATGAGAATACTGGGGTTGTATTTACAAACAAATGGAAAAAATACTGACACACTCACTAAGCTAAAACGCACGGTAGAAGCGACGGCGCGATTACTCCGCCGCATAGCTAACCGCAGACAAGGGGTGAGGGAAAGAGATTTATGCCGCCTAGTGCAGGCCTTTGCGCTGAGCAGGATACTCTATGCCACCCCTTATCTGAAAATTTCGAAAGCAGAAAAGGACAAATTGGATAGCATGATACGGCAGGCCTATAAGGCTGCGTTAGGACTCCCACTAAATGCCTCAACCGAAAGGCTTATGAGGTTAGGAATACATAACACCTACAATGAACTGAAAGAAGCCCATTTAATGGCTCAAACAGCGCGATTAGCCAATTCCAGAACTGGCAGGAGTATTCTTACCAGGCTCAGAATTAACTTTCAACCTACGAATAACGATGCTAAAGTAGACTTACCCCGCGTCTATAGGACGGCCCTACTAATCAAACCACTCCCCAAAAACATGCACCCCTTACACCATGAGGGTAGAAGACAAGCACGAGCCAAAGCCTTACATAAGAAATACAGACAGTGCGCTGCAATACTTTATGTAGATGCGGCAGAATACAAAAATACCAATGCCTTTGCAGTTGTGGTTGTGAACGAGAATGGTGACCACATCGTCTCGGCGACAATCAAAACGAAATCCTCTGAAACGGCAGAAGAGGCGGCTATAGCCCTCGCCCTAGCACATACCCAAGGGAGCATCATCCTCAGCGATTCCAAAATGGGTGTCAATAATTTCGCTAAAGGGCGAATTACAAACACCTCCCTTAGAATCCTTAACGCAACCAAATTCTCACCAAATTATTCCGAATTGATATGGGTCCCAGCCCATTCGGGGAATCCGGGGAACGAGGCAGCCTACAATAAAGCCCGAGGTTTCGTCGACCGGGCAGTGGATGAGTCTGGCTCCCTGAATTTCACGAATGACTCAATGATCACATATCATGATCTCACCAATCATTTTAAACTAGAGAGGAGAATTTTCCCCCCTCCAGACAAAAGACTTACTAAAGAACAAGATGTTACGTGGCGTCGTCTACAGACGAGATCGATACGCACCCCATCACTCCTCGCGCACATTTATCCAGATCTTTAAAACCCTAGCTGCAAACACTGTGGCCAACGTGCTACCTACGATCACATCCTGTGGGACTGCAAAATAGAGCCACCTCCGGGTGATCTAGTTACAGCTCCTTCTCTCGAGCGGTGGGAGACCGTGCTGGCTAGCTCTGACCCCAGAACGCAAGTTTTGGCGGTGGAGTGGGCTGACAAAGTCGTCGAGGGCTATGTACTCTCGACCACTTAACGCGACCTCTTGCCAAGCTCTTCCCGGCGAATAAAATGTTTTACAATCAATCAATAAAGGCCGACGCAGGAACCTTCAGTTAATCTTGCATGCCTTGTGCCAGTCGTGACCACAGTGCTGCCGTAGAGTGGCGGGAAACGTAATCGGCTTATTGCAGTTATACTGCAGAAGCCTTTGGACCGTTTCACATTGTGCGACTAGAGCGGAAAAATTCGTTTCAGGCACTGATGCCGCTGTGTTACTCTTGGTGAGGCCTTTCACATGCAGAGTCAGCTCGCGTTTGCTGCTTCACTGCTTCCGCTGGTAACTGGTACCGTACATGACATTACGTCACGAAGTTCAATACTAGTGAGTCACAAAGCGATTACACCGGCGCTGGGACTGAATTCCAGCCGGATGGAAACACATCGGAAACCATCTGTCGACTTGACCTATTCTCTACTATTTCGTATTTTGCCAGTAGTGACTTTGACAAGCGAATAGCCTCTCTTAAGGTTGTTTCCCTAGTTTTCTGTCACCGTGATATCCTAAGCTTTTATTTACTTTTTGACTGTCGTCTATTACGGGTAAATTTACTTCATCTTCATTATACGTTGGTTGGCTGGTTTATGGGTTTAACGTCCCAAAAGCGACTCAGGCTATGAGGGACGCCGTAGTGAAGGGCTCTGGAAATTTCGACTACCTGGGGCTCTTTTACGTGCACTGACATCGCACAGTACACGGGCCTCTAGAATTTCGCCTCCATCGAAATTCCACCGCCGCGGCCGGGATCGAACCCGCGTCTTTTGGGCCAGCAGCCGAGCGCCATAACCACTCAGCCACCGCGGCGAATTTCTTCATTATACGTGTACCACACGTGCTCATAACGACAGTATTAACGCTTAGATGAATATTCCAACATCGTAACTCAATGCCTCTAAAATACTTATCGCATGATGCACATGAGAGAATTTGGGCATAATTTCTTTTCAAGATAGCGCGTTCTAAGGCGCCCTGAGCGTGCCACAACTGGCGAGGAGGAGTGGCCGCGCAGATGTGGCGACGATGAAAAAGATCGAGGCACCTGCCACGCGTGATTTTGCACGTGCGACGCGCCTCACGTTAGAGGTCAAGTCTAAGAGCCAGATGACCTTCAGGCTCAGCACGGGAGGAGTAGAGCTTTTCGCTCTAAAACGACAGTCTGTGGCAAGGAGCATAGCAGGATCCAGATTCTCGTTTGGGCAAGTTGGTGGCCGTTCATGTTGACTTTACCAAACGACAGGGGCGGGCGCCTATGCATGCACCATTGGCTCTCTACAAAATCAGCTTCAGTGAAATTTTGTCGTCCCTGTCTGTGTCGTTCCGAGTCTTTTGTCCTTGTCGGTTTCCCGCTGTGAACTCAACATGAGAGCATAGCATGTCTCATTTACGAAATGCGAATCAGGAGTGGTCTTCGGTATTTATTCCACTCTGGTGCCATGCTGTCCAAACAGGCTGTTTTACCAGCGACTAGACAAGAGATTAGGCCTAAAATACAATGAATGATGACGGCGCACACTTACCTGCAGTTCTGAGGCCCTGCGCATGTGAGCCACATTTATGTAACGTTACGCTTCTTAACCTAATGAAAAATGTTCGGGAAGTTTCGAAGCTTTTCACATGAAGGAAATGTGCACTGGCTGTCTAAGCGAAATGACCACTTCTATGCCCAATTGGAATTTAGCACCATTTACTGCCATGGGACGAGATCCTATGCGCACAGAGGACCGCCAGGGGGCGTCGAGGAGTACGGACGCGTTCACGTCGGCACCGCGAAATCAGTGATTTCATGGCGGATTTTTCCTACGTTGACCGTAAATGTCCTTGAAACCTCTTTCCTAAGGTGCAAGCAACCCGAGGATACGACATTTGTGCCGGTAAGTGCATCTTTAAAGCCTATATCGTCACTCCAAGTTCGCCAGCGCTACACGCTACGATAGGCCTACTTCGACCGGGAAGGCGGCGACCGGCGAGCTTCCGCCATCGCCGACCGCGCCCGGCTCCACGATGACGATGGAAGTGGCGGTGGTGGGAACCGACATCGACCCCAAAGAAACCGAAAAAGAAGAATGGATTATGCGACTGAAGAAGCGAGCGGAAAAATTGGAGACCAACGAACGCCACCTAGGACACCAACATGGTGCTGGAAACGCGGCGGCAGCGAACGCCGCCACTGTTGCGACGACCGACGGCAGCGACACGAGAGCCTACAGAGAGGCGGGACGCAAACTCGCTGAACGTTCAATAGCCTCAGACCTCCCGAGACTTCCAGCGACCGGATGGAAAGTAGTTGTGCGTCCCAAAGAAGGACTCACAATGCTGAAGAGCATTACCGAGATGAGAATTGCGGCGGCCATCAGGGAGAACGCCGGAATCAAGGACGAGGAGGCACTGAAGGACAGACTAGCTATAAACGCCAAGCAAGGAACGATTACCTACCACTCGCCTAGCTACGAAAACGCAAGGAAGGTGGAGAAACTTGAAACTGTCAAGATCGGAGACAAGGAACGCGGTGTGACCACCTACATGAACGCACCAGAGAGTTGCGGCAGAGGAGTCATCCATGGAATTGATGTGGAATTCACACACAAGTATGTACTAGAAGGACTGAACATTAACGGATTCAACCCTCTAGTCATAGATGCATGAAGAATGGGGAAGACTAAATCTTTCCTAATCACCTTTGAAGAAGAGAAAGTAACACGCAGAGTAGTCTTGAGCGGAATCACTTTCAAGTGCTTTCTATACAAGAAACGCTATGAGGTCTGTTACAAGTGCGGAGGACTTGGCCACCGCTCGGACGTCTGCGACAGTGAGGTGACCAAGTGCCGCGGCTGTGGCATGACATCGCCCCCCGAGGGGCACCAATGTACACCGCAGTGCCAACTATGTGGCAAAGAACACTACACCGGGGACAAGAGGTGCAAAAATCTCTTTCGCACCCCTTATATTGTCAAGAAACGCCAATGGGAAGCCAAACAGGAGGCTGAAGAAGCGAAGCAAGAAGACCGAAGGAACAGCCGCTCCCGTGATAGATCCGGCAGCAGAACGAGGTTTCGGTCAGAGTCGTTCCCCCGGCTACAAACCGGACAGCTACAGCAACGCAAGGAGCAAGCTGCAAAGGTGAGCTGGCCAGCTAAAGTTTCCCAGGACTCCGAGACAGTTAAAGAATTAAAAGAACTTATTAAACAGCAGACAGATCAGATTAAGACTTTAACTGATTATATTAAGAAGCAAGAAGAGCGGATCAAAATGCTAGAAACGACAGCTAAACAACCCGAGGAAAACAAACCGCAACAGGAAAAGGCAATGGCGCCTATGCAAGTGGAGCAGGATAGAGAGGTCGAGACAGAGAAGGTTGAAAAACCCCCTTCAAAAAAGAAACGTACCAAAGAGTCGGATCTTGAGACCAAATTCGAACAACTAAACGACAAACAACAACAGGACATGAAACTACTGAACGGAACACTAATGCAATTCATGAAACAAGTCACAGAAACGATCAGAGTAGAATTTGCAAAGCGAGACGCTGCTCTCACGGCGGAATTTGAGAAAAGGGACCAATGGATATACGCGGAATTCCAAGCAACCAAAAATGCCTTGGCCAAAGAACAATAATACTATCTGGCAGTGAAACTGTAGGGGCTTTCTGCGTAAACGGGCCGTTTTACAATCGTTCCTTGCAAACGGAGGCAAACCGGAAATTATAGCTTTACAAGAGTGCGGGAAAAACGCGAAGCTGCCCGGTTACAAATCGTTCCCGCGCCGAGGGGACAACACGCAGCTTGCCACCCTTGTCAAACGCAACGTTACCGCGCTGCAGCACGAGACAGGGCACGTCCAATTAGATCACACTCTAATCGAAATGATACCGCGTAAGCGGAGAGGGAAAAGCCTATTCGTCTTAAACGTATACAGCTCTCCGAAACAGAGAAAGGATTGCGGCTTCGACAGGCTATTCGCAAAAACGAAACAGATAGCGGGCAAAAACCCTATCGCCATTGTCGGGGACTTTAACGCTCATCATCCCGCATGGGGATACAAATATATGCAAATCAAGGGCAGAGAACTCTGGGACAGCATTCTCCACAATGAGCTCATCTTGATCACTGACCCCATCAAACCAACAAGACAGGGAAATAGCGTGAGTAGGGACACTACACCTGACTTAACACTCACCGGAGGCCAAATCACGGCAAGGTGGTGTAACACGGGGGAGGACCTAGGAAGCGACCACAAAATTATTGAGATTGTGGTAGAAGACGGACCGCCCACACCGAGACCCAAAAAGGTCGCAGCGGTAAATTGGGATCTCTTCAGGGCGAACCTTCCTACCCGAGACGCAATCAGGGACATAGAATCTTGGGGCACAGACCTTCTCGCAGCAGTTAAAGAAGCCACCGAAGAGGGGGAAGCAGACGAAACGCAAGAGGAGGTAGACAGGCGTATGATAGGCCTGTGGCGCAAGAAAAGGGAGCTAGAAGAAAACCTTGCTCAAAACAAGATGAACAGAAACATACGTAAGCTCCTAGCCAAACAGAATAGAGATATCGAGGAGCACGCGCTGAACTTAACCAGACAAAACTGGGGTAGTATCTGCGAGCAGATGGACCGCAGAATCAGCAAAGCCAACACGTGGAAAATGCTCAGACATCTCTTAGACCCGGACAAGACAAAGTATGAGGCACGACAACAACTACAGAAACTCGTATATAAATACGAAGGCACTAGCGATCAACTAACCTCTGAAGTGAGGGACAGGTACTTGAGGTGCACACCACCCACACCCCTCCCCGAGTACAAGGGCGCAGAGAATCCTCTTCTAGATGGGCCCATCACCATCGGAGAGGTTAGGGCGGAGTTGAACAGACTCAGAACTAAAACTGCGGCAGGTCCAGACAGAATGAGCAATCGCATGCTGAGGAATTTGGATGATCCATCAATTAGAAACCTAACAGCGTACATGCAGGAATGTTGGGACAAGGGCCGAATACCACCTTCGTGGAAAGAGGCCAACCTAGTCCTTATTCCAAAACAAGGTAAGAAACTAAGTCTCGAAAACCTGAGGCCCATTTCGCTTACCTCATGTGTAGGTAAGCTAATGGAGCACGTTATTCAAACGAGGCTAAACAGATTCCTAGAAGAACAAAAGCTTTACTCCGACACAATGATCGGATTCAGGACACATCTTTCTGCATGCGATGTTATGCTTCAACTTAAAGAACAAGTGCTAGACAACGAAACAGCTGATACCAGAGTAATAGTCGGCCTTGACGTGGCCAAAGCTTTTGACAACGTTGACCACGCAGCCATACTAGAACGCTTAGAAACTCTAAATGTAGGGGGAAAGGTATACAACTACGTGAAGGACTTTCTTTCAAACAGAACAGTTACTATCAGCCTAGGAGGGAAGGAAGAGAAAGGCATAAGGCTGGGCAACAAAGGTACTCCCCAAGGCTCGGTCCTATCACCGACACTCTTCAATATTGCAATGATTGGCTTACCACAGAAATTGACGCGTATAGAAGGGCTCAACCACACAATATACGCGGACGACCTCACCCTCTGGGTTACCAGAGGCAGTGACGCGCACATCGAAGGTACCCTCCAAAGAGCGATCGAGGAAATTGAGTCGTACCTAAAACAAGTAGGACTCAAATGTTCTGCCGAGAAATCTGAGGCGCTCTTCCTCGGTTCACAAAAGAGACGAACAAAGCCCCATGAACATGGGATAACGCTAACGGTAAACGGGGACAAAATACCATCAGTGGAGATGATTAGAGTACTGGGTCTTAGGATACAGACAAACGGTAAGAACACCGAAACGATACGAAAACTCGAATCGAGTGTAAGCCAGACGTGTAGGCTACTCAAAAGAATAGCAAATAAACACGCGGGAATGAAGGAGACGAACCTCTTAAGACTAGTTCAGTCATTTGTAATCAGCAGAATCACATACGTGGCACCATACCTACGGCTAGCCAAAGCAGAAAAAAACAAGATTGAAATCCTAATTAGGAAAGGCGTCAAAACCGCTCTGGGCCTCCCCCCGTACACATCCACCCAGAAAATTCTGAACATGGGGATTTCAAACACCCTAGACGAGCTCATTGAGGCTACCAGAGTAGCGCAACAACAACGACTTCTACGCAGCCATTCGGGGCTAAAAATACTAGAAAAGCTAGGCTTCGAACCTCGAGCGCGGCTCAAACACACGGAGAATATCCCAACAGACATAAGGAACAAAATCAGAATCCCACCACTCCCAAGGAATATGCATACGGTACACCATGAGGGTAGGCGAAAGACAGAGCGAAAGCTCTGCAGAAAAAATTAGCCAATAGACAGGACGTGGTTTACACGGACGCGGCGGAATATGACGGCAGAACGGGTTTCGTAGCCCTGGCGACCAGGGAGGGCGGAGACCGAGTCTCGTGCTGCAGCACCCAACAGAGTGATGCAACAGCGGCTGAGGAGGTAGCCATTGCGCTGGCTTTAACTCAACGGAATGTTAGGGTGATTATAACAGATTCCAAATCGGCTATCCGCAACTACAACGCAGGCAGGGTATCTGTCGAAGCAGTCAAAATTCTCACAGCCGGCCCGACACCGGCAGAACTAATTAACCTTGTTTGGACTCCGGCCCACGAGGGCCTCCGGGGAAACGAGACAGCGCACGCATTGGCCCGATGACTCACACACCGGGACCCCAATGCGGTCTCGTCGAGTAGAGAGTCCCTTCAGACGAGCGAGGAGCTGAACACGTACCAAGATATTCTTAACCATTACAGATTAGGAAGACAGACATTACCTGGAGCATGCAAGGGCCTCAGCAAAAAGGAAGAGGTCATATGGAGAAAGTTACAGGCGGGAGTTTTTCCGAACCCACTCGCACTAAGCAGATGGCATCCGGCGATCCAAGACCCCAGGTGTAAACAGTGTAATGAAATAGCAGACATGATCCACATGGTGTGGACATGCCCTAGCCACAACGAACCAGACAGGAATATAGAGTCCTGGGAGGCTTTAATGGCCAGCCAGAAAGAAGAAGAACAAAAAGAAGTCATCCGTCTGGCCGTGGACACCGCTGAATCCCAAGGGATCCCAGCCTGCTGAAAGGGGAGGAAGATGACGGCGGTCAAGACTCGTCTTTTTCGCCCTCCGATTCCTTGACGGGTGCAAATAGTTATTTCATCATCATCATATGCGCACACTAAGTATTCGCTTTGGCACGTGTGTATGCGTAGTTCATTTCTGTATTTTCTTGGTCGCGCGTGAAACAGAGGCTGTTTATTCAAGTGTGCTTTGTGCGAAAAACAGTTGTGGGTGCTTCATTCTTCCTTCTCTTGTCTTAGACGATAATCTTCAAAATCTGCCTTTGAGGTAATTTCATACAGGGTGTTTCACCTTACACAGTTTTTAAAAAATTCGTCTTTTTGAGTTGAGTTTTTTTTTTCGGTATAGCATTGTCAGCGGTGTAGTATTAGAATACAGCAAATACGTGCTAAATAACAGACTGGTTAGCTAATATTGAATAGTTAACTTTTCAACTAACACCTTACGGTGCTGTATTATTGAGAGGCGTGTAGCCCACCGTAATTAATGTCCATATCAGTTTTAAAAATTTCGAAAAGGTGATTACTCTTGGGGCTGTGGCCCAATAGACTACATCGAGCCAAAATACACGCGCTTTCGAGAAGCTTGCAGGGACACTAACCTAGATACAGTCTACGTAACTCTTGGAAATAGCCAAGATTTGTTGGGCCACAGCGCCGAGGTTAACCACGTTTTCGAAGTTATAATAAGTGATGTGGGTATTAATTACGGTAGGCTACACGCCTCTAAATAATTAAGGAGCTTAATAGTAATACTTTAAAAGCTAACTTTTCAATATTAGTTAACCAGCCTGCTAGTCAGCACGTCTTAGCTGTATTCTGGTGCACTACACCACTGGCTATGCTATACCGAAAGAAAAAAAGAACGCTATTCCAACTTTCATGTTTCACGGTGTTTTCATGTTTGTTAGTAATGCAACAGGGGGCGGAGGCCTTGTCAGGCGACACAAAGCCTTCATCCTCAGCCCCCTCTTAGGCAAATTTCTAAGCACCAAATTAAAGAAAAACCTATTTTTAAAAATAGGGTAAGTCTTAGGTGAAACACCCTGTATGGTGTAGTGGAATTCTTAAAAGGCCACCAGCAGGTTAGTACCTCGTTGCGTGGGTTTTAAGCATGTTGCGTTATGTGGCATGTGAAAATTTGTATAAACAAAGACAAATATTTATTTCAGGTTCAACTCGTCGCTTTGTTTAGTGCTCGAACATCTCAGCATTGCATGAGATGTGTTACTCCAACTTACTTGAGTGAATTCCTCATGGCAAATATATTTAACGGTGCAATTACTCATTCGCGGCATCCCGTGCACAGAATGCAGCCACATCAAAACGCTATACAGCTTTTACGGTGAAAAAAAAAATTTCTCTTCCCCCGAACGAAGACAAATTTTTTCGCAAATGCGAAGTTTCTGCGAATGCTGTGCAGCTTGTTTTTTAAGCCTTAAGGCTGCACCGAGGTGGATGAAAATGATTTCTCCGTTGCACGGGATCAGTATCAAAGTGATACATTTGGTCGAAAAGATATACTTGTCGAAGCGCGTTATTTCTTTTAAGAAACCCTCAGAAATATGACCAACAACTGGCAGCGCATTTTAATAGTGATCCTATATACAAATAGCTACTCATTTCTGGAAACGTCACAAACAGCGTGGCATCAATCAAACTGAGGCTAATTTTTGGAAGGAATCCCCTTCATACGCTGCTATTATGCTAAACGCTGTTCACTATGCAGTGCATGTCCTTATCAACCGTTGTCTCTATTTCCATGCGAAGAATTATTTGTTTTTAAAGGGCATCACATATTTGCACCGAGCCGTTATTTACTAAAAGTCAGTTTAGCGTTTACAGTAAATTGTACAGGGCATGTACACAAATATTTGATTACACATTCTAACATAGAATTGTTGAACATTCGACTTAGTACTTGCCCTTGACGACAAATTACTTCTTAAAGGCAAGTGTTAAAATACCAGCCTTAAGAACCAGACATTTAAAGCCTTTGGCCGAAAGCTTGGTCACACACGTTGGAACCTCGCTCACGTCTAATCTACAGTTGCCGTGTTGTGACTGTCTTTTTCGGCTGTTTCAACTGCGGTGCCCGCAACGTCATGGCTGCTCGTGCTGGACGAGCCATCCACGCCAACTGAGTTGGCAGAGGTCGCGGTCTGCCCGCCAGGGGTGGTCACCGCCTCTTCGGAGGCGATGCCTGTGATGGTGGTAGCCACGTGCTCGCTGTCAGCGCCGGTCACTTTAGTCCCGCTCAGGCTGCTCGTGCCTGACTGCTTGACCATCTTCAGCCGGGATACGATCAAGCCGAAGACGATGGTCACCATGAGCAAGACGATGACCACGCTGGCGATGATGGGCACGGTGGCGCTGCGGTTAAAAGCGCGGTGAACAATAATTCGTTTCTTTTGTGCGCGCGTCCGCATGCTTTCGGGGACCAGAGCTGCGCTGGATGATTCCGAAGGCTGAGGCGAACGTCACTACAGCACGCATAGGAGCCAGGAGGAGACACCGTTTATATTTGTCTCTTGGCAGTCCACACAAAATACCGGGGATGGCGCACCGTTAGGAATCTAAATTGCAAGGGAAATAATAGACGCAGACAGAACCACCTCTTGACTTGTTGCGAATCCTCGCGGCCAGCCCTCATGATCGGTATTCATAACACGAAGCACTCACAGATGTCTCCTCGTTGATAACAGATCTGCCATCAATCACCGACTCCGGATGCGTAGCTTGCGCCTGGGCAGAAAATCAATTTCTTTCTTCTTCGACGTCACTGCGGCTACCAACATATCGCGCGCCTTGTCATTCTCGAATGCCTCGAATATCTTCCTTTCCCTCTGCTGTCAGCAAAGGAAATGGTGAGAAGCAGTAGCTAATCATTCGTGATATGAAGAGTTAAATCGCTGCATCCACTAAGCCCCACCCAGAAAAACGCTTCTCAGTAAACGAATCGCGCTGAAGCTCTTGTGAAACGCGTGCATACTGAACCATTTCACCCACTAGAATTTAGAGGAGGATGAGCAACGAACCATATTTACGCATGAGCAGTTGCGCAAAAAGATATGCTGCAGTGGCTTTTCTGCATGGGCCTCTTTCTGGGGCATTGGCGTGTAAATGACGTCGTATAGTACGTCGCAAGAGGAATATGCTTCCTACTGGCTAACGAGAGAGCTAGGCGGCACTGAGCAGGAATGAGCAGTGTTGCCGTGGTGTGCGCGGTAGTGAAAATGGATTCTCTCAGGTCATATGGTGGATGTGTGTCTGTAAACTAGTGGGTGGACTCGTAAGGGCGGGAGGAGGGGTGGTTTGGCTCAGCACCCCTTGGACGCGAATGAAGGCGTAAATGTTGATAATTTTGCAGTGATAACGCTACAAAGGACCTTATCCGTGGTAAGGGCGTCGCTGTCGGCGTTGGCAGTGGCCTAGCGTTTCATTATCGAACACTGACCATCGGAGACCTAAACAACTGCTATCTAGACGTGGGCTCGAGCGGTGAGATAAGTATGAGCCGCGATGTTACGCCGTGGTATGAACCTAGGAGCGATGTCTGCCCAGCATGTGCCTTCAGTGGTCAGTAACACGAGTGGGTTGGACGGAGAGAAAGCTCATTAAAGGGTGAAGCTATATTGAGGCAATCAATTTCACTTCTGCACCGAGGCAAACAGCTACCTCAGTCTGGGACGTTCTATAGACAGGTCTGGGAGGTGGAGCAGCTGTTTGTTGTTGCCTTATATAGAAGGGATTGCAGGAGCGGAGAGCTGCGCCGTTTGACTGAAATGATCATCGTTTCACTAGTATAGTTGTACTAGTTCCATTTGGCGAAAATCCTCCACCAGTGACTAATCTAGCACAGTGTGTATAGAGCGTGTCGCCCTTTCCCTGGTTGTCCGTCTGTTTCACTGAGGAACAGTGTGTTTGTACACATAACCAGTGTATAATTTGGCAAACTGGCGACACTCAACGACCGTACGTGACCAATTCCTGGTTCATTGACCATTGCACCATATATATTTTCTGCGTGACAATGTATCTCCACGACACCCTCACGCAAGATGGTTGGGTTTGGTTTCATTTATGAGGTTTAAGGTCCCAAAAAAGTCTGAGGCTACGAGGAACGCCGTAGTGAAGGGATCCGGAAATTTCGATCACCTGGGGTTCTTTAACGTGCCCTGATATCGCACAGTACACGGGCCTTTAGAATTTCGCCTGCATCGAAATTCCACCACCGCGGCCGAAAGATGAACCCCTTGTCAGCTGATTCTGAACCCCGTCCCATATTTCGTGAAAGCCCCTTGAACGCTTTGAGAATGGAACGCTGCTAGTCTGGGCGGCACTAAGGCCCGTGTATGCAAGCTGCAGGATGAGTGCCTCACGGTCTCGGTCCCCTGTACTGGGCCACGAGGAGGCTGGCGTCATCCTGGTCCTGTGGCACGGCTGGGTCTCGCACGGGGCCGACGAGCTGCGGTGCGCAAAATAAGATAGGCGTCGTTTGAATTTATCTGTCGCCTGGAATTTGTTTATTAGTACCAGGTAAAACTATTCCATGATCCGGCGTGACTGATCTGCCTGAGAACCTTTGCCCGGTTCGCCAGACGCAGAAATAGCTGGAACAAGGGCAAAGCACAATCCTATGCTGTTATCATTTTTTTTTCAAGGTGGTAGCGGTCACTGTTCCGGTCACCGGAAGTGAATTCAACAAGGTAGAAGTGAATTCATAGCGCGCGAGAGCGCATGAGCGCAGGCTTTTTTCCTTTTGTTTTGCGGAGTCACCGCTCTGACGGAGCTGCAGTTGCGCCGCCGACACACGACCGAAGCGTTAAGTGGTGCTATTGTAGCACATTACACCAGGTGACGTCATGACCAACTACATATGTCGCGGCGTTGTGAGGGCTCAGTATTGTCCGTCGCGGTAGCACCAAAGAGCGCAAGCGGTTATCGCGCGCCATTACTGAACGGCGTGGCGCGGAGAGCGTACGGTAACGGCGTGGGCTTGAGACGGATGGCGTTACCGTTCGACGAACCTTGTGTGTCACTGAATTCTGCTTAACTCGCTGAATTGAGATTTATAGTGTTCATTGTCTACGTAAGAAAAAAAAATTTAGAGGGGGGCACTTTATTGCCCTAAAGTGCGGTGAGGCGAAAGCCTTTAGCGCAGTTTTACTCCTTGCGTCACTGATGTGTGGTTAAGATGTCAATTAAGTACAACATCGTTTATGAATCTTAAATGCTGGAGACAGTGGAGGGCGTTTTGGAGGCATCCGTCTGATTACAGTGTTCTAGATTCTACAGTCTTAATCGACGCCTTTCTGCAAACACACTCCAGCGTCCTAGACAAGGAGGACTACGTATGCGTTAGCAGGGAGTAGCGTAATCTTTATCACGCTCGGCTGCGGAGCGGAAGGATGGTTGTTGGAATCCCATTGTGCACAAGAGTTTTTTTTTCTCATCGAGTTGAAGAGCCTAACGGACGGACGGACGGACGCGAGCACGAGCCATTAAAGGCTTTCGCCTTAAGATATGCAAGCGGGTAACCAGTGAAAGCCATACGTATATTGCATGAAAATTCACTAGGGACTTGAAAATTGCATTATATATCAGCACGCCTCCCACACACTGGGAGCGATTTCGCAAGCTCACTGTCAAACATCGGAGGCAGGGCTGCAGCAACACAACTAAAACACTCGGGGCTGTGAAGGCTATCTCATGAGGGTAATTAAACTTAACGAGGAAGCACATTTTAGGTCTCCTGCTCCGCACATTCCTATTAGGAAAAAAATAATCATGCTGTAGAACTCTGTTCACATCTGCTAAATTCATTTTTTTATGAGAGATCGGTGTGCATGCTTTTCGGAAATACCCATCGAATGCCTCGTAAATTGTGGGGTCTAACACCCCGAGGCAACACTTGGCTTATGGAGGATGCCGTAGTGGAGGGCTCCGGAATAATTTCCACCACGTGGGGGCATTTAGCGTGCACTGACATCGCATAGCACACGGGCGCCTTAGCTATTTGCCTCCATGGAAACGCGGCCACCGCGTTCGGGATAGAACCCCAGCCGTGGGATCAGCAGCTGAACGCCAGAGGCACTAAGCACTCTCGGCTAGTTAAATGGTGTCACAACTTACATCTAAAATTTCGGAAGCTATGGCCCGCTGGGTCTCCTGTTCTCCCGATCTAGAGTCACTAGAACTGTATCCTTACCGGGTATGTAGCGCCCTCTCTCTTCTGAATTACACACTACAAAAAATAAAAGGTACATTCCCATTGGTGTAGCCCGTGGCGCCATCGTTCGGGTATCCCGCGACGACTGTGGCGGCGGAAGAATGTTAGCGCACGGAATACTCGAGAGGCCTGGAGCAAAGGCAGCCGAAACCGGTACGAAGAGCAGACTGAAAGCAGAGGTGGCACCAGCGGGTCCAGAAATACCAAGTGGTGAATGCGTGTATGCTCTTTCTCTGGACATCGCTAGATCGTCAGTGAGTCCTAACTGGGTTTTTTCGGTAACAAAGCTTGGTTCCGGACAAGGTCGCTTATCGTATCAATTTTCACTTGATGTGACAGCGCTCGTGACAACCATGGCACTCATTTTTTAATTTTGCTTTTAGTCTTGTAAGACGCCTGCTCGTTGCTGCATGAACGCGGCTGCTGTACCTCCTTAAAGACACTTCAGCGCTTTCAAGCGAAATCTCTTTAAAGGAGGCTCCCCGCCACAATGATAGCTGCGTCGACACGGGATGGCGTTGCGGGGTGGGGGTGTAACTATACAATGCCTGTAGAAGTAGTAACTGTCTCACACGTTCATGGACTCTCTAACTATGCCTTAACTTAAAGGAAAGAATGGAGGAATGAGCGAAAAAAGATAATACAGAAAGAGATGTCGTAGTGGATAAATCCAGAATAATTTCAGTCACCTGGGGATTTTTAACATGCACTGACATCGCACAGCACACGAGAGCCTTTGCGTTTCACCTCCGCCGAATCATGGGCAATACTGAGCAATTTTTGGAACCTAAGCAGGAAGAAATGAAGCGGTGAAACTGACCTCTGTACAGCCTTTTGATGGTCGTAGGAAACCTCAGCGAGAAAATCACTTTGGGGCATACCGACTCGTTCATTAGTTCAGCAAGCCTGCTACGCTTGGCAGTAAGAGCCCTAGCATTATCCGCGTGTCTGCTCTGTCTGCGAGTGTCTGTACGACCGCGTGCGTCAATATCTCAAAGCAGTCCTTGCCTCTGCGGGTCTTTGTGCAGTGACGTCAGCGGCAGCCGGAGCGGGTGCCTCTATTGACACCTCAGTGGGAGCGGGCGCCTCTGTTGACACCCCAGCGGCGGCGGGTGCCCCTGCTGACGCCCCCGTCGGAGCGGGTGGCTCTGTTGACACCCCGACGGGCGATGGCGGCGAGAGCTCCGATTGGCCGTCCAACTGCGGTGAAGAAGCCGGAGCGTCCCTCTTGGCCTTAGACCCTCGCTTGGACTTTTTGGACTTTGCAAGCGTCGAGTCAGCTCCGCCTTCCGTGCGCCTGCGTGAGACCCGGGCATTTTAAAAGGGTCATGCTGGAACTGCAAAGCGATGTGATGGGCATAGATCGTGTTCAGGGTTTTTTTTCTGCACAAAACAGCGACCCAAACGCTATTTACATTAAATATATAAAAGGTACTCTAAAAGCTCAAATTACCCTGAAATTTACCCTAAAAGCTCAGCTACGCCAGGATATACGTAGCAAGATCTGCAGTTCCGCTCTGGTATAATCGAGTGGTCAGTTATACGACGAGCCTTTACACCTTCGTCTTCAGTTGTTGTTCATGATGATGTTGTTGCCATTGCTACATCTTGATTTTCTTGCGAAGGAACCATGCGAGCTGCTATGCGCCGCTTGTTATGCTCCGCCTCTGGGCGCCTACGCTTGGCAAGACGTTCTTCTCTTTGCTCAGACGTCTCCGCCACTCGTTTAGCCTTCTCATGTTCATTCTTTCTCTGCAGAGCGGCCAAGTGCCAGGCGACGATTTCTTGGTCCGAAGAATTGATGTTCTTCTGACGATACCGCCGCATAACGGCGGCTGGAGTCTCTTTTTTCGTCACCCATACGAAGCGATTGTGATAAACCGAGTATTATCACCTCCGATTTCATACATACAGTCGCACGGACGCAGTTTATCCACACTACACCACACGCAGCCGCGGCGGCGGCCGAGCTCTGACGTCATGAGCCGCACACCTGCTGCCCCTCTCTGGTTGCCGCGCATGCGCATTCATGCGCGGCTCCAGCGGGCGTAGTCGGGCCGGCGCGGCTTGGGCGGCGGCGAACTCTGACGTCATGCGCCGCGCACCAGCTGCTCCTCTTTGGCTTCGCGCATGCGCACTATCGGCCTCCCAGGCTCGCGGCGAAATACTCGACTGGGTAGCGAAGTGTAGCTCTCAGTACAAAAAGTACAATAAGGAATTATAACGGTCAGCAGCTGATATTCATTTATCCCCACTGTTCATCATTATTGTGAGACTAACTACGCCAAATGAAGGACAAGGGCCTCTTTAATTATCTCTTCAATTACCCGTTATCTGCCAGCTGCGTGGCCCCGTTATCTCTTCAATTTATACAATCTGATCCGCCCAGGTGATATTATTTTCTGCCGCCCCTGCTATGCTAGCATTCTCTCAAAATCCATTCCGTTATCTTGACATCGTCCTGTCAATGCCCACTCCTTGTTGATTTCGACGAGGATGTCGTTTATTCTCGCTTGTTCCCTGACAGATTATGCTCTATTCTTGTGTCGTATATCGTAACGTTGACCCATCATCGGAAGACAGCAGAGATGGCGAAGTTGCAAGCCTACACAATGTCTCATCTGCGTTCGGTTGTAGCTATAGCCGTATGAAGAACATATTTTGTGAGTATGGGAGTTTTAATTTTTAGCATATCACAGCTTGAAGTGTTATATACAAAACAATGGCGTTGAAGATGTTTTGGAAGGCACAAAGTTTTCGTCTTTTGAGCTGGAGTAATAATTTTAGAGAAGAGCTATCGAAGTGTAGGAAACACGCCGTACTTAAATGCCACAAAACAGACTGCCCACTCAAAATACTCCTGTCGCGTGGTCCTAGTTCCTGTCGTGTATTATTTACTCGAGCTATGCTTAATGTCGCTTCATGTCTCAGTACTTATGCTTTTCTCACAGCTGCAAGATTCAGAACAGCCGCCAGTGCATTATACCTGTGGAATATCGTGTGCAGCAACTCGTTGTAACATTTAGGGTATTTAGTGGGCTAGTGCACATTTGCTCGCACTTGATTAGGGGGGGCAACATGCCAGTCGAGATTATCTCATAGTTAGCAATGCACGCGGCCTCGTTCTGTTTCATAAATACGTACTTACATGTCCCTTGTAGTAGAGTTTGCGAACTTGGTCTATTAAGGACAAGATACTGAAGCATCGTGTGTGCATGCATACTTTCGCTGTATTGCTATTCCAGTGTCTCGCTTTCAGTTTTAGGTATTTACCAGTCAGCCGCTTAAACCTCAGTTCCATATACGCACAAGGCAAGCTACATCGTATTCCTAAGGATCATGTTGAAGGTCTGCAGGTCAAGCCTCGCTTAGGGGCTAACCTGCGAGGGCGACTCACGTGGTATGGTCGTGCGGCGCCTCGGTGTCCGAGGACTTGGTGTGCTTTTTGGAGTGTCTCTTTCGTTTCCCGGTCCCACGCGATGTGGTGCGCCCGCTGACCGCCGACGGCGCCCCCACACTCGTCTCGGCCACGGTCGGATCCTCCGCGTTCTTGCTGAGGTCCTCCATCGACGGCTTGCGCCTCAGAGTCAGCTACTTCTTCCTCTCTTTGTGCGGCCTGGTAATGATGATGATCCAAACAAGAAAATGACACACACCAACAGTGGGGTGATCTGCAAAGATTCGGGAGATACAAATCGGCCAGAGATGTTCAGGAGAAAAAAGTTAAAAGAAATGGAGAGCAATAAAACGGTGGACGACAGCACACACAGTGGAGTCTCACCAGATGGCAGTATTGAAGATAAAGGGTGGTCTTATTTCAACAAAAATTGATATATTGTTTGAACTAGCATGGCAGCCGATGTGATTTTAAAAGAAGATTTGAACATCGGAACTAAGAACCCTGTGATTGTATCCAAGCATGGCGGTGGTAAAAGACAACTACATGGGACTGCTCAAGTTGTGGCCAGACTGCATCCAGAGCTGCTCCTCCAACCTCCTCCTTCGCGAAGCAGAAATGATGAAGGATAGGAAATATTTCTCTACTGATTCGCGTTCACGGTAAAATGCGCACAGTACGGACAGCTTCAAACCACGCCAGTGTAAGCAAGAGATTAAAGGTGGGATACGGCAGGGCATCCTCCTTAGTGAGCTTTCACTCAGTCGTGTACGCCAAAAGTTCTGCTGTACCGGTGGTGTTGACAGTCTTGCAATGTTAAAAGCGACTGGCTTGGCTGGGTTAAAACAATCGTCTCCGGAACCTAGCAGTTATGGCAATTAAGCTTTAAACAGGAGGATTTTCAATACAGCTCGTCTCAGGGAAGCTTTAGCCAGGTTATCCAAGACCCCATTTAAAAACACACCGCTATGTCCAGGCACCCAGTTGAAATGAATAGGTAGAAATGAGGAAGCAGATAATGGGTTGTGTTTAAGTAGACAAGTCGACGGATAAAGCGAAGAACGAGCACAAGGATAAGAGAGAGAGGGAATACGTGGTATTAAGAAACAGGTCGTGAGAGTTGCTGGACAATCAGATGGGTGGTGTCGCTCATTCCAGAACTCCAGTGGTCTGGGCTGCTTCACTGAGAAAAAGAGAGGGCTCTAGTTGACGCAGAGAAAGCACTATGTACAGCCAGAAACTCTGCGTGATAAATGGCAGTGAAATCGGGCAGCCGTAAAGGCGAGAACTAGTTGAGCACCGGGCAGAAATTTTCACACCTTCGTTTTTGTTGGCTTGGTAGGCGCCGGGATGCGATCATCATGTTAGTGGGAAGGCTCCCTAACTGATTCCGTTATAAGCCGTTTAGGATGCGGGGAACTAACAGTCTCGCATTGTTGGGAGAGATGTCATCAAATACAATTTGAACAGAGGCCCAACTGCTGAAGGTTTTAGAGGACACTGGTTCTATGGGTCAGAAGTAGAGACGCATTCTCTTAAATCAGTGACTCAGGCGGAACACTGGCCGACAGGCCTCTTTAAGGCTAGTCCAGCCTGTACATTTACGTCACCTCCACCAACAAGAGCATTGTATACTTTAACGTTTCATGGGTCGAGCACAGTTTTCTGAAAAAGAAAACACATGGGCTGTAAAAACGAGGAAAATTGACGCCGAAAAAACAGGTAGGGTGGCAAAAAAAATTAGACTGAGGGCAGTGCAAGCGTGATCCGTCGAGTTGGAGGTATGTCTTCAGTTATGTATATATTAGTCTGGGATCTTGAGTGGTCCCTGTCCATGCTCAGAGTGACGGGGTTCGAACGCGTAGGCTACTTTCCCAAGCCTCCACTTGAAAGGCCGAGCATCAGGGAAGATGATAAGTTTGTTGCGGTTTGGAGAAACCGGGATGTACCCGGCTGGGAGTGGGAGTCGAACCTACCTCCTCCTGAAGCTTCGGCGGATGCTCTACATCAAGGTGAGTCTTGCCATTGCAGTCTCCTGGTTTCTTTAAGTTCAACAATAGCGACAGCAAAGCCATTTCGTTGTGGAAAACCTGATCCGTCCTCCGTTTCGACGAGGCCGGCGATCTTCATCATCGTGCTGCCAGGACAGTACCGGCTGGGCTGGAGCGAAGTCGCCCTCATGGGGGAAGCAGAAGCAGCGACGGGAGCGCCACCTCGTAGGCTGCTCGGAATTCTGCGGAGCCAGTGAGCCAGGCTCTTCGGGATCCGTCCAGCGTCACGAAGGGTTGCAGCCGCACGCTGTCGTCACCTTCCGCGGAAGGCGCACGGAGATCCGTCGTGCTTTGCCGCTGGATGTCTGGTTCCAGGCAGCGAAGTGACCGCAGCAAATGCGCGCTCTCGGCACCTTCCCCAGCAAATTCTCAGGGATGGCTTTGCCCCAATAATGCGGCGCGCACGGGAAGCCCGGCCTCCATTGTCGGCGCATGCAAACGTTCGCCGCCGGCACCTGCGAAGTCGTGCCCCTGCCCCAGCCGGTAAGTCGGAAGACCTTCTTACGTTGCCATCTATTTCCGAGGAATGCCTCGTTGATGTTTTGTAGCTAGCTGGCCCGCTCTGTGTACTATTTGCTAGTGTAATAAATCGCATATGAGTTTTCATGCTTTTTCGTCCCTCCCTCTGTTCCCTCGAGTATGAACCCCTCCTCGGTTTGCGAGTGGAAACGCTGCATTCGTGGAGTGGTGGAGAGGGCGTGCGTGGCGGAAGGCTGTCCCCCATATTTCCACATCTTGAAGAATAAAAAAAAACATCTATTCTGTTCCCGTAGCAACTGCGATAGCCTTATATGTGTTGCCCACCGTAGACAACGGCTTGTTATCCTTATTCGAAACGAATATCTTTCCGGGCTAATATTCCCAACCTGCGGGAGTGTACAAGAGGGGAAAAAATTGAAGCTCCGCGTTAATGCTGTACCGCGACAGCGTGGGTTAATTCCCATATATGCAAAATTGGCCACTTTCTACTTTACATTCATAATCTCTGAGAGTCCTCATACCGCTCATGGGGCAGTGTTACAGCAGTTAAGCGATGCGCCACTGCCCTGAGATGGCAGGGGCTGCCACCGGTGGGTCTTCTGCCACCAAGGTCGCTCTTCCCGAGCGACCAATCATTCTTTTAACTGCACGGTGGGCAGTTTGCTCACTATTCGGTGTGCTGGTTGTGATGACGCCACAAGGTTGCGTCACTTGCGTCTCCCACCTGCCTTCCAGGTCGCTTCTCTGGGGATTTATCGTGTATTTTTCGCTCACAGGGAACGACGCCGGAATTTCTGGGACACGAGCTCCTTAGCTCAATCGCGTTAAAATCTGAACTGGCGCGTTCCCGCCGACACTGGTATGCTCGGCTCCCCGGCAGCTTCTCATCTGTTGCGGGGTAGCGGCTAATCACCTGGCGGTGTGGCACTAACATGCACAAAGTCTCCTTTTGATGAATGTGCCTGCTCCGGTTCCAGGGTGATTGGGAGCGGGAAGGCTTAATTTCAACCTTTTCTCCCGGTTATCCCCTTGCTCGGCCTCTCTTCCTGAGTACCTGCAGCGCCCAATGAATGTTTTTTTTTTGTTTTCGCAGTGGTGTTACGAACATTGCTGTGGCTTTAGTGCCTTCCGGTAGAGGCGCGATCCGGTTAAACAATCCGGAGGCAGTAGAGGCAGCCCTTCAAAGTACCCCTTTTACCAAAAGTAACCGAGCAAGAGGTTTTTGCTTCTGAACCGTGTAACGGAGCTGTTACGGTACCCCTAAAAACCGAAAGGTGCCAAAACGTGGCTAAGAAACATACCACCGTTTTCTGATTACTTTTGCAAAGACGGTTCGTCACTTCACTAGTTGCGGATCTCTGATGTGTGGCAGTTTGTCAGGTGTAATCTTGTGCAGGTCACCGGACAGGGAATGTGCAGAGGTGCTGCTTAAGTGTACCTCCTTCGCCAACCACCCGGTGAGCTCTTTCATACCGTTTTATGTAGCTTGTTCCGAAGTTTTAGTCTGGGGGGGTGGGGGGGTTAGACTCTCGGTTGAGCCCTTTGAAAACGCTCCAGGACCTCTCTCGTATGCAAGCGTCATCGCTGCCTACCTATGCAACAGCATGGTCGACGGCGTGAAGACTCCTACGGAGTCCTCCATAGCCGCATTTGCAGGAACATAGGGCCCTTCAGAGATAAAAGAGTAGTGAATGGTCTTTCGAGTGGATGCAATTTAACCCTCGGCTCCTTCAGTGTCATGAACTGCTGGAGATTTTGGCATAGCGGCAAAGCCTGGAAATTGGGCTTACGTTGCTGTGCATGTGGAGAGAGTCACGGTAAGGGTGAATCTCCCGAACAGCAAGAAAAATGCTGTTTGTGGGGTGTTGCCCAATCGGCTAACTATTCTGAGCGTTCTGCACGAGCTCAGGAAGTTCAGGTGCTTGAACTAATGGAGAAACGCCGATGAACTGGGCGAGAACTTTGGCCGCAGTCAAAGAGAGGGCCTCAGGCTACTCTAGTGTGGCCGCCCAATGCTCACCCGTGATGGATTCTAATCGGACGCAGGCAATCACAGCAGCGGATAAAAAAGCTACCACGAATGCAATGGAACGCGTTCTGGAGAGGTTGTCCACGTGCATTTCCCTGGTCACAGCTAACGAGATGTTTATAATCTGCTGCAGGTGTCTGCCCCTCCGCTCTTATCTTCTTCTATCTACTCAAGTTCAACATATTTAAATTGTCTGTACAATCAGCTTTTTCCAGATTTAATTGCACAACAGGAAACATGGCTTAAGAAATATTTCAATTATCATCTCAGGCCTTACCGTTCGTTCCGGCTTGATCGATCAACCAGAGGAGGAGGGTTCTTTTGCTAACTCAGAATTTTGTCACAGGGCATGTATGTCTTTTCAGCGCACGGAGAATGAATGCGAAATCCGATCAGGTGTGCATGACACTCGGCCCCTTGACTCACTCAAGTCTAGCAGCCGATCTCAGGTTTTACTGCTTGGAGACTTCAATTTGCATCACGTGACCTGGAGGAATAAAGCATATCGTTTCGGCTCTATAAACTATTTGACTGCCTTTGTGACAAAAACTTTGTCTCTAACAATTCAGGATTGCCTACATTTCTACGCCGTCAATGCCGCTCCGCCTTAGATTTATGTTTTTGCCTCCCCAGGAGTATCTGTTACGTCTTGGGCGCCTGTTGACTGCTCCACAGAAAGTGATCATCTACCGATAAGCTTCAAGGTTGCGTGCAAATTACCCATATTCGAAGGACAACAACGCTTCTTCATAAATTACTGTCGCTCTAAAGGCACTCTAAAATCAGCTCTCTCAATCGTTTCATCCGCAGTTAGTGCTGAGTGCAAGGCTACGCTCTGTGCTCAGTGTTGAAAAGTCTGAGGCAAAATTTTGAATTTTTCATCAAGGGAAACAACGGTGCAATCGCCAATAATTGGTGGAATGCTGAGTGCACGCGTGCCTATAGACGACGGAACGCAGCCTGGAAGAAACTCGTCTTGAATGAATGCCCCAAAAAAATTTTTGGATTTAAGAGCGTTGCAGCAACATTTAGGCGCACTGTTTCTCGCGCAAAGGAGGGGTATAATATAAAACATTATGATTTCCTTCACAATCAGGAAATAGACGAGCTTTGTTTGTTTTAATGAGGAGCAGAAAAGTGATTCCGCCGGCTGTCAACATTGAATCCTTTGCTTAGTGTCCTGCTGGCATTGCCAAGGCCTAGAGCATCGATTTACATCTGCTCTTCTTTCTTAAACTATATTCACATACACTTCAAGTGATTTTATTGAGGTCTCCATGCCTTAGCTGTCGAATATTGTTCTGCGCCTACCCCCAGCGTCTCCTGACCCTGATAAGATAGCTTCATCTATGATTGAAATAAATCTCCTGAAGGCTTCTTGGCTTAAATTTATAGTTAAACATTCCATTAAAGGTCCTTGGGTACGACATGAGTGGCGTCCTGAAGAAATAGTTCCGCTGCCTAAAAAGCAGTGAGGGGTGGGGTGGGGGGATAACTTTAGAAAATACCCGCCCTATTTCTTTAACATCGAACCTAGCGAAATTGGTGGAAATGATCTTGTACAGACGTGTCATGTCTTTCATATTTGCGAATGATGTATTGAGTTCGCGTCAAATCGGCCTCAGGCCGTAATGCTCCATTTGATGTGCACATACTGACCTCGAGATTCATAGTAAGTTAGCTCCAACAGCAAACTGTTTGTCACGCTTGACACTCTGGATATCAGTATAGCTATACGACAGCGTTGAGCGCTCGATGCTGTTATACAGATTACAAGACCTTAATTTCCTAAAGTATTTTGTGGCCTGCACCTCTGCTTTCAAGAAAAACAGAGAATTTTATTGCTCATTGCCAAAATGCTGCTTTCTCTATAGGAGCTTTCGACAGACAAGAGGCGCGCCGCAAGGGTCAGTTTTATCCCGTATTCCCTTTAACATGTTTGTAAGCTCCATTCCATGTATTCGTAAGGTGAAAACCTATGTGCACGCCCATGATATCGCTTTTTTTTGCCTCCGCGAGTGATATTCACTCTCTTTATCAGACTTCGCAGAATTACCTCAATGCTCTTGACAGCTGGATGGTTAGGAGGAGTTCATTTGTCCCGCAATGTGAAGAAATTAGCACTGTTAGTTTTGCCTGGTTGTCTCCCTGTAAATATCTGCGTAGTCTATAGAAATAATAAAATTCCTCAATTTCACAGAGTGAAGTATCACAGAGTAATATACGACTCTACACTCTATCCTGGTGGGCCCACACCGAGCAAGTTTCTGCAAAAGGAGTTCGGGTCGTTGGCATGCTGCGAAGGATATATGTGGCGCTACGTATAAGGCATGAGAGGGCACCCACTTTTGCTGATTTCTAACATGCACGTCCACCAAATGTTAGATTTCGGCTGTGTTTTATTTTCTGGGGCACCTGCCTATAAACTTCGCCAACTTGTGCTCTTGGAGCGTGAGGCGTAGCACCTCTGTCCGGGGCATATAGAAATAAGTCACAATTGTTGTTCTGCACCTTGAGACGGGAACTGCATCTTTATCAGCTAGGTTTCGCCTCCTAAGAGTTCGAACATTTTTAAAATTGTGCCACTCAACTCTTCACACCTCGAGTATATTATTTCTTTGTCAACTTGCTGCCAGTTTAGTGCCGTATGGGCCCGTCTTCGTGCATCCTCTCCTTGATCCCTTTAAAGGAGCAGATCATCGATGTCTGGTGCAAGGGGATGGCGACGAGTGGTCAAAAAAGGAGGAAGCCATAACAGACAAAAAGAGGCTCGCGTGAAGCAAAGGACGCGTCTGAGCACACTCCCCTCTCCATTTCGCGGCTACTCTACGCATCTGCTTGACTGAACTAAGCGCTCCCAAATTGGCTGCAGTGATCGAAGAACAGGAGGCCAGAACAGGTGAAAAGATGTTCGTAGAGTGCAATGGATATCAGCATGATGCTACACAAGCAACTGCTGCTGTCGTCAAACGCGTTAACAAGAAATCATAATTGTAGATACTTTCAGCGCGAAAGCAGTATTTAGCAGGGTCATATCGAACCAAGAATCTTCTGTGAAGCCTCGAAGTGACTCGGGTTAGTATAAAGGAGCGCCGCGCAAACTTCAGCCAATGGGAGGAAGCTCGGCTAAGTTTGGAGCAGCGTCACGCCAGCTGTAGCCAATAGGAGATCAGCTTAACCTCTATCAGACCTTAACCTGTGTCTAATATCGTCTCCAGACTTGTCCGACGACCCAGCAAAGCAAAACCATGATTCAATAAGGCTAAACGCATGCTTTTGCACGTCTACTCAGTTAAAACACGTTAAAGCTCTGCCAGTTTTTTTGTGAGTGTGCGGATGGCCTTCACGGGTGCCATAGTTGGCGCCATATTGGTGGACTACTGTGAAAGGCCGCACGCTAATCTGATTTGCTTATCGTCGCTGGCTCCGATATAATGCAAAGTAGAGTATGATCTTCTGCACATGCGGTAATAAACCAGTTACGCAGTCACGCTATCGTGTCATAAGCTTAAGCGTCCCCTACAACTATTTTCAGCAGCGATCGCTTGACAAGCGAGGTACCACCGGTTTTAAGGAGAAGCCGTGCTACGACTTCTCGGTGCTACAGATGCTACTGGGCGCTTTTATCGACTGCGGATGCATCTCCACGTCGCTTTATTTCAGTACTGACAACGAATTTATTGCGCATCCGGCTACTACTGATTGCAAGCGTTGAAAGCACTGAATCATGCAGGAAACATGTTTTATTTATTTCTTAAATGTTGCCCTCAAGGGCGGTTCACAATTTACGCTAGCCAAGATCACCTCTCACCACTCACCAGTGGTACTGTAGAAGAAGCCCGGCCGACATGCCTACTGAAAACTGTCACAGCCTTGGTCACAGGTTCTGCGGTGCCAGCCTTAAACTAATACTGAAGCTGGTTTCGAATCTCCTAACCTGAAGAGTGAAACTTTTATTTCTCAGTTCTTGTCCGAGCGCGCGCGCGCGCGCGCACGCACGCACGCACGCACACACACACGCGCACGCGCACGCACACACACACACACACACACACACACACACACACACACACACACACACACACACACACACACACACACACACACACACACACACACACACACACACACACACACACACACACACACACACACACACACACACACACACACACACACACACACACACACACACACACACACACACACACACACACACACACACACACACACACACACACACACACACACACACACACACACACACACACACACACACACACACACACACACACACACACACACACAAAAAAAAAAAAAGACGAGACACAAAAGGACAGAACAGGACGCGACTTCCAGTCCGCTCAATGCGAACTCGAATCATCACATGCAATCCATATATCCCATTGCACATAAAGCGATTGTCCCATTGCTCAATCTGCGAGTTAACAGGTCCCTATAGATCCGCCGTCCCATCCGTGAGGCAATAACCTAAAGTTATTTCTCCCCCCGCCCCCCAAAAAACGTTTCTGTCTTCTGCAATTCATGGCCTGTGTCTTGGCCACTCCCTCGTAGTGAGTATGTGCCATCTTTAATTTGAAGCCAACAACAACAACGAAACAAAAGCGCATTTTGTCCTGTTGTATTCTTTTGTGTTTTTTGTGCCCGCTGTTTCACGATGAAATAATACTAGCTGGTCCAACGCTCGACGGTATACTGAGCTGCGGAAATGTCCGTCGGCTCTTCAGAATCGACATCTTGTTCGTGTTGGCCACTCTCAGCTCTGATGTTTCCTTCGGCTGCAAGTGTTGAGGGTAGTCAAAAAGCAAGGTACAGCATACTTTCACAGCCGTCGTCTTTCTTTGTTCTTCATAAAATCTTCTTCTTTAGAGTATCAACTTACCACTATATAGTGTACATCGGCAACGGAAAAATATTAATCACCATTCGTGACGCGACGGTTAACGAAAACGTCGATAATGGGCATGCTTGCCCAATCCTCAGCGGAAGGTTGAGCAGTAAGTCACCACTTGCAACGAAGTGTATTTTTTCCGCACTCAGCTGTTCAGCGGTCACTTCAGCCATATGTGAACATGAATCACACACTCACCAGCCCAAAAACAAGCACTTAAATCTACAACGGCTGCAATGATTGGATTGAAAACATTTATTTCGTTAGAAAAGGCAAATGCAGATGATCCGTGCTAGGTGGCTATCAGCCCACGGCTGACAGCGACCTGAGTAGCCCATTCAATGGCCCGGATTTGAACGCCCAGGTCTGTGCGTACCAACACGGCCTCCCGTTGCTCGTGAGCAAGAACTTGTATTAGAGATTCCGGTGGCGGCTCCTCATTACGGCTGCAATGAATGAATGAATGAATGAATGAACTTTATACCCGTCATCATGGGGCCTCACGGTCGGGGCGCAGCATTTAGGATGGGGTGCCTCCCAGCCGGCTCTCAGCGCCGGAGACTGCGGAGAGAGCTAGTCTTGTAGTAAGCTGAGGGTATTGTAGTAAGGTGAGAGATTCATTGCAGCCGTTTCAATTTGGGAGCAGAAGGGCTCCAATGATTTATTGTTTTGATTGTAAAGCATTTATTGCGTCGAGAGCAGGTTGCAAGGGAGACACATACTAAATGGCAGCTAGCCCATGGCTGGCGGCGACCTCATTGGCCCGCTCGATCGCCCGTACTTTAATCTTAGGGTCCGAGCTGACCAGCACGGCCTCCCACCGCTCGAGAGAAGGGAGCTGTATCAACTCTACCGGAGGCGAATCATTTGCGCAGTTCCACAGAATGTCGTCGTATGTGGCCCTTTCACCACATTCATGGCAGTTTGGGTCGTACTGGCCAGGGTACATGAGGGAAAGCACCGCCGGATTCAGAAGGGAGCGTGTTTGCAGTCGGCGCCAGGTAACTTTCTGCGCTTTTGTTAACGATTTGTGGGAAGGGGGATATGCGCGCCTCTCCATCTTAAAGTGATGGGTGATGTCATGAAATGAGATCGACCTGTCCCACGTGAAATTCGGGTCGGAACGCGCGCTCACTGCCCTGCGCGTGAGGCGCCTCGTTCCCTGGATTAGACTAGTGCGCTGGGACCAAGATCAAATAAACTTCTCTAATCGGAAGGAGTGTGTTTTAAAGGATGCGGAGTGTGGTAGATGTAATACGGCCCCTCGCGAAATTGCGAATGTCTGTTTTGGAGTCGCTGAATATGATATCAGCTCGCGTGTTCGCTATAGCTAAGGATATTGCCGATTCCTCCACCGTCTTGGAGGAGGTGGTTTCTGTCGACTCGGCCGTCAACGGGGCGCCGTTCCCGTTCACCGCGACCAGTGAAAACGCTTTTTTCGTTAGTGCCGTGATATGGCTGCAATGAATCTCTCACCAATCGAGAGATTTGAAAAAAAAAAGCGCGCCTTCAAACGCGAATAAAAAAATCTTGACCTCTGGTTTACGTGGCGCCCCCATGCAGCCGCTGAGCGCTGAGACGCGACAGCGCTTTGAAGGCAAATTTCTGGCCACTGGAAAAATATAGGAGGTACTTCTATCTCACAAGTTCCTTGCAGCACTATGGAAGTACAATTATATCAGGTTATATTATTTTTTATGTCTTTAATGTTCAGTTTCGTTTTTAGGGCCACTTGTGCCGGATTGATGTAATTCAACCTAAGCCGTGGGCGCGAACTACGTCTACGGGCTTTCGCGCCCAACTCATGCCGACATCCGAACTCGTCGCTTGATTGTTCATGCTCAATGCGATGATTAGCTTGGCAAGGCAGGTAAATAGTTCCAGTGACCTTAGAGGCAGGTAGCTAGTGCTAACTAACGTTTGTCACTCCAGAACTGCACCGTGTAATCTGTTCCTTTGCGAAACCACGGGAGCCCACCAACATAAAGAGCCTGCTGTGTGTTTGGCCGTGTTTTACAGTTGTAGTTCAGCAGTGCTTCAGTGGTTATGGCGTTGTGTGTGCCTGTCCCACACGCCTGTATACGTTCCACCGCGTTCGAAGCTCAGGCTGTTGGTCGACACAGGCTTGCGGACGCATTCCTGAGCGAGGTGACACTTGTGGATGGAGCTGGTGCCGTTTCGGAAATCGCACGCTGGAAACTGCTTAAATGCCGAAGGACATGTTCGGTTGGCTGACTGCTGACAGGGTGCTATCTGTGCACACCGCCATTTAGAACATAGCCTGGCAACTTGTAACACTACAACTTCATTGAACCAACGCAAGCGAGATAGACTGTCTAGTGAGGAATGAAGTGGTTTCTTGGACAAGGAGGTTCACAGCACATCCATAGTGGCAGCTTTTTACTGCATTGATGATGAGAGCAATGTTTGTAAGCGTGTTGATATGCAAACATGTAGTAAGGCTTTGCATATTAGAAATGAAGTCCACTAAGATGGACATGTAAATCAGTTTGTTTGACATGACTGCAGTCTCTCGGACAACAAGACCCAGTAACTTATCTTGTCCCTAGCCCTAGCATTACGCGCTGAACCATCTAGTTTGTAGTTGTGCTATGGTGAATTTTTTATTGTTGTTGCTTCATCATTATCATCAGCCTGACTATGCCCACTGCAGGGCAAATGCCTCTCCCATGTCTCTCCAATTAACCCTGCAATTAGCCAGCTGTGCCCAACATTTGCCCGCAAACTTCTTAATCTCATCCGCCCATCTAATGTTTTGCCTCCCCCTGCTACGCTTGCCTCCTCTTGGAATCCACTCCGTTACTCTTAAGGACCAGCGGTTATTTTGCCTTCGCATTACATGCCCTCCCCAAGTCCATTTTTTCCTCTTGATTTCGACCATTTTAATTATCCAGACTTGGCAGCCGGGCATTTTTGGAACAAAGTTTCTGTGTTTCCTAACTGTATGGGCATGAGCATGGGGTATTGAAAAGAAGGATTTTTCGGGCAGCATATTGTAGCTTGCTTCAGAACTCATCGTAGTGCTTAGATTGTGGTTGCATGAAAGTGCTGGTATTCTGCAATAGCGGTTTAATGCTTATATTTTGCTTTGGGTTAAAGGTTTAATTTCATTGTGGTATCTAACCAAACCTGAAACTAAATTGAGCTTGCAACATACTGGAACTTCAGCTGAACTGGAGTTAAGAAAAGGGATCGTCCTGAATGGGTTTAGGAAATAACGACTTGTACAGAAACTTTCAGCAACACTGATGATGTCCATCCTCTCTTATTCAGCAAATCATTCTTTTGATTTGTGTGAAGTGTAGGTATGGGATTGTCACTGCTTCATTTGACTGTCTTTTTTAATGCTTTGTGTTTTTTGTTCTTGTTTGTAAGTCTTATTGCAGGCACTCTTATGCCTGATTTGTTTCACTTGATCTTGATTTCGTTCCTGTAGTCTTCCATTTGATGGATATGATTACATATTTCTTCTTATTGGTCAGAAAAGCATGATGGTGGTATTTTTCTATATCCTTCAAAACTTTCTGAATGGAGTGATTCTCATGTTTGAGGTATAATGAGAGTTGTTAACTCACTGTGGCAGTGTACTTGGATAGTTTGATTTGTGTTGTTTAGCAGCAGCATTTTGGATCACCCAACAACTGCTACACTGCTTGGAGTCTGTTTAGCTGAATCTGGAAAATCATTTTTGTCTTATTATTTTAGTATTTATGCACGTTTTAGTATTTATGCAACTGTTGCATTTTTATATCGCAGCTGCCGATGTTAAGCTAACATAATGCATTTCAATTAAATGCATGTTTGTTGGGCTCATTTGTTAGCATTAGTTCTGGAACTTCTGAACTGCCATAAATTTGATGAAATTTTTCTCAGTCTGCGCAAAGTCCTTTGGCTCCTTTAGCAGCGCCCTCTTGTTCTTCAGTTTAACAACATTTAATGAACTGCAGAAATGTAGAATTTTGGGCCGTTTAGTGATGGATTATGAAAATGGCTTAGCAGTGACACACAAGACAGTGGTGTGTTTCCCATCCTGTGTCCTGTGTGTCTGCACTAAGCTGTCTTAGAGATTGAGTGCTTTTGTGGAAAACAGTCACGCACTGATGATCAGATACTTATCTTTAACCCAAAAGGAAATGGCTTTTTAATTTGTCTCTTTATCATTTTTTCTGATGTGCACATGGTAAACATCTGCAGGACCACCACTTCGTTTTGTATGACTTACATATGTGTAGCTCAAAATGAAGTGTCTGGTTCATCCGTAGACTGATAAAGTGCAACCTTTTCTGTTTTTCTTGAGAATAGTTGTAAGATTCGGGACGTTAATGTTTGGGCGATCTCATGTGCCTGGTTGAATCTGATGTAGATATTTCATGTGTGAGACTGGACACGGGCTTTAGGATCTTCAGAGGCTGGCGCTGAACGAAGAAGATGACGAGAAGCGCCGAACACTGCGAAGCTCGAGCGCCGAACACTCCGAAGCTCGAGCGCCGAACGCTCGGTCGCTCGTGCGTGCTCTGGACTGAACGCGGTCTCTTATCTGTGCCTGGACGGCTTCGCGGGTTGTTCGTGACGCTGTGCTTATTACTGTGCTGTGCTATTATTTATGTGGTGCGCTGTGGTGGGCTGTGTGTGCTGTATTAGTAGTGTGCTGTGTTCTTATTACAAGTGGTGGAGGTGCCAACGATCCCTCGCCCTAGAGCTTCGCACCCGCGCATTGACTATCACCTCTGCCATGCCCGAGACCGTCACCCAAATCGCTTCACCGCTTTTGCCGGTTGTCTTCTGTTCCGGCGCCGCGCGGCAGCGTGACCCGACCATCTTCAGCGGCACAGATGACACGGATGTGGAGGATTGGTTGGCCTCCTATGAACGCGTAACCGCATACAAGTGGGACGATAGCGCCAAGCTCACCACGTTATCTTTTATCTGAGCGACGTAGCCAATCTCTGGTTTCGATACCACGAGGTTGACATCTCAAGCTGGGCAGCTCTAAAAACCAGTCTGACAGAAGTCCTTGGCCGTCCCGCAGTGCGAAAGCTTCGCGCCGAGCAACGCTTGCGAAGTCGGGCCCAGCAAACCGGTGAAAACTTCACCAGTTATATAGAAAATGTCGTCGACCTCTGCAAGCGTGTCAACCCTTCTATGAGCGAGGCTGACAATATCAGACACATTATGAAAGGCATTGAGGATGATGCCTTCCAGATGCTCGTCGCCAAAGATCCCCAGACTGTCTCCGGTGTCATCGGCTACTGCCAAAGCTCCGATGAGCTGCGCAAACAGCGCCTTTCTACCCGGTGTGCAGGCTTTCAGGAGGCCGCACTTTGCAGCTTAGCTCTCCCAGGGGACGGTGCTCTGGACCAACAGTCGCTCCTCCAGAGCATCCAGCAGTTTGTACGTGAGGAAGTCGCACGCCAGGTTTGTCTACCTGCCCGCCTACGCCTGCGCCGTCGCTCACTCCCAACCTACAGCGTGTTATCGAGGAGCAGGTCGCTGAAGTCCTGCCACCTCCTTCTCAGCCACCCCTGATCGCTGCTCCTCTGACGTACGCCGATGCCGTGGTGCGGTCGCGGCCCTCACCTGCTGCCCCTGTCTACAGGCCGCCTACCCGGCAGTTAGAACCCCAGCGACCTGCAACCCCACCTTACCGTCCGGTTGTTCGCCCCCGATCACAGCCGCAGCCACTCAACCCCTGGCACACACAAGACAACCGCCCTATTTGCTACGCCTGTGGCGTCGCTGGTCACGTGGCTCCTTTGTGTCGCAGTAGGGACCACCGTCCCTACGGTTATAGGCGTGGGCCGACGTACGACCTTCCACCGTCGTCCTCGCCTGCGTCACACTTGCCGCCTCCGGATTCTTCTTCTCCTAGTTACCATCCCCGCTCCCACCGCTCGCCGTCTCCTGGCCGTCGTTCCTGTTCTCCAATGCTCCGTCGCCAACCCGCCGTCCACGCGGAAAACTAACCACCGCAGTTCCGGAGGCAAGAATTGCGTCACCAGCGGCTCACTCAAGACCTGTTTCTGCGCCTTCCAATATTATTACCGTTTTCGTTGAAGGAGTCGCCGTCGAAGCACTTGTTGACACTGGCGCAGCCGTTTCGGTTCTCAGTCACACCCTCTGTCGCAGACTCAAAAAAGTGACGACGCCCCTTCCTCCCGTTTCTTTCCGGACGGCCAGCGCTCAGGACATTCGACCGTTAGCCGCCTATACCGCCCGCCTGCTCATCAGGAACGTTCCCTACACAATCGAGTTCATCGTTCTCGCCCGCTCCTCTCACGACGTTATCATTGGCTGGGACTTCCTCTCCTCACATACGCCGTTATTGACTGCGCCCGTGCTCAGCTTGACTTGTCGCCCTACAGTGTCGTCCTTGGACGTAACCGGTGCTGCTGCCGCTACTGTGGTCGTCTCAGAGGACACAGACGTTCCACCTTTCTCTTCAGTGCTGGTGCCTCTTTCTAGTGCTGTGCTCTCAGATGCAACAGTGACTTATACCCCTTCTTTACGATGCGCTGACCAGAAGTCTGTTTTGCTGCCTCATGCTGTGCTGACAAATGTTCGCGGCTCCAGCGCTATTTATGTGCCCAACCCGTTCTCCTGCCCTACAACTTTACTCCGTGGCCAATCGCTTGGTAGCGTTGCCGTTCTCGATCCCGCCTCCGCATACCCCCTCGTCGATAGCGCGGCCGGCCTTCACGTCAGCGCCATTACGCCTGTTCCCATTACGAATCAGTCGTCTGTAGATATTTTTCACCGTTCCGTCGACGCCGCCCTGACGTCTACCCAACGAGACCAGCTTGTAGCCGTTCTGCAGCGTTTTCAAGCTTCGTTTGACTACCAGCAACCTTCTTTGGGCCGCACCACCACCGTTACCCACTGTATTGACACTGGAACCCGTGCCCCTTTGCGCCAACGTCCGTACCGCGTGTCAGCCGCTGAGCGTAGCATCATTGATGGCCACGTAACCGACATCCTCCAGCGTCACCTGATACAACCGTCGCACAGCCCGTGGGCATGGCCAGTGGTTCTGGTCAAGAAAAAAGACGGTTCCATCCGTTTCTGCGTGGATTACCGTCGTCTGAATAAGATTACACGCAAGGACGTTTACCCTCTCCCCCGTATCGCGATGCCATTGACTGCCTGCAGGGCTCTGAGTTCTTTTCTTCATTGGACTTGCGGTCCGGTTACTGGCAGGTGCCGATGGCGGAGGCTGATCGGCCAAAAACTGTATTCGTCACGCCCGACGGGCTCTATGAATTTAATGCCATGCCCTTTGGCCTCTGCAATGCACCCGCCACATTCGAGTGCATGATGGACAACATACTCCGAGGGCTCAAATGGAACACATGCCTTTGTTATCTAAACGACGTTGTAATTTTTTCCCCGGACTTTCCGTCTCACCTCCAGCACCTCGAGACTGTTCTTCTCTGCCTGGCCGACGCTGGCCTCCAACTTAATTTGAAAAAGTGCCGCTTCGGAGCTCGGCAGCTCACCATTCTCGGTCATGTCGTATCGAAGGATGGCGTTCTCCCGGACCCGGCCAAGTTGCGAGCTGTGGCCGAATTTCCAAAGCCCACTTCTGTAAAAGACCTCCGCAGCTTCGTCGGCCTCTGCTCCTACTTCCGCCGCTTTGTCCGCAATTTTGCCACTATCGCCGACCTCCTGAACAAGCTCCTTTCCACCCACGACCATTCGGCCTGGTAGCCAGCCTGTGATGAAGCGTTTACGACACTCCGTCGCCTCCTCACCACTCCACCAATTCTGCGTCACTTCGACCCTCGTTCTCCACACCGATGCCAGCGGCGTCGGCCTCGGTGCAGTACTCGCTCAACGCAAGCAAGGCTTTGACGAATACGTTGTTGCTTACGCTAGCCGGACACTCACAAATGCTGAAGCCAACTATGCTGTCACTGAGAAGGAGTGTTTAGCCATCCTTTGGGCGATCGTCAAATTTCGCCCCTACCTGTACGGGCGCCCTTTTGACGTTGTCACCGATCACCACGCCCTCTGCTGGCTGTCCTCTTTGAAAGATCCCTCTGGCCGACTGGCACGATGGGCTCTGCGACTCCAAGTGTACGACATTAGCGTTATCTATCGTTCCGGCCGCAAACATGCCGATGCTGATGCCCTCTCACGTTCCCCTGTACCATCTGAGGCAGCGCCATGTATATCCGCCCTGCCTTTTTTGAAGTTTGAGTTCGCTGATATGGCTTCCGAGCAACGCAAAGACCCGTGGATCACTTGCGTTTTTGATCTCCTATCTGGCCAATCGTCTCGACCTGCTTCTCGTGCTCTCCGTCGTCAGTCCCACCATTTCGCCATCCGAGACGATCTCCTTTACCGCCGCAACTATCTCCCGGATGATCGCAAGTGGCTTCTCGTCATTCCGACACATCTGCGCTCCTTCATTTGCTCTTCCTACCACTATGATCCTCAGTGTGCCCATGCCGAATTCTTGAACACTTTCACCCGTCTACGACACCGGTACTACTGGCGTCGGATGGCCCTTTACGTTCGCCAGTTCGTTCAGTCCTGCACCGCATGCCAGCGACGAAAACAACCACCTCGCTGACCCGCCGCTCCTATGCAGCCGCTGCCTTGCCCAGTACAGCCCTTCGAGCGTGTTTGCATCGATCTCTACGGCCCTCTTCCCAGTACATCAACCGGGAACCGCTGGATCATCGTTGCCATCGACCACCTTACACGTTACGCTGAAACATCGCCTTTACCATCCGCTACAGCCCACCTTCATTCTTCATCGCATCACTCTTCGCCATGGTGCGACCAAAGAGCTGCTCAGTGATAGAGGTCCGGCCTTCCTCTCAGAACTTGTAGGAGCTCTCCTTCAGGAATGCAACGTTATTCACCGCACCAGCTCTGCCTACCATCCCCAGACGAATGGCATGGCTGACCGTTTTAATCGCACCCTCGGCGACATGCTGGTCATGTATGTTGCTTCCGACCGTTGTAACTGGGACCGCGTTTTCTCTTTTGTCACATACGCTTATAACTCCGTTGCTCAAGCCACCACCGGATTCTCTTCGTACTTTCTCCTGTACGGCCGTGAGCCTTCTTGCACAATAGACACCATTCTACCTTACCGCCCTGATGCTTCCGAATTTACAACTCTTTCTCAAGCCGCAACTTATGCCGAAGAATGCCGACAGCTTGCCCGCTCCTTCACTTCTCATGCCCAGCAGCAGCAGAAATGCACCCGTGATCCCCCTGCTCTTCCTCCCGCTTACCTTCCTGACTCTTAGGTCTGGCTCTGGGCACCCTCCTCAGGTCCCGGCCTTTCCTCCAAACTTGTTAGCAAGTACCAGGGACCCTGCCGTATTCTTCAGCAGACATCCCCCGTCAGTTATTTCATCGAACCCCTTACGCCATCCCCTGATCATCGCCGTCGAGGCCGCGAAATATTCCACACGATCCGCCTCAAACGTTACTACGACCCCGCCGTCGTCACATCGCCCTAGGCCGCCAGGATGGCGCCCTTTCGCCCGGGGGGAATTGTAAGACTGGGCACGGGCTTTAGAATCTTCAGAGGCTGGCGCTCAACGAAGAAGACGACGAGAAGCGCCGAACACTGCGAAGCTCGAGCGCCGAACACTCCGAAGCTCGAGCGCCGAACGCTCGGTCGCTCGTGCGTCTCTGGACTGAACGCGGTCTCTGATCTGTGCCTGGACGGTTCCGCTGGTTTTTCGTGACGCTGTGCTTATTACTGTGCTGTGCTCTTATTTCTGTGCTGTTCTGTGGTCTGCTGTGTGTGCTGTATTAGTAGTGTGCTGTGTTCTTATTAGACATGTACTTGTTTTCAGTGATTGCAGTGACTACTTATGTTTCCTTCTCTTCTTGTATCTGTCTTGCATTGAATTTTGGCTTATGTCCTCTATACAGTGTTCTTTGTTAAATCTGTATTTGTTCTGCTTTTGTGTTTGCCTTTAGTGATGATGTTATGGCTGCACTGCTTGTCATTATTGCCATGTTGCTGTGTGAAATTGGACAAAAAGCTTGTGGCTTTAAGCCATTTCTGATATGATGCATTTTCAAGTAACAACTAGTGATTAGAGTTGTTAATGCATAAATGGTGGTTGTTGTCCTGTTCAGGTTACATCCTAGTACAGTTATACATAATCATTAGCATTGTATTCTTTGCTATGGTTTACAGTACTAACCAGCCCTAAATTATCGTTTATTCTTTGTGGAGGATTCTGCTTGTGGGGTCTTGTTTTCCTGATGTGTTGTCCTCTAACATGCGTTTATATGAAGCTGTGATACGTGTCTCACTTAAGCAAAGGTGCGGTAAACTGCACAGGTCAAGAAAAGTGTGTCTGCCAGCAATGGCGGAGCCTTTTTTTATTTTTTACACGAGTGAGTGAATCGCTTGCATAGCTGCACTTTTGTTCATTATACATCGTCTAACAGTAGACACATGGTTGGCATCGCCATGAGCATATGATGGGTTCTTATAACTGCTCTAATAGCGAGACCTTTTCAAGTATTTCAGTATATCAGGAGAAACAGAATTTATTTATGTTATGTAAATTATAAAGTTGTTAACCTTGGGCAAAGCAAACACTAGTGAAAAAGGTTGCACACATCATTTTTGCATTCATTTGATTGCGTACTCTTCATTGAAATTGTCTCCTTTTACATAAATTTACAATATTTTTACTTTTGGTGCTGCTTAAGAGAGACAATTCGAAATGTCGCACCACATGGAAGACTGAAAAGGAAATTGCATTGGCCTTCCCACTGCCTCTAGCTGAGGCAAAATCACTGCCACGCGCAGACACAGCAGAATTGAAAAAGATGTGAGAGGAAAGAGATTGAAAGAGGAGATGTGTGTCGCAACAACCATGTCCGCCTAAGCAACAGTGACGGCTACAGCAACAGATATCCCCCATGGCAAGGAGCCTTCGCCACAATCAGTGAGAGCCTCTACATCCCAGCTCCGAAGGTCTCGGAAGCCACCTTGAAATGAACCGTGGGATGGTCTTTATATAATAATAATAATAACAAAAGCAGTGGCAGTTGTTATAATGATGTGAAAGGAATGAGGTGTAGAATAAAACAACAGATATTATAAAAGGCAGTGATAATGAAGGAGGGGAATGTTATTGAAGGATTGATCGTGACGGGTTAAATCTGAGTGTTTACTCTTGCTTTAATGTTTTTTCTTCTTTCTATTTGTTTGCTTTTTTGTGCAGTGGTGGTGTCATCTCCTGAGCCACCTGTACAGGTGGATTCAGAATGCAGTATAAAAATTAAGCAAGAAAAATGTGACAGCCCATCTTCGGAGATGGACGTCGACGACGAAGCTGAGTCAGCTGCAGTGGCCATGCCGCCAGAGGAGCGAGCTGCAATGAGAAACGAGAGTAATGGCAGCCAGCCTGCGTCCGCCAGCAAGCCTGGTCTCTTTTCTTGCCACTTGTGCCCCTACACCAACGCCTCTACTTCGCTCTTGGCCAGGCACATGCGCACGCACCCCGGTGAGAAGCCCTTGCAGTGTGGTATTTTCTGAAGCAGGATTATAAGGTTATACAAGTCATGTTTCGTCAAAATCTTCAATTTTCCTAGTATATTGATATATCGCTGCTTGATGATCGAGAATAATTGATGTGCAGTAGTTTTTCTTGGCAAAAACAGCTGTGTGCATAAGCGCAAAAAACTATCCTTTTGTGATTAGAAATTTTTTTACTGGTTTGAAATTTTTCTCGACAAAATAATTGTGCATCTTGATTCTGACTCATCATGTAATCGACTTGCAAATATATTAGGTAAATCGGATATGTTCATAACCCATTCATTGGATGATCCTATCTGATGTCGGCGAGAAATTGCAGATTTCTGCATATGAGAGCTTTGTGACATGCGGCTCTTATGCCAGCAAAGTCTGAACCTATCATAAATCTAGACACGCAAGGCGCTTGCATTTAGAGAACTATGTCATGGCCTCATGTGCTTTCAGAACGAAGCATGTTGTTGTCAACCATCATAACTGGGTGTACATTATAAGTAAGGTCTTCTGGAGTAATATGGTCACCAGCATTGCAGGTAGAAAAGGAATAGTGGCCAGAGTTTTCATTGAGGCACGAGATTCACTTTTAGGGAAAACGCCACTTGAGGTGGTGCTAAAGTAGCATCTATGCAAAACTCACTCAAGGAGGCCTTGCTGGGGAGATGAAAAATTGAACTTTATCACCATATTTATGTCTAACAAAACCTGTCAAATAGTAAAAGCATCCCCTGTATTATCCAATAAAGTTTGAGGAGGTTTACTTTCCCAAAGTGTTAATTCTACCCCACTTCGTGAATGCTGCAAAATTATGCCACTAATGTTTTTTTAAACAACTGCATTTTTTATGTTTGCAAATATGGTAGTTTGGTATAAAATTGTAATATATGGTATAAAGTGTAATTTTTTGCATTCCAGTGTCATGGCCAATTTGTTTGGCTGAGATGCAATGCTAAATGTAGCACGTTTTTCTGCTACTCCTGCTTGGATATTAAAGTCTGCATCCAGCTCAAAATCTGTGCAGTTCTTTGACAATGCTAGTGATCATGAAAAATGTTTTAACGGCTGCCCTCTTGGTTGTTTCTGTAAGCTATGATGAATGCCTTCCTGGCATGTCTCCTTTATGTACTTTGCTTAAAGCCATATTGAACTGTAGTGTGGCGAACTGTAGTGTAGTGAACTGTGTTGAACTGTAGTGATAATAATAATAATAATAATAATAATAATAATAATAATAATAATAATAATAATAATAATAATAATAATAATAATAATAATAATAATAATAATAATAATAATAATAATAATAATAATAATAATAATAATAAAAATAATAATAATAATTGGTTTTTGGGGCAAGGAAATGGTGCAGTATCGGTCTCATATATCGTTGGACACCTGAAGGGTGCCGTAAGGGAAGCGATAAATGAGGGAGTGAAAGATGAAAAGAAGGAGGTGCCGCAGTGGAGGGCTCCGGAATAATTTGGACCACCTGGGGATCTTTAACGTGCACTGACATCGCGCAGCACACGGGCACCTTTGCGTTTTGCCTCCATAAAAACGCAGCCGCCGTGGTCGGATTCGAACTCCGGATCAGTAGTTCGGGATCATTGGTCCGGGAACTCTGGAACTGTTGATGGACAGTTTGCTGTAGACGTGGATGCAAACTTAATTGGTTGCCACGTGCTGGGCGAAAGTGCTGAACGTTTTGTGTGGTTCGGAGAAGTATGAAAAATTGGAGGACGTTTAAGCTTCGCCTTTAGGAGTGGAATGCGACAGCGTGTTGCAGCACTGCCAGGGAGTCCACGGAACGCTATCGCCCATTGGCGCGATGCCTTGCTCGTTAGACAAATCGCTCTGCTACGTACGGTGGAACGGACGCATGGAGTGGCAAACCACGTAGAAGCGCTGCCAGGCGCCTTGCCGAAACGCGCGGGACTCAAGTTGCAGACTTAGTGCTTCGGCGCATTGTTCTCGACAAACCTGATTCCACAAACGCCAGCATAGCTTCCGCGCCGAACGAAAGGGCAGCAAGCCGCAAGCTTCATAGTGAACGCGCTTTGAAGGTGCGCTGCGTTCTTCGCCGCTCACCGCGTGATTGCTGTGGGCCCGCACGGCCCCATTCCGCCCGAACGAGACGAGCGGGAGGCGCTGCCGTCACGCGCTATCTGTTGGGGCAGTGCTGTACATTGCGAGGAGGAGGAGGAGGACGATTTTTCGCTCATGGCCAACACCGACGACACCGGCTTTTATGCGGCACGGGGCCCTTAACGCTGTCGCCTTAAAACTGCCTTGCTCTGTGCCATGTATGTGGAGGAACAGAACAAAGCGTTAGATTCATGAGGTTTGATGCACTAGGTTCATCTTTGAACAGCTTAGGGATTTGTCCCTCTTGTCATTTATGTCAAGGAAATGTGTGACTGATTATTGTATCACTAGGATTGCACACCTTATTGTCAAAGGTGCGTAAAAGTAACGGCAACGTTTAGGCACATGTGGCTTGCAACACTTTATTACTGATCACGTTTTATAACCTTCTACCTCAGTTGCCTTGTGTACTTTTATTTAAATGACTTCTTTGAATGCAATCAACTGAGCACACTGATGAATTGGCCATACGTTTTTAGAGGGACTATGTTGTGTGTAACTAGCCGGCAGTCTCCAGTGCGTGGTTAATTTACGCTGTTGTCGGTGATATTTGGCACCTAGTATTTGTCCTACAGTCAGGCTGTTTGCTAGCAGAGCATGATGCTGCTGAGGCAGGTCAGAACTCAATGGCTGAAATTTAGTTGTCAAATTGGTGGGAAGCTACCACTTTAGACACAGATTGATTCAAGCAGCCTAACACCAGTGGCTACAGGAACTTGGCAACAGTGCCACTTGGAACCAGCAGGTTTTAGGATATTTTGTGCTGTCAATTCTGGGTCATTGTGCATTACGGCCGCGACCAGCCTCGACTTTAAAAATTCTGCAAACTGTGCGAAGACACGCGCTGCTCAAATGAAATACTATATTGAAAGCAGCGCTTGTGTCTGTGTCTTCCTGCTATCTGTCTCCTATCTGCTTTTGTTCTGTCCTCTGAAGTGTTATTAATTCCCTCAATTTGCATAATTTTTGAGAACATATTGGAATCTCATTTTGGTGAATCCTCACCAAATACATCTGATAGCACAAGAGTGTGGTGGTTTTTCTTTAATTCAAGGAGTTACTTAATGAAATGCCTTTGTAATGATTATTCTACATGCTGGCCTACTGGTGCTGCAGAAAGTGTGGCAATTCTTAGTGCACAGTGAATTGAATGGACCCTAACTAGGGTAGTGGAGTGCAGTAAAATAGAAAACGCAGCCATGAGCAGTAACTTATCGACTTAACTAACTACCGTACTTACACTCTTGTAAGTCGACCCCCCCACATCACATTTTGAAAAAAAAAAAAACTTGGAGGTAATTTGCATTTGCCCTTTAATAACAGGACGTGATAGCACTATCCTGTGGCCTCCGCTTATCACCAGCTGCTATCGGCTGCCGTGCGCGGGCGTGCCCATGGGCACATTCAAAACAAAAATGTATTAGTCACTGGACTACTCGTCCACACTTTCGCCATCGCCCACTTGCGTCATCACTAGCGCTGCTGTCGTGATTGCTCCTGTGGTTCCACAGCTCGTCGTTCTAATATCGTCGTGCAGTGAAATCCCGCAGTTTGCAAACAGTCACACCACAACATCGCGTGGCACACCTGAAAATTCGGACTCGCTGCAGTTGCCACACCTCTATCACCTGTTGCGAACGTCGAACTTTGCGGTCCGGCACGCAGTTGTTCGTTTCTCCATGCTTTTAGTGTGATGCTGCAATCTTGCATGCAGCCGTAAACGAGCGTTGGTCGCTTATTGGACCCGGAGCACAAATGACGAAGCACTACATTAATACTTGTGAAACGCGGCTGGCAATAGTCAAATGCGTCAGAGCCAAAGAGAAACTACACTTGAGTGGCGTCGGCTCTTCCGTCGGCTGCCGTCACTCACCGGCGCCGCTGCGGTTCCTAGTGGGGGTGCCACCGCGATTGGAACAGCGGCCCTTCCATTCATTATCGACGCTCCCTTCAGCGCCGAGTGCGCGGTTTAAAGTAAACAACAAAACAAACTTGGACGGCACCTATTAAGAGTAGAACGCCAATGCTTTATCGGGCCGCCGCCGCTTATCAGAAGACGCAATCTTCAGCCACGTGTGGGGAGTTGGCTGGTGCTGGTTTGCTGCTTATCGGCAGCCACCATCTGGCGCCTCGCGGGGAGTGACGGACGCAGGTTGTGCGCGTTGACATAGCAGCTACTCAAGGCCAGCACCAAGAGCGATGCAACGGAGCCGCACAGCAAAAATGCAAACATGCTGTATCATGCCTGATATCTTGTTTGTATCACCTTTTTTTATTTTGCGATGCTTTGGTGTCGATTTTAAGTCGACCCCCCACTTCGGATTTTCAAATTTTGAAAAATGGGTCGACTACAAGTGTGTAAATACGGTACGCTATGACGACATGTTGCCCAGCAAGAACAAGGAGCTGTCGAGCGGTTCCTCCAGCAGCCCATCCTCAGCTTCAGCCGAACACGAAGAGTGCGAAGTCAGCGCTTTTTTCAACTCGATCGTTCTGGCCGAGAAAGAATTGCTCCAGCCCCCAGGTGAGACAGGCTACCAGGCATCTGCTTCGTTTGCTAGCCTACTTATTCCTATACAAATTCAAAGCCAGTTTTTTCAATATCTCGAACAAGGTGTGTTGTTAGAAGTCTTGGGAGAAGCCTCAAAGAAGCTCTGTGAGGACTGGACTCCGTTTACGTGGCAGGATAGGATAGGATAGGAAAACGTTTATTGAATCATAAGTATTTAGGCGATCAGAAGTCTTCTTGCTTGCTTCGCGTGTCGCTGTCTTCACGCTGCGCTGCAGGGAAGGCTTCTTCAGCAAAGGGTGGTCCCTCAGTCCAGGGCTCCACTGAGTTTGGCTGCATCCCTTGCGTGCTCTACCATCCTCTTTTGGACGGCGAGCTCGCAGCTGACGAGCCGGCTCTCCCAGTGCTCCGCACTCTGGGGTTTGTGTTCTCGGAATGCGTTGTTTCGTTCACATTCCCATGTTATGTGAAATAGTGTGGGTGTGGCCCCGCACCACGGGCATGTGCCCCTATATTGCGTTGGGAACATCTTGTTGTATATAAAGAGGTTGGCGAAGGAACCTGTTTGTAATCTACGCCAATCTGTTGCCTCCTCCTTTGTTAGTGCTTTATGCGGGGGCGGATATTTATATCTCACCCCTCTGTGATGTTGGAGTAGTTCTGAATAGCTGTCCCCGAGGATCATGGCGCTCAGACCACGGCTCTCCTGCTGCTGTCCGACTCGGAAACAAAAAGCTCGAGCTAGACCATCCGCCGCCTCATTGCCCCTTATGCCCTCGTGCGCAGGTATCCAGATTAAATTATGTTGGACTGTTATGCTCTTTGAGAGGTTGCACTCTCTGAGCACCTTAAGAGCAGCTTTGCTAATTCTGCCCTTCGTACAATTTCGACAGGTCTCTTTTGAGTCCGTGAGAATATTCAATGATTTGTTCTCCCTATATCCTTTTGCTGCCGCCAGCGCTACGGCTAACTCCTCGGCGTCCGTTATACTCCAGATTTCCGTGGATGCCCCGGAGGTTAGTTCCCCATCTTTGTTTACTACCACTGCCGTACCTATGTATTTGCTTCTGCCGCTTGCTACTTCCATAGCGCTTGCGTCCGTGTAGAAGGTGTTATCCTTCCCCGCTAGTGTTATTTCAATGTGTTCTGCCCTGGCCTTCCTTCTGCCTTCGTGGAGCCTGGGGTTCATGTTCTTTGGAATGGGTCTGACATAAAATATTTTCCTTATTTCGGTAGGCATGTCTTCGTACCGCTTTGTGTCGATGTATTCGCAGCCTATTCTGTCGAGCAGTGCTCTTCCAGTGTAGGTCCCTCCTAGTCTTTTAATTTGCGATTTTCGTTGCGCTTCCACCATTTCTAGGAAGGTGTTGATGACGCCAAGCTGCATGAGCTCTTCGCTGGGTGTGTTTCTTGACAGGTGTAATGCTTTCTTGTATGCTTTCCTTAGAATGGTTTCGATTTCTTCATTAGACGTTTTGGTCCTTACGTGGAAGGGAAGCGAGTACGTAACTCTGCTTACTATGAGGCTGTTGACCAATCATAGGGTGTCTTCTTCTTTCATCCCATGTCTTCTTTGAGAGACTCTGCTTATCATTCTGCTGACACTTTCTGTTGATTTCTTGAGTAGGGAAATCGTGTGGTCGCATTTCCTACTACCCTGCAGCCACATGCCGAGGATGCGGATCATTTTGCATTCCGGTATGAGTTGTCCTTCGAGAGTGACTTCCAGTTTCGCCTTAGTCTGGTGTCGGCCCACTCTCAGGAGTTCAGACTTTTCGGTAGAACAGTTGAGGCCTCTAGCTGTCACGTAGTCTTCTACGCATCTCGCCGCTTCTTGCAGTGCGGCTTGCTTTTCTTCTAAGGTCCCTCCGGTAGCCCAGACCGTGATGTCGTCCGCGTACATCGCGTGTCGGACTCCCTGGATTTGCTCGAGTTTTCTTGCTAGGCCAATCATCGCCACGTTGAATAATACGGGCGAGATTACGGAGCCTTGGGGCGTACCTCTGCTAGGCGTTGCAAAGATATCGCTCCTTAGTTCTCCTAGGCCTACTGTTGCCGTTCTGTTTGAAAGGAAGTCCTTCACGTAATCGTGTGTTCTCTTCCCGCAGTTCGCGTTGATGAGACCTTCCATGATGGCCTCGTGGCTTACGTTGTCGAAGGCTCCTTTGACATCGAGCGCCATGACCACGTTTTCGCCCTTTCTTGGCATAGTTTCTAAGACCTCCTTCTCGAGCTGTAGCAGGACATCTTGCGTCGAGAGGTTGGCTCTGAACCCGAACATTGAGTTTGGGTAGTACTTTTCGCTCTCCAGGTGTTGTTGGATGCGTTTGGTGACTATCTTCTCGTAGAGTTTGCCCAGGCACGATGTGAGAGAGATCGGCCTCAGATTATCGATTCGGATTTTCTTGCCGGGTTTGGGGATCATCACTACGACGGCGTATTTCCATGCCGCCGGGACTCTCCCTTCTTGCCATAATTTGTTTAAGTAGCGGACTAGCTGGTCCATCGCTTCGTCGCTGAGGTTTCTAATGAGGGAGGTCCGTACTCGATCTGCTCCTGCTGCTGTGTTCTCGGTGGCTGATCTAATTGCCTCAATGACCTCTTCCCTAGAGATCGGCCGATCCATGTTCCGGTTTTCTTCGCCTCGGTATTCACCGTGGTATCCCTCCGGTTCTCCCGTTCCGTAGTAGTGTAGAGTATGCATGTAAGTAAAATATATATGCCACTATATTTTTGCCACTATATAAAATTCCAATAAGGAAGGGCGTCAGGCAAGGAGACACGATCTCGCCAATGCTGTTCACCGCATGTTTACAGGAGGTATTTCGAGGCCTGAATTGGGAACAGTTGGGAATAAGAATAAATGGAGAATACCTAAATAATCTGCGATTTGCGGATGACATTGCCTTGCTGAGTCACTCAGGAGGTGAAATGCAAATTATGATCAATGAGTTAGACAGGCAGAGCAGATCGATGGGTCTAAAAATTAACATGCAGAAAACCAAGGTAATGTTCAACAGCCTAGCAAGGGAACAACAGTTCACAATTGGCAGCGAGAGCCTAGAAATTGTGACGGAATACGTCTACTTAGGGCAGGTAGTGACAGCTGATCCGGATCATGAGAGGGAGATAACTAGAAGGATAAGAATGGGGTGGAGCGCATATGGCAAATTTTCGCAGATCATGAGCGGCAGTTTACCAATTTCCCTCAAGAGGAAAGTGTACAACAGCATAATCTTACTGTTACTCACCTACGGGGCAGAAACGTGGAGGCTAACAAAAAGAGTTCAGCTTAAGTTAAGGACAATGCAGCGAGCCATGGAAAGAAAAATGATAAGTGTAACGTTAAGAGATCGGAAGCGGACAGAGTGGGTGAGGGAACAAACACGGGTTAATGACATCCTAGTCGAAATAAAGAGAAAGAAATGGGCTTGGGCAGGGCATGTAATGCGAAGGCAAGATAACCGCTGGTCCCTAAGGGTAACGGAGTGGATTCCAAGAGAAAGTAAGCGTAGCAGGGTGCGGCAGAAGGTTAGGTGGGCGGATGAGATTAAGAAGTTTGCAGGCAAAGGGTGGATGCAGCTGGCAAAGGATAGGGTTAATTGGAGAGACATGGGAGAGGCCTTTGCCCAGCAGTGGGTGTAGTAAGGCTGATGATGATGATGATGATGATGATGATGATGATGATGATGATGATGATTTTTGTCTACTGAGAGCTCGCGCTTGATTTTCTTGTGCCTCGAGCACGGAGCAAGAAACCTTCGTGACCTCGACGAAATGTTGTTTCATACATGGCGGGGAAACCCGGGAGATGACGATGAAACCTAGTCACGAAAAGTAAGTCGGTCCCCCGTTATCACATCACATGATAGCGTGTGGTATCACTACTGTGCGAGTATGCGGAGGCCACCCAAGGGAAAAAGCTTGCGTGGCCAGTCGATGGTCCTTCTTCGGCTGCCGAGCAGGCCTTCCATGGCCATAGCTTGGCAAACCATCTCAGATAATGGTCGGGGATCGGTATTGGCCTTGCACGAGCCGATCCCCGCTTGCCGACGCCGGGCCATGCTCAGCACTACAACAGCCGTAGAATAATTACGTTTTGTACTACTAGTGAATACAATAGAATTGCAGCTGGACAATACTCCTGAAAATAATCGCAAAGCCTTATTTGCATTTTCTGTAATTTACACGAGAAAAATATTTCACTATCACTCGCATTTGTGAGTGGTTTGTGAGCGGGTGCAGGCTCCCTTGAGTCTGTTCGATGCATAGCGTGCATATTTTAGTCCTTTTTGCTCTTGTTCTAGTTGCGCAATCTCTTGTTGCAGTGGTTACATTGCTAGCTGCATAGCTTGCGGCATTATAAATGTCTGGAGCCGATTACAACGGAGTTGTTTATTGGCCCTATGCCGGCATATTTAGAGGTGAAATCAGAATAGTAATAGTATCACGCTCACGAAGACTGTCTAACAATCGAGCAAATGAGAGATCAAGCTCTAAATGTGCTATACAAACCAGAAGGTGTCATGCAACACCAACATGCTGAGCATGCATCCACAGAACGAACAGTTTGCGCGAGCTTATATATTCCAAATGTAAAAACCTCCTGTTGGCGCCTGTGGCTATTGCGCGTTAAATAATATTTCTTTCAATTGTGATCCTGTGACGACACAAACAAGAAGTGAAAGAGAGGGGATTACGTACGTTTCAGATATGTTCTATTAAAAAACAATAGTCCAATGTGTCATCTTAGCCGCGAACATTATATAAACGTAATGAGACGTGATTTTCTAAGGCACAAGACTCTGTGGAATGCGCGTGTTAGGAGGGTGATACTCCCCTATATTTGAAGAAAAATCTTGCCGGCTGTTATATACATATTTATTTACAGATACCGTACAAGCTTCGTTTTTTGCGTAGAGCCAGTTATGCGGGGCAAATTTCAGGTTTGCGTTTACATAGACCGTTGACGCACGTCAATTCGCTGGAGGTCGTAAGAGGCACACGTGGCTCAAGCTTATATATTCTTTGTATTTTGTCGTGAGACAGCACGTATGGAAGAGTGGTGCGCAACTTTTTATTTGCCGGCTAAATGACTAAAGGGCAATCTTTTCACCAAGTCGGCCTTGTTTTCGCAACGCGTAGCTCAGACATCTGCTCTTATAACAATACAAACATTATAGCTTTGACAGCCTGGCGCGTTACCTGTCTTTTGCTGTTATCCTCTTTCGGGGCTGTTTTTGTTGTGCTCTGCTCAGAGATGCACCAAACTGTTTGAGCAAGGATCGCCGTGGAATGTTGAACATTAGTTATACATTTCTCGCTTGAAAATACCAAGAGGTTTGACGTTTTGACTGCATTATTTTTTTTCATCATATGCTGATAACATACAAAAAATGCCGATAATGATACAGAAAGGCAAACACCAGCTACGGGGAGCCAATAGCGGGATTTAGAACATATAGTATTAGCATTATTAGCACTATTTTCACGGTTGGCTTGCGTGCAGAAGCGAAGAGGATAAAGAAGCGGCATCAGCTCTCATTGCACGCATTGACGCCTGCAGATATTCTGTCGCAGTTCCAGCTCGCTGTTGCTTCACCTGTTTATAACTGTCCTCCTGCGTACTCTATCCTTTCGAAGACCTCCCCAGGAATAATGGGTAAGTGGCTGCCACTGGGAATGTCGTCTGCTTTTCAAGCATCTTCGGATGTTCGCGATTCAGGAACCTCTACACCTCGACTCCTTTAAAATGGCGGCATTTTGGCACACCTTTAATCTGTTTATTTTGACACGACCCTATAAGCACTTAATTAAAGAGAATGAATGAGCGCATTTTTCAAAACAGGGATTTTGTACATTATACTGTGTCGCTTCTAAATTTACCCCCTGAAATGTTGACATTAGTTCTGCCACTAATCTGCCAGTGCCTAGTTCTGCCACTAATCTGCCAGTGCCGTTCCAGTGGAAATAGCTCTAACACTCGTTTAGATTCCCCTACGTGTTTATCACGCCCCACTTTTCTCCAACGAGTTTTCAGGGTGCCAACAAACAATATTCGCAATGCAGTTGTAAGCGAAAACCTGCTTTTTCTATACTTCATGGCTGCCTTTTATCCTGAACGAATCAGCGGCGTGTTTCACTTTCCAAACACATCAGTGCGTTCAGAACACTGCCGCAGTTATGATTGTTTCTGCAAGGAACCGCAGTGAAGCACAAGCTTCTAAATGTGCAATTTTCTCGAGCACATTGCTTATGGTTGAACGCATCGCCACTGGCACTTCGAATTCATTTCTTTCGACAAACTGAACAGTATATATTCGGAGTTGAGTGCAAATGGAACGGTACATGGAAGAGAGAGCATGAGTAATGGGGAGATATACAGAAGAGATGCCGGTCATGAGGAAAGCATATCTCTGCTAAGAGCCAAGAGTGGCGAGCCACCTATCGATCACTGTGGAGTAGAAGGACATTAACCGGGGTGGGCAGTCTGTGAGTGTGCAAAAGGAAATGCAGAGAAATGAATGGTCAGGAGCAGTTAAGGCCCGCATTGTGGAGAGCAGTTAGTCGACGGTGCCTTAAGTTTCCAAAGGAACGCAGCCGTAGACGCGGGGTGTCAGATAGCCACATGGCCGCATAAAGTTACAAGTTTTGCAGGGGGCGGCACCTGGCGAATGACAGTGTCGACCGGAGAGATAAGGGAGTGGTTCGTGTCCAGCAGGCTATGCACGACCGGGCTGGTGGCAACAAGATTATGAGGATGATAACAGAGGAAGTGACAGCCTTTACGCTGTTTGTCGCTCGCTAGAGGTGCACTGAATCTCCGTACTTTTGTACTGTATTCGATGCACATGAGTGAAATCGTCGGTACCATGTGCCGATGGAGCGATGTGTAAAGGCGAAACCCTAACTAAGCGAAAAAAAGTGCTTTGAAGGACAGTGATCTGAAGCTAGACGGCAAAATATCGTTGGCAATATTCCAGTTAGTTGTACTTTCACTGCAGTTTTATTTGTCTATGTTGCCCATGGTAATGCCTTGTGGAAATTGCATGTTTTCTTGATGGAGCCAAGCTTTTTGGCGGATTTAATTATCTTTGTGACTAGAATAATTTCTGTTTGTTGAGGATGACTGTAAACACTGCAAGAAGGTGTCTTGAAATTTGAATGCTTGTGGTTTGTACTTCTGTACTTTTTAAGGCGCAGTATTAAAATTTTATATGATCCGCTTCCTTTTCTTGTATTCACCAATATTCAATGAGCGCGATTTCTATATCCTCGTCAGACCCCACTTACCTTGCAAAGCGCATTTCTCTTCTATGGAACTCTTAAAAAACGCATCACTTCCGCAGCCTAAGTGCAAATGAAAGCTAGAGAGCACTCGCTGTGCTATCACGAAGTCATCTTTTGAAACACTGTGATACGATAGGGGCGATCTGAGCAGCCTCCCAAGTTTGTGGATTTCTTTAAACCGGATTTCTGCCACAAGTGCCTAAACAGCCACCAACTCACTCGCGCTTTTCCAAGAAAATTCTTTGTAATGCTGATTTAAATATGCATTCTCGCATGCGTGCATTTAACTAAATATACGCTATAAAACGTTGTTACATGTTTATATAGGCCCAGAGGCCCGTGTGTACATTAGAGGGACCGCGGAGACTTGGAGTTAAAATTTCAACTAACACTGACAGGCCCAACTTTAGCTCGCGTCTGACGAGGATATGGGCATTTGGAATGCTCTGTCCTGACTGCTACGTGAATATGCCACTGCGTGTGCCTGCGGCTGTCTATAAAGTGTCGATGTGGCAGCTTTCCTGCAGGCCTCTAGCATCAAGTGTTTTTGATGCAAATAAGCTCATTACTAATATTATTATTATGTTTACCGCAAGCGCGCTGGGTGCAGAAATTCAGGCGGGTGTCGCAGTTAGACTTCGACAGATGGCGCTTTCGGCGCTGATATTCAGAGCAGATTCCTTGAGGACACATGCGTTGAAGCCAAAGTGAACATTCCAGGAGCAGTTTTGCATTAATTCTTTCTTCTCGCAGCTCTCCAAGAGACTCAGACCGACCACAGCTATTCAGGCAAGTGTTCTGGCATTTTCACCAAATGAAAGATTGTGCCCCTCGGATCTCTCTTGACCTTGCATAATAGGCGCATGGCTTGGAGAATTATCCTATGGGCATACAGAAATTGCTATGAACGGCAGTACAGATGAATATTATGATATGTGCCAAGTGCGCATAGAATATTTAGGATGTTTGAACTTTTATTATCTGAAACTGCCTTGTATGCTTAGATCGAAAGCGTTTGCCTCGTGCTGCATATAGCTAGAGGCAAGAGCGTCCTCGTTCTGTCGAGGCCAACGAATCATTCGTTTAATTTTCCTAAATAGCGGCGGTTTCTCTTCCTGGTGTAGGTAGGCAGGCGCAAAGAAAGGCGTGGTAGTAGTCACCCAGGAGATTGACGGGTCAAAAAGCAAAGGCGGCTTCCAGGAAGGAGTGAAAGGGGCAGAGCTTTTCCAACAATTGATTACTTTTGAGCTAGCTCTCATTCAGTCTTGCGTTTTACGCAATAAGCATTAAACGTGTGAACTTTTAAATTCTTAGATGTGCAGGGACAATTCTGCGACTATTTTCTTGCAGTACGTTTTGCGGGCAGGGTGCCTTGTGCATGCTAGCTGTGTAAACCCCCCCGCATGTTTGTGAGCTCGCACTTCCTGGCTATACACACAGCATCCGAGAGATGAGAGATGTTTTCATGTCTTTGACGTCACCTACTGCCGCACGTCCCACCCGGTGACAAAACTTGCACTAAGCACGGAGCTTTAGCAGCGTATTGAGGGAGTGGGGGGTGGGAAGGGGGGGGAATTCCATCAAGGTTACTTAGACTAGCCCGTCGGCATCGGAAAAAGTCGCAAACACTGTTATGGGTGTCAAACAGGAGACCCGTAATCACTTGAGCTGGGTATCATGTGAACCTTTGCCACAACGAAAATATGTCTTATAGCTTTAAATCTTACACGAATTGTCTTAACTGAATGCGCTCTGCGCTAGCTTTGCAGGTTTTTGACAAAACAATCTCTCTGGTACTGTAGTAGTTTTCTCGCTTTGGCGAGAAACAAGCCATTGGGTTTATGTTCTTTTATAGTGGCGGTTTAATTTGTTGTTATATAGAGCATGAACCTGTCTTCCAAAGGTAATCTCCGTGCCAGCTTTTAGAGTGTGTATATGATTAGCGACGTTTCACCCCTTAAGATTCGGTCGACTGCCTAAAAGTGTCCGGGAAACTCAAGCATATGTCCAACATTCTTGGACAAAAATTTTGAATATTGAAAAACTGTAAGGTGCTGTGATGAAAATATTGAAGGCATTATAATCCATTTTTCCGATGTAGAGGAAATGTTTTCTTTTAAATTATTTCCATAGTTGGCATCGAACAGCTAAGAGTGCCATAGAAAAGCAACGGCGAACACTTTTGTCAATAGTAAAAACGGTAATAGTAAAAAATTGCAAGCCTGCTGACAGGAGACCTGCGGTTATAGTCATTATTATAGTTAAATCTTGCATTATATGAAAAAAACTGCGTTCATAAACTGGTTACCGTTAAAAAGTGCTTTTGTCCAGAATATTTGGACATGAGATGGGAATCTCTCAGTGTGTGCATTTTCAGTGTAACTGAGGGTGTGTTACGGCGCACGAGATTGCTGTGGGCTGCCATTGCCCGTAGAAGTGGAAAACTACCCGCAAAACCTGAAATTTACTGCCACAATTTTGGAGCGAAAGTTGTTCTAGCTTTGCTTTACAAGGGAATCTAAGCGTCCGCCGTAATGCTTTTAAATATTTATTGAATAAATTTGATTGAAGCTAAATGATTCAAATAACTTAATTTTTTGTCTGTCACCTGCAAAGCATGGCAGGCGGCCAAATGTAGAGTGGGAAATCTCTTTCCCATTTGAGAAGAGAGATCAGGGAAATATGATATTGAATAGAGAGGGATGGGCGCTGACGCGTTGCCTAATGGCTTTGGAGGTTAATGCTAGAGCGGAGGAATGCGCAATCTGAGGGTGGTTCCGCGGCAGAACGGAGGGCTATTTCGCTAGATCAAAGTTTTAAAAATTTTCGCCCATTCATGCGCAAAAGCGGTAAGCCAGCTGCACAAGAATTTTTCTCCTCGCGCCCATGAGTGCAACGCGAAGTTCAGAGATGGCCAAAATAGCAATTCCAAAGAGAAGAGTCCACGTCTCTGACTGCGTCCTGTCTCCCGCGTTGTATCTCGGACATCAGCTCGCGTTTCATCCACCAAAATATGAAGAGCTGGCAGCGAACACACATCATGCAATGATCTTAGGCATGCAAAATGCACGACATGCAATGCTTATGCCATATTGCATGCCTTAATGCCTTTTTCTTTCTCCCCATGACAGAGCGCACAAAGTCGTCGCATGACAGCTCAGGCTCTAGCCGAGAGATTACAGGCAGCAGCTCTTCCCGCACAGGTACGTTCACTCTGAGCTGATGTTTCTGACAGAAGAGATGCAGGAAGCCCAGCCTTAGTGAACCTTTTTCAAATCAACAATGAGGACTGCATTGCTATAACACACACACACACACACACACACACACACACACACACACACACACACACACACACACACACACACACACACACACACACACACACACACACACACACACACACACACACACACACACACACACACACACACACACACACACACACACACACACACACACACACACACACACACACACACACACACACACACACACACACACACACACACACACACACACACACACACACACACACACACACACACACACACACACACACACACACACACACACACACACACACACACACACACACACACACACACACACACACACACACACACACACACACACACACACACACACACACACACACACACACACACACACACACACACACACACACACACACACACACACACACACACACACACACACACACACACACACACACACACACACACACACACACACACACACACACACACACACACACACACACACACACACACACACACACACACACACACACACACACACACACACACACACACACACACACACACACACACACACACACACACACACACACACACACACACACACACACACACACACACACACACACACACACACACACACACACACACACACACACACACACACACACACACACACACACACACACACACACACACACACACACACACACACACACACACACACACACACACACACACACACACACACACACACACACACACACACACACACACACACACACACACACACACACACACACACACACACACACACACACACACACACACACACACACACACACACACACACACACACACACACACACACACACACACACACACACACACACACACACACACACACACACACACACACACACACACACACACACACACACACACACACACACACACACACACACACACACACACACACACACACACACACCTTTGGTTTGGAATAAACGCTTAAAGCCCAAAGCGACTGCGGCACTGGCATATGTATGCATGTTCATGAGCAGATGAGGATGCCTAAGGCTAGAATGGCCCGCCATTCACTTCGAAAATGGTAATCTTTCTGTACTTTTAGCTCGTAAGCATTAGAACCCCATGTCGGAAAACTATGTCCACGTGCGTCCATCTCAGGTATAATCTTATGCCTCGTTTGGCAGATGGCAAAGTGGAGGGAAGGAAAACCGCTGTCCACTTTTAGGTTTAAGGTAGAGGAGGGTGAGGGAAGTGTAAGAGGGAGTACGAGAAGACGACCCGCGAGTGGGGTAGAGGGGCGAGGAGGTAAGGAGTGCCCCACGGTGGTCACTTGATTGGATCGGGAGAGTGGAGCGGGGTTGCGACGAGTCTCACGGTGATTGACGGACTAGATCATGGACCCGCTCGCACGGCCTGAATCCTTCAGCGGTGGCGGGTGCTCCGTTCGGGGGGAACACAAATGCTATCCTCGCGTACTCTGCCGTATCAAATGATATTGAGCGCCAACAAATTTACGTTCCTGGCGTCATAACTTTGAATCGAGAGGTTGTGAATAAAATTATCTGGGAATAAAGTTTTCTCGGCAACAAATGCGTCGTTCGCTGCCGAATAAACATGGATACAGCCAGAACGAGCCACAAAGTCCACTTTTGCTCTAAACAAAAGCTCTGCGGAGCTGTCCAGACCATCCTTTTCATACTGTGTCACCTTGTGAAAGGAAATAAAAGGACTAAACATAGTTTGGAAAGACTGGACACTTCTGTGTTGGTTTCACGGCTATAACGAAATCTCGTGTTAGAATACAAGCCTTGAAGAGCTTCAGCGCTTTTCCGTTTTACAGTGCGGAAAATCAAGCGCAGTTATTGAGTGCGGGAGCGCTCTCATATGACTGACACTGCTCGAGCACCTGGCGATTGTATGACAGCTCCCTTGTGGTGCCAATACACTATTTTCAATTTTATTTTCGATGGAGTGCAGGAAAAAAACGTCGGCCTGCTTTCAAGTATGAAGACAAAGCGATTCGAGGAGCGATGCTCCAGCCTTAAAAAGAAATAGCGCTCAAAAGAAGTCAGGATGAATGAGAAGACGCGGACAAGTGTTAGCTTTCAACTGAGGATCCAGGAGCACATTTATATATGTCCGATAAATGCAAAAAAAAGAAATTGATGACAAAGTAATCGCTGCTTTAAGGACCCTGTTTTCCGCGGCTCACCTCTCGCGGTGTTCGATGGTTCAGGTCGTGGCTCCAGGTTGCTGCGTCTTGTAACAGCGGCTTCATTGGAATCGACATGGGAAAGTGCTTGGGCGCAGTTCGTAACGGGGCCACTGAGCACGAGCGAAAACCTGTGGTGCTAACAATACCCGGTTGTATTTCAAATCACCGTTTTGGAGCTTAAAATCAGTTACAACATAGGCAAGGCACATATGCTCTAATAAGGACCTTTATTGAAGCGCGTCATTTAAACCGGGTAAGCCTCCGCAACTTCAGATCTGTCTTCCACTACATCTTTTAGACGTGCAGTGTCCTTGCTGCGCATGTTAAGAAGTACTTTAATTTTGAATTGACTTCTTATTGATATTGCTTACATCCGTAGACATCCATAACAAGCGCAGGAATAAAAAATGTCTTAGATTTGTAGGAATGGACGCATTTTTTCACGTTTTATCTTCAATTCGTAGCTGACCTTTCTCACATAATGACTACTGTTTTGGAGCGTACCCTCTTTTCAGTCATAGCATTCCGTGGCCAGTTTGACCGGGCAGCTTTAAAGGGCAGCTGCATCATTTTTGTAGAATTTTGCACTATTCAAGGATTCTTACCTATAAAGGCTGTAGGTGAAGCATGCCAAATGTTTCTGCACAAGCATTTACAATAGTGACGTCATCGACGATTGCATTCTGCGCTTCTCATCAGAACACCGGGGAAGTTTAATATGACGTCAGAGAAGGTATGATTTCATATAATCCCTACCGTCAGCCACACCTTGCCGCATCGTTGGATGCTGCCAAGGGACGCTCTGCCGGCTTTTGCGTCGGTGGTGCTGTTTTTTTTCTCAAAAGCTGGCGTTTATGCGTTGGAAATGTACCGATACCATTGATGGCGTCACCAACCCCCCCCCCCCCCCCTCAATCACTTGGCGTTGGGCGCTGCGCAGAAGCCTGAAGACCATCGCGATTTTAATCGGTGATTAAGTCATCATTTAAAACGTTAGCCGAAGAGGACTTCACATGCTTTACCTGTGAGTTTCACGCATTCGACCATTTTAAGCTCGTCGATTTCAAAAGGCTGTGCAGTTGCCCTTTAAGACATTGTGGCCTCTGGAGTATATCTCGTAAACGGAATAAAAGTCGCCGACTGCGGCATTCTTTTAACATTTGACCTTTAGAAAAATCACCCATGTCGCGCTATTGTCACACCAGCGTAAAATTTTGCTTATATAAAGCGATTTTGTTAATTCTTTGTAGATCGCAAAGAGATGTGGGATCAGTAAGTATAACTCATAGTCAATTCAAATCGTGTTGTGAAGCACACCCTTTGACGCACGCTTGGCGGAAATATTCTTGCAACAAAAGAAGAGTACTTAGTGTTGACCACATTTGAGGCATATTTGTATATATGTCCGATAAATGCAAAAAAGGACAATGATGAGAACGGCTGTCCAACGTATGAAACCCATTTTTGAAACAACAGAATTACAGCGATGATTATTTTTTATGTAAAGTACCTCACAGCTGCTTGTTTTTTGCACACTTGTGGCAGAAATGACCTTCGCATTCAAAAAAGAAGCAGCACATTATGTTGTGTTTGTATGCTGCTAGCTACTTCCAATTCACAGTAGCTGAGTAGCTCCAAGAAAAACTAACCTCATGTTACAAAAAAAACAATTAAAAAGCAGAGGTAACAAGGTCTTTTCGCTAAGGAAAATTTCGGTGTTTATTTTCTGCCGACTTGTGGCGGCTAAACAGGTGCGGCTGGTTTTGGCATTTAAAATAAGGAGGCTTTCGAAAAGAAAATTGCTGCTTCCGCCAGCTTGCTGACACCCACGCCTGAAACATTTCTCCCGCCAAGTTTAATGCCGTGCAGAAAAGCTTGTTGTACTGCAGTTTTTTCCTCTTTTTTCCTTTCTTTTACTTTTCCCTTTCTTTTTCTCTGCAGTGAGGATGCACGGAAGTTCAAGCTGTTCTTCGCCGTGGCGCTGTCGCTCATGGTCCTCGGAGTGCTCATGGTGGCTGGCCAGTTCCTCGCGTACAGCGGTAAGCGAGAGCACCCTCTGCATGCAAGGGTGACGCTTAGTCGCAAAGGAAATGCCGCACCTAACTTTCGCTTACTCATGTATTTGAAATCAGGTTTTTTTTCGTTATAAATGTTAACGTTAAACACGTTTTAAAACGAGTAAATCACATCAACGGATCCCGCAGGGCTCTTTGAAAGCCCTATGTAAGCTTGTTCAGCGTTCATATTATTTCATGCTGGGCAATTACCTACCGAACCAAACCCAGCTTCGCTGTAAAGAACCCCCAGCGTTGTAAAACATGGCGCCTTTTGTGGTCGCTCGAATTACGTGCCCTCATATGGTCGCCAGCTAAGCGACAAGCGGCTATTGGGCGCCTTCGTTTAGGAGTCGAAGACTGGTTCGCGAGATCCAGGGGCAAGGGCAAACGGAGCGCCTTTGAAGGTCAACTAGGTTTCGCGGCACTGTTCTCTTCCGTTGAGAAGTGACTGCAGCTGCATCCCCCACTCCTCCATCGACGGAAGGGCCCATTGTAAGCCCCACATGGGCCTAAAGTACCAAAGCATGCCGCACGTGGAGACTGATACTAAGTGCGCACGGATCACAGATCGCTGGTTGTTGGGATTGATGATCCGAGGTCGACTTGATTAGACGTCACATTTCCCGCTGATCTACAATCAGCCCCGTTTTCGGCGCCACGTGTGTGGACATACGGGCACATTCATTCTGTATAGTTTCTGTTCGGTGAACCTTCTAAGATATTTCTTTTCTGGAGTATTAAAAAAGATAAGAGCCCATCTTGAAGCAAACCCGTGTGAACGTATTGCAATCTTAGATATTAGCATATGCAATGTCACAAAAACCCAAAACCTGAGACTGGCATATGACAAGTTACGTACACAAGATGTTTCACACACAATATTTTAGATATTTTTTTTAGTTAAAAGATCGATTTGTTCGGCATAGTATTGTCAACAGTGTAGTACACCAGAATACCGCTGAGAGATGTTAATTAGATAGCTGGTAACTAATATTGAATAGTGAACGTTTTTAAATAGTAGTGTTAGTCTCCTTAATTGCTTAGCGGCATGTAGCCCATCGGAAGTAATATCCATATCAATTTTTAAAATTTCTCAAACACGGTTACCCTCGGAGCTGTGTTCAGCAAATTCTGCCTACATCGCCCCAAAATACACGCGCTTTCGAGATGCTTGCATGCAAAGCAACCTCTCCAGTGCACGTAACTCGTCGAAATAGCCACTCTTTGTGGGACCACAGCGCCAATGGTAACCAGCTTGTCGAAATTCTAGACTGACATGAATATTACTTACGGTGTGCTACACGCCTCTCAGTAATTAAGGAGCCCAACGGTACTAGTTAGAAAGTTAACTATTCATTATATTTAACGAGCTTGCTAGTTAACGTGTTTTAGCTGTATTCTGATGTACTACACTGTCGAAAATGCTATGCCGAAAAAAGCGCTCTTCTAAGTCGAAAAACCATACTAATAAAAATTGTACGAATTCTTAGGTGAAACACCCTGTATGAAATGACGTCAAAGGCAGATGTTGAAGCTAATCGCACAAGACAAGTCAAGGAAGAACGGAGCACCTACAACTGTTTGTTGCACAAAGCTCGCTTGAATAAACAGTCTCGGTTTCACAGCGTTTGCTACGAGCACTGCGCGTGCGCCTCTTGGACCTCCTTCGCGTCGTGCGCGGGCTTCGCCCACTACGAGACTCCGCAGACGCTGTTGTTGACGCATGCGCCGCTCTGGTGGCGTCGCGGCTGCAAGGACTCTTAGTCGAATCGTTTCGATACCAGGCTAAACACATGCCTTCGCACGTCTGCTCAGTGTAGCTACGTTAAAACCTTTTCACGCTTTTATGTATGTCGGTTAATAGATGGCTATACGTTAATTCTTTCGTACGACACATAGCCACCATGGGTGCAACCAATCAGCAGCGTCGCTCCGGCGGATCAGGAAGCTCCGCCCTCCGGTGAATTATCGGATGCGTCGGCAGCCGGCGGCGGGGCCTAGCGGATGAGGCCGGCGGAGGAGCGCCGACTTTTTAGCGAGCAAAAAGCGACAAGAGAAGAGGGAAAGGGGCGATTCTAATTTTGACTGCATGTAACTCAGTTTCTAAGAAGTGCATCCAAAAAATTCTTTCAATAAATATTGGTGAAGAGGCATCCTTTGACATCCCAAGCAAAGCGCAACTTTAATAAGGGACCAGTCCCTTTCAAAGCTGACACGGAGCTTTCGAGATAAGGCACCAAAAAGAACTACAGCAATGTCGAAGAATGTAGCAGCAGGTATGCGGGGCTGCAATCAGTCGAGACAAACATAGTCGCACCTTGCATTATACAGAATGTGATAGAGCCACGGGCTGGTGGCATTGAGCATTAACAAAACGAACAGTAAAAGCTGTACGGCAATGTTCAGGCCGACCGGCTGACGCATCCTGATGATCCCGCTCGTCTTAGTTCCCTAGGGGTTCACGGTCTTGCTTTCAGTAAAGCCATTCTCGTAGTTGTGAACAATTTTTTACGACCAATCTCATTCGCTCAATCAAGTTTGAAGTTGCCGATACACAAATTCCTTCATTAAGCAACGTATTGAAATCTGCAGTGCTGAGCGTGTGCTCGAGCGACAATTTTCATGAAGACTGCCAGCACACTGCTGAATGTTCCTGCTAAATAACATGGGTGACTTCATTGCATTTAGCGAAGACCGGCCACTGAGATCTCCAGCATAGCTGCCGAACGACGCCTCTTACGCCAAGCTCAGGCAGCTATACACAAAAGGAAAAAGACATCGCAAGGAACGCACTTCATCTCCACGAAGAATATCGCACTATGCGAACAGGGAACTAGAGAAAACTCAATAGTGGAGGAGCAAATTAATCAGCTGTCATAAAATGAGCCGCTCTAAATGTGCAAGTTTTTATGTGAGTGTAGGATTTGTACTTTGCAGTCGTTATAGCGTCCAGAGCGGTAACCCAGTCGTTGCTCGAATATTTATCTCGCTGCTTTTGTTTGAGGTTACCCTGAAACGAACCGAACTGATGTATTGGATTGTGTGTAATTATGCCCTTATTGATAAGCCTCAAAACAAAACAAAAACTTTGTAGATTCAAAGCAAGCCCAGGAAAAAAATGTATCACTTGCTTTCGGTACACACAATTTTTCTGTCATAGCGGGTGAAGCAGGGTTGAGTCCCCAGACACGCTGGGGCTTGTGCGAAATGCTCAGAGATGCATCATTACCAATCTTCACCACTATCTTCATCACACATCTTACGTGAGTGCACCGTAAAAGGGGTGTCCCGTTCTCCGTTAACGACGCCGCTCAGACAGTGCAGTTACCAGGGGCCGTATTTCATAAGCTGTCCATTTTTCGTTGCGCATTTCGGGTTTGTTTGGTCCTCTACCAATGGTCACTTAGATATACCCGAGGCTTTCAAGCGTCCGTAGGAAGCCACCCCACCACTTACGGTTGGCGACCGGACCTCACCATTGGCTGCCATTGACTGCGATATGCAGCCAATGGTGAGGTTCGTTCGCCAATCACGCAATGGCCGAGTCGTCTTCCACAGACACTTGAAAGCCGCGGGCATATCTGAGTAACCAGTGAAAGAGGACCAAATGGACGCAAAATGGGCAAATAAAACTGGACATCTTATAGAACACGACCCCTGCACTCTGAGGGGGTAACACTTTCCTTGTCTTACTCCCTCTTTTACATATCTAGCCCATATGTAACTTCGCAGCCGAAGTGGCTCGAACTATGCAGCCAATGACTTTATGTACATGAACAACGTTGGTTTTCTGTCTTGCATCGTGTCCGAAACCTAATGTGGCTGGCGACATAGTTGCTGCGAAATGGTTGATGTAACTGAGTCGAACAGCCGTCCTAGAACAGCATTGGGGCCTCCTACAAGAATGCTGCGGTTGCAATGGCAGCAAGAGGCCAGACATTAGCACGATGTAGCATACCACACTGCCGCATTAATTCGCCATAAAAGACACAAGAAAACATCAACTATGCAACATGCGGTATCACGTTGGATGGTTGCAGCTTTTCGACATCGAGGCGCATCGACCGAGGGCGTGACGGCGGCACCTACAGCTGGCGCACCATCCCTAAACGCGCGAGGTGTGGTTCCTGCCGCTCACACGCTCCGGACCAGGGGAATTTCACGAGCTACGTCGCGAGCTACGCAGCGAGCTACTTCGCGAGCTACGTCACGAGCTACGTCACGAACTACATCACAAACCGAGGACACCTCCGAAGCTATTTCGATGACCGCGTCCGAATCCACTTCGCAGGAAACCCCGAGCAGTGATGAGCCCTCCGTTAACGGCACCACTAAGTCCTCGACCATGTCTGATGGAGCAGACAATTCCACTGGTAAGTTTGCACAGCCCACCGGTTCTAGAGCAGAAGGCGAGCTAATAAACCTATACGTGTGCCAGTTCGTAGCCATTTGTGCGTGCGTTTGGTGTCAAGCTAGATTAAACTGCTTGCTGGTTACTCAGAAATGACTGCAAAGTTAGTGAGCGCATATAAAGTAGGGCGCCAGTTTTTTTTTTTTTGCCAGAGTGCGCAGTAAAGACCGCGCGACAATTTTTGAAAATTGTATGCCTGTCTGCTTTAATAGAGCGCAGTTAGATCTATTGCGTACTGTCACGCAGCGGTGGCGACATGCAGGTCAGTCAGAATGGAGTCAGGGCTTGCAGAACAAATTGTTTTTTGGGTACGCCTGTGAGTTTAGGACCGAAAACTAGTCTGGCGTGGTAGGAACAAGTGCACTGCGTTCTTATCCGTATTGGTAAAACCGTGGCTGGCAATGCGGCTCTCGAATGCTTTTCGTTAAAAGGCTGACACGAAGCTTTCTAGATATGAACCATACATGCGACGGCGAGAGGAATCTTAAGCGTTGTGAAAATGCACGTGCGTGGCTATTATTTTCTGAGCACTATCTTGTCACACAACGTGAGTAAAAGTCATAACTCGTTCAGTGAAGCGAGTAAGTAGAAGAAAATACCACCAACCCGCTCTTATAAGAGAAGAAAACTAATTGAGAAGTTAATGAGGGATGTTTAAAATTATGCTTTACAGGTTTATTAATATTAGCTGCTGAGAGGTACGTGAAATCTATTACTGCACATATGTTATGCTGCCTGAGGGACACCACAGAAGCTAATAATTACAACCCTAAATCACATTACTAACTAAAATAAATTTAGGTACTCTTCACTGTCTGCAGTAATCGGGCATGTTTGCATTGAACACTAAGAGGCAATTGTATTCCTACACAATTTTATGTGGTAGAATTCTCCGAGCAAGCGAGTGCTCCCAGATATTCGCCTCAAAATTTTCACCTCCATGCGTGTTATTGCGCATGTAAGGCGGTGACTATGGGTTCTATATTTCTAATATAAACGTTCACTCTAGCCGCTGCAGCTAAAAATTCGTTCATATTTTTAAGTTAATTAGGTGCCTTACGGTGGGAATTGTCATTTCACTTTGTGTCCTCTTGGCCACATAACCTATAGCGCAGTGGTAGATTTGACATAGCACTATGTCCTTAATTTTAAGAAATCTGCAAAGCTTTATATTGAACATCCTGTATAACGAAATCTAGTGTCATTTATACTTTTTACGGAAGGATCCATCCGGGACTTAGAGTGAAACAGAAAGCAGGATAAGAAGCATTCACAGAAAGGGAGGAGACATTCGTGGCCAGTGGAAGTAATACTTTCTTGGCGTTACTTGCGAAACTGTGTGGTGTACTCGACATTTATCCGCCATTATGGTCTCACTCCGTCGGTAGCGACGTCGTAGAGAAGTTCACTGCGTTAATATTTTTTGGTCCGCAGTACTTCCTTTACAGCTTTTCACTAATCTTGTACGGTGGACAGGCCTGCCCATACTGCCAGCGAAATTGCATGCCTTGTCCAGTTGCCACAAGTTGTAGCTCCGGGCATCGGTCTTGTGTTGGTGTTTGGTCTGAAATCGGGCGAACCGCAGAGCCTGTTTCCAACGCTGTAAGCGAACCTCAGTTATCACGATCGCTTCGTCAGCGAGGCTCACTGACGAAGCATCTAGCATTGTGAGCGCTTGTGCCTCGGGTTAGACTGGATGGCTTCATCTATCTTGCCTCCTGCACAGATGTATCGGATACGTCGACATTGCATAAAAGCATGGGCTCAACATCTGAATACAAGGCTAGCACTCCGGCTGTTTTCCCGCTTAAAATCTTGGCCAGCCAACTACATTTACGTTGACGGAAAGTGGCTTCCCGTTGGCCGTAGTTTCTACAGTGAAAGCCTCCTCTTAAACGATCGGCCATAAATATTATTTCTTCGTCAGGACTTACAACTTTCGAGGCTACAAAACGTAGAGTTTTGTGATATCAGGCGTTCTACCTTTCCGTAGAGCTTTCGCTTCATCAATTAGACAAGGGAGCGCATCGCCAAGATAATGCAGTGACATCAATATGTTGGCGTTTTAAAGGAGCCCAGAAGGCCCGTCCTAATCTTTTTAGTAGGAGTAATCGATAGCTAAGTCGGCTTTCAAAGACTTGCTGGGTTGTTGACGTAGCGTGCTTCATTAGCGTCGATGCAGCGTGATTCACGTAGCGTGCTTCATTGGCGGACAACAGGGGATAGCAATACTTCCCCTGAATTCTTTGCAGCGCGCGCGCTAATCCCATGGGATATGTGGGCTTCCCCTTGCTGCAAGATAATTTGTGTCGAAAGCTCGTATGAGCTATAAGTAGCTAAGTGGCCTTGTTACTTGCCAACATTTTAACCAGCGCGCCACTGTATAGGCGAAATATTGGTTCGCTGAACTTGAATGCTGATGGCGGTGAAGAAAACTCGCTTTGGTGGTATTCGATCGTGCTCTTGGCGCAAAGTCCTTCTCTTGTGCATGGGCGAAAGTGCAGTTTCTGGCAGGCTCACGGAATGTGTATTTTGCCAAAATCGTCACAGATCTAGTGGAGGAGCTTCGAGAGCGACCTTGCAATATGCATATGTGGATGCTTTTGTCTGGAATTACAGACGTTTTTTAACGGAGCTATGGATTGCGTTTAGCCACCTGGGGCTCGTCGTAGCCTTGATGATTTGCTGGAGAACTTTCACTTGCGATAAAATAGCAAGCATAGCAAAATATCGGGGTATAAAAATCGCATGCTCCAAGTTGAAGTCTAGCCATACTGGAAAACGTAGGTTTTCCAGCATGCTTAGACTGTAACTTTGGCCGCAATGGGGTTTGCCGAGTATTCTGAAAATTTAAACTATGCATTGTAGGGTTTCAAAATATTTGGACTATATTCGTCGAAATTCGAGCACACGAGGGTTACAGCATTCTGTCCCCATCGCCAGGCACCGAGCTTCGACAGAATATGCAACTAGTAGGCTGGTTAACTAATATCGAATAATTAGGTTCTAACCGTTACTGTCAGTCTTCCTATTTATTGAGAGGCGTATAACCCACCGGATGTAATACCCATATGAATTTGTAGAATTTCGAAAATACAGTTGCCTCCGCCTCTGTGTCCCAACAAATTCTGGCTACATGGCGCCAAAATATATGCGCTTTCGAGAAGCTTGCTGGCGAAGCAACCTCTCCATTGCACGTAGCTTGTCGAAAGAGCCAAAATTTGTTGTGCCACAGCACCGAGGGTAACTGCATTTTCGACTTTTCAGAAGCAGTTATGGATATTACCCGGTGAGCTACACGCCTCTCAGTTAATAAGGAGACTAACAGTAATAGTTTAAAATTTAACCATTCAGTATAAATGACCAGCCTGCTAGTTATCACGTCTTGGCTGCATTCTGACGCGCTACACCGCTTACAGTGCTAAGTCAGAACAAGCGGTCTTCTAACTCCAAACGTCTATTGATAAAAACTGCGGAACATCTTAGGTGAAACACCAATATGGGCAGGTGTTAGGAAGCAAGTGAATTTTAATGAACTTGCCCACGAGAATGATTCTTCTTGGTAACTTGCAAGGTTATGCATTGTTTCTGTGTCGTGTCCTTTCGTTATACTGATGACACCGACAAGGCCACTCAAGGAAAGTCATGGATGTTGGACGCTGTTCTTAACACGTTCATTGCGTCGTGGGTTAGCGGTGAATCACGCCGTGTACTCTTGCTGTGCGACAAAAATGCTGAATTACGCGTTGGAACCGGCGCGCGATCAGATCTTTCAAGAACCCTGTGGGAAGCACTCATGCTATATCGTTGCTGCCATCTGTTTGCAGTTCCAAGAAGTTGGCTTCGCCGGAGGCTCACTGCTGGGTCACGCTTCACCTAGGAAGATTTAAGGGGGACCCATCGGTGGGTCACGACGCACAGGAATTAGGGCCCCGAAAATCGCTGCCTCAGTGAACGTGGTAACAACTTCGGAAAACGCACCCCATTTTTGAAGCGGTAGCTTCACTACACGCAACGGGCTGAAATCGCCGTGTACTTTCTATGGCCTTGAAGGCTCAGTCATTGGTCAAGCTATTGCAACGTTCGAGGTCGAGGCCAACGGTCAAGGTCATTTCAAGCTCAAGTCAAGTTCAAGTCAATGTCAGCACGGCCATCAAGGTCAGCCAAAATCGGGTCACGTGGTCGACTTCGCTCGCCGAGGAGCCGAAACGCGGCTTTTGCGCGCAGAGGTTAGACTTTGTCAGGCGAAACCATCGTGAAGTTACCACTTCTCCCTCGGTTTGACCAAAGCTAAACCACCGTTTATGTTTTTCTCAATGAAAGACTTTTTAAACCCGTGATTCCTGGCGCTTCTTTTTTTCCACACAGACCGCGGCGTGCCTCCCAAATCTCTGCTCTGCACCTACGGCGTGAAGCTCGACTCCACGATGGTCTTTCCGCCGGACGGTCTCTGCGATTTTGTCTTCTTCGATTCGCTGTACAAGAACGATACGAATAAGCTGGACGGCCCGTATTCCCCGAATTTCGATTACTTTTTAATTCAAGCGAAGAAAAGCAGCGTGACGACCTACGGCGCAGGGCTCGACTATGGGTATGTGCATTCCCTTTATTCCAGTTGTACAGTCGAGGCTTGTCCGATATATGAGAGAAACTCCACTTGTAGTGCGTGAACTGTAGTGTGTGTTGCAGTGTGCCAGAAAAACCAGCGCGTTGAACGGGATTAAGTATAACAAGCGACACTTTTTTGACACGGCGTTTCGTGCGCTGGTTTTTCTTTAATATGCGTCCATACGGACCAGCCCAGCTCACCATTCTTCTACCATATATGCGAAATTGGACATTTTGTACTTAACAGCCCTAATACAATTACTGGCGCAGTGGTGCAGTGGTTAAAGAATGTGGCACTGCCCCGGCAGGTGGCTGTTTTCAAAGACAGCCACCGGCGTGGCTGTTCTTAATTTAATCGTTAATTTAACTCCTACCTGCCATGGCGTACAGTTTGCATACAATTCAATAGGCGGGTTACCACCTACCACGGCGGGCAGGTTCCGATGACGTCACAAGGTTACGTGTGGGGACTTTGGCGGAGATTTCCCGCTCACGCCGCCGCCGACGACGACGCCGGACTTTTCGCTGAGCGGTACCCTTAACGCTATCGCCTCAAAATTAGCTTACGTTCTCAGTATCCGAGCGGGGACACTATGATTGAATTTTGATGTATCGGATTGATGTATCAGATTTATTGGGGCCGGTGAAACACCTTATGTAACCTCGGTCCGTATTCCGAGTTTGTGCACAAAAAAAAGCGTCATAATCTGCTGCAGCGGCCACACCTGGCTAGTCGAAAGGCCGGAACCGCATGTCGGTTCGGTTACGACTGTGAGCGGCGACAGGATGTCACCCCGTTGCTGTTGCCGCAGCGCATGGTCCGCTATGTGTTTGATGTCACCGGTCCGGTTTCTTCGGCTCTTTTCGCTGCATCCGAAACACCACATCCGCTTCCAGCGTTTCGACCAATCAGAGGTGGACGCTGCGACAGATTATTACGATTTTTGTTATGACAAACTCGGAATACGGACCGCTGCTGGGAAAATACGGATTGGTGCAGCCCTAATTTTTGATATCCATGGAAACGTGTCAGCGCTAGGAAGGGAGGCTTAACGCAGCGAGTTTCTAGCGTCATTGTTGCGAGTAACTTAGTGAAAGAACAATTTCTAATTTAATTTTTCTACGACAACTCAAAATTCTGTATGATAGGATCACTAGGATACTATTGCCTATTAATTTTATACGTTTATTCCGAACAGTTACGGGCTCTCAGAAGACGTATAGTGTGTAGAGCGGTTTATTGGCGGTTTCGTGTCGAGCGGTGTCTAGAGTCCATCAGCTGTAAAATGCAGCTTTCACCGAAGTCTGATTTTCAGGTGCTATGGTTGTCGAATCGAGTTCACGGAATATTTAAGGGCGTTTATTGTGTTGTAGCACGTAATGCAGACTATTTTCTCGACGAATAAAAGCTGGAAGAGATTTTCGCACCTGGTAGTCTCTGCACGGCAGACCTTGTTCACATAAACCCCATGCAGACCTTGCACGTAGGATAGTAGGTGAGACGGGCTAGCGGAAGAAAAAAATCATTATAGGGTAGTGGGGCCCTGGCTCGAATACTTCAACCATAGAAATTCCACCCAACGATCTTTCATGGATCGCAGTCATTTAACCCTGGCGCTTGTTTTCCGCCCTTACGTGAGAGCCGCCATGTAGCGATTTCCAGGGGCACTAAATGAGACCTTAAATATAGCGTAGTCCATGCGCAAGGGCGAGAGAAAATAGGTAACAGAAATCTATTTTCTTTTAGTGACAGTGGAACAGCAGTTTTTCTATATTTATGCTCGAGAATTTGCCGCCACATTTTGTCCTCGTGCGCTGATGACATGAGTGGTGGCATCAAATTTTTTTAGAGGCTCCTACTTTCCAAAGACAAAGAGGCGGGAGGTCAGACATAGTGAGAGAATTTAGGCAGCGAGAGCTGCGTACAGAGTTATTCTTATGGGCAGCATGCAAGGAACATCCTCCGCGAAAACCCGCTGACTAACGAGAACAAAGTTGATGGGCGGAGGAAGGGGATTACGACTTGGCATTCTCAGGAGCATGCACCGAGTGGTTGTATCATGGAGGTGGACTGTGTCAATGCGGCCTTGAAGAGGGTTCACTCACGTATTGGGGACTAGGGGTGTAAGAGGAGTTGAAGAGCTATTACTTCCCCTCCGTCCCCTGTGTTTCTGGCCGAACAGAATTCGTCTCAACAATTCTTGGGTGATTGAACGTTCGCAGTTTATTTTAAGAGTCCTTGGATACTAATTAGTGCGAGCATTTGCAACTTTTGCGTAAGGTCATTGAGTAAGTGTCTTAAATTTTTTTCTTTGCTAGGTTACCTGTATCAATTATTAACATACCTAAGTTTTTTAAACACTGCCTGTGGAAGAGTTGAATATTTGAGATTGCATGCTTGTGCATTAAACCTATATTTGTACTCTAAGCGCTTGCCACACGTGCTCGGTGAGCGTCTTCACGCGGCTCTTCAATGTTTCTCCGCAATCAGGAACATCGAGGATGTTCAAGAGTTCCTGGACTCCAGCATTGCGGAAACAACCATTGAGGGTCTTTTGGGAGACGGCATTCGGCACTACGGCTTCCTCAACACACCAGCGACGTTGCTGAGGCTAGAAGACGTGAAAAGAGCGTTCCAGGCTCTCAAGGTAAACTCAGCGCACTGCTTTTTTAAGACGATTACAAATTTACTAGGAAAACTCAGTAGAGCTCTCAGGAGACTTCTGAAACTACGGGCGCCGTAGGTATTGAGACCCTGCTGGAACGGCACTGGGATAAACTGATTACAGAGCGTTATGCATACGCATCCAGATGCAGAAGCTTTCAGCGTGATTTGATAGGCCGTCAATACGGCATTTCATTTATTCATATTCAGCGGAGAATGAAGCAACCAAAAAGGATCATGCGAATGTTTGTTCTAAAAAAATTGGAGGGCACACTTAAGCGACGCCTTAAGGGCACTACGCGATAGCTTAAAGGGTTAATTCCCATATAAACAAAATATCATTCTCTACTTTACATTCATAGAACCCTATGAATCCTCATACCTGTGGTGCAGCGGTTAAGCGCTGCGTGATGGCAGGTGCTTCCAGCAGTTGGCCATGTGCGGCCCAAGTTGATCTTCCCGAGCGACCAATCATTATTTACCTGCCACCCGCTGGGGTGGGCAGTTTTCTCACCATCCAGAAGGTATGACGTAGGCGGCCCACCTGCCTCCTAGTTTGCTCTCCGGGCACCACCTGCCAGAGTCGTGTTCGTGATTTTTCGCTCACAACTCCGTCGTAGGGCTTTCTGGACAATTGGGTCTTAAATAATGAATTAGAACAGAAACGTCTTGCGGAAAGTGATTGCCTGCCTTGTAATAACCAGACAAGCAAGTCATCAATCACTAACTTGCTTGAGTGCTCAAGTAGCAGCCGCGCGCGCCCAGGTTTAAAAAGAAGCACGGTCTCAAATAATTCAACCAACGCCGCGTGATGATCGATCAGTCCGCTGAGTCAGCCCTGAGGCGAAGATGTGCGTTCAAATGCTCACTTCAAATACTTAGAGCGTTCGTGAAAGCCTCCGGAAACTTGAAAGTTTTAACGCAAAAATCAGCTGTAGGAAAGGGAAGTAGATTGATTGCATGCACAGTTATACAACCTACATAAAAACGGACTTTGTGAAAGGAATATCTATTGTCTAAATCTCGCGCGTTATAAAATCATTGGACGGCGCAGGTGTGAAGTAGAGGGAGTATGTTGTTTCCATCTTTTTGCCAGTCTTTCCTCACTAATCACCAGCTGGCCAACACTTGGCGTGGAACATAACGGGCGATTCTAGCAAGCATTGAATATGCTCCGCTCATTAATCAACTAAGCTTCGAAGACTGCAGATATTCAGCGGAGAAAAAAAAAATCGATGCAATCTACAGGCACCGGTCCTCATTTATGTTGAATACAGGGTATATTCTGCAGCTGATTTTAATTTTTTTTCGGCGGTCGCTGGTGCGTACTGGCCAACTCTGACTCTGTGTTCTGGCAAGGCTTCCACCATTCTTTGTCAGTTTTTAATTCTTTTCTTTCAGGCAATTGAGGATATCTTAACAGACAAAGCTGGGCCACTCTACACAGTATTCGCAGCATCGCTGTACTCGGACACCTTGCTTAAAGGCTTCGCTTCCATGCTCGAGTGAGTCTTCGTGAATTTGTCGGTTAGCTAACACACTCGGACGTGGTCAGTGTCACCCCCAATGAAGGCTTAATTTAAAAGGTCGTCGTGAGAATAATAAAGCTACAGGATCTTGGTTACCTTAAAAGGTTTCATTTCACAAAGGGCGAGCAGATGACATTTTGTTTTTGCGCCCAAGCGAGAGCGAATAAGTAAAAATAGCACTATGAAAAGGAGGAAATAGCCGATGTTATAATGTCATCACGGTTATCACCGATGCCATGTCTCCACCCGGTACGCCATTCATGTCGAGACGCTAGCTGGAAGATCGCTGAAGACAAATCATTACGAGCGAGCAATAACGGACCATGCCGCAGTTATGTGCCGGTGAGCGTAAGGGCGCTGGCCTCATCCGAGCATCTACGCATTGAGTGCAAATATGGTCGCCCTTCCAGAAACGAATTTACGCCAGACGTGCTGATCATGTACGGGCACTTCTTCGCCGAGGACCAGGTGTGGCCTGACTGCCAGATCGTGCCGCCCACATTCGTCGGGTCTCCCGGCTCTGGCGCGTACATATACTCGCTGGTAAGCGGTGCATGTTGGAAGGAAGCACCGTAAAGTTAGACTGCTTTAGCCGACATATTCAGCAACTGCAAGGTTTCGACGTGTTTTTAAGCATAAAATTCTTCTAGCTCCCATTGTCGGCGCCCCGTGGGTGACCGGGGAGGAAGGGGAACACATAAACGAACTTTGGCGAAACTTTAAATTCACCCTTTGGTGCCTTCGTGCTGCTGTGCCGCCAGAGCAGCGGGGGCACTTGGGGGCACTTGATAAGAGGAATTTTTTTTCATTAATTAAAAACTTCATTGAACCAAAAAGGTTGCGTTGTCACCGCCGTGGGTGCGTTGTTGGGTCCAGGCTTCAGGCGATGGCCGCGGCTTTGTGCCTGCAGGCGACCTCACGTACCCAATCCATTACCAGCCTCTGAACTTCATGTTCCGAGCTGGTTACCGCAGTCTCCCACTGTTCTTTGCTGCTAATATGCCATTATGGCCTAGGCTTAAGCCTGGGGCATCCGTACATCATATGTGCTAGGTTCCCTTTTAGATCCTTACACATGGGGCACTGCCGTTAAAAGTTACCGGGGAACATTAGCGCTCTTCTGTGTGGGCTAGGGAATGCGCCTGTTTGAAGTTGCCTCCAAACAACCTGTTGCTGTTTATTTAGTGATTTATGCGGGGCCGGGTATATTAATCTCTGTTCCTTAAGAGGCGACAGCGCCGTCTGAGTTGCCGTCATTACTCAATGCGCGCGAAACCTAGAACAAAACTACTGTGGCGTCATCTATCAGCACGGCCAGTAACCAGCTCCAATGTGTTGTTCTTCGCTTCGACGTGGTGGTCGGTGGAGGCTGCGATGCTGCGTCCGGCCAAGGACGAAGTCCCAGCGTTCTGTCTAGCACGTGTTGGCATCATTCCCTCTTCAACGCCCCGTGGCGAGCGCCATCCGTAAAAAAAATATGGCAACGAAAACAGGGCGCTGCTGTCGCTCATGACGAGAAGCTCAGGAAAGAAATATGGCGGATCAGGGACGGTCCCTAAGGGTCGTGCGTGGATGTTTCTTTATTTATTTTTATTTATTCATTACTACCTTAAAGGCCCCATTGAAGGGGCGTGTGAGTATAAATGAGCCGTCCTAGAATACGCTACGCCTTTCCTGTAGTGTATTTCATGCTTACATCTATTCACGGCGACGAGATAGTCTGAATTTTCTTCCTGCGAGTCTAGACACAGCAACGAGCTAAGTAGCACCGTTTGAGAGACGGGTACTGTCATGCACTGTCTTGCTCACTTTCAAGAGCATCGCCCTCCGACTCTCCAGGCCACATCCAGAGTGACGAAGGGAATAATGGAAAACATTTGTTATTCCTTAGAACTCATTGTGTTGCTTCCTTCCTGAATGTGCCGTGCGGGGTTTTTGCTCAAGAAACAGTATGAAACCGAATACGCTTACGTCTTCCTGCGTCATTAATACGACTCTTGAGGCACAAATTTCGCCCTCCTTTTCAGTCAACAGCACATAACAGCGTGATGTACCTGCAAACCGAAGACATCCCGGCCACTTTAGCAGTGTCCGTGGCAATGTTCGGCCGCTGGTACATGCCGCGGTACTCTGACGATGGTGGCGCTTCGGAGCATGCCAACTACAGCCTCTTCAGCCAGTGCAAGGAGACGGCGGACGAGCAACTCGGCAGCGTGACCCAGGTTTGCGATCGCTGTGCAGCTGCTTCCCTTATTTGCCACGCACGGAAAAGTTCACTACAACTGCGCTGGATCGTATGCACATGTGGTGATACCAAGCATCGTGTACATAGCTCGGTAAACCGCGTGCAGTTGAAGAAAATTTTGGCGATGGTTTTGGTAACAAGAAGCGTCGATGGCTTCGTTCTGGTGGTAATAATACAGGATGTATTTATTTCGAATGGTTATCTAAAACGAGGCGGTAATAGAGAAATAAAGCGGCGTACTTACTTCTTGCTTTGCTCTTGTACCCTTCTCCATTTGCAGCCGCCCCGCGCTTCTTGCAGCAACCGCTTAGGGAGCGCTACAGTTTTGAGGCTTGCCGAAGCCACAATAATAAGAGTTCCTTCTTTTATCGTTCACCTATGGGGCAGACACGTGGAGGCTAATGAATAGGGTTCAACACAGCGAGATATGGGAAGAGGAATGATATGTGTACTGCCAAGAGACACTTCTGAACACCCTAATCTAAATGTTTTCGACAACACGTGATCAGTGCCTAAGCATTGCATCTTTTTGCTTTTCGCAACCGATAGAGTAGAATAGTATACAACAGCTGTATGTTACCGGTACTCACCTACAGGGCAGAAACGCGGAGGCTTACGAAAACGGTTCAGATTAAGTTAACGACAACGCAGCGAGCTACGGAAAGAAAAAAAAATGATAGGCGTAACATTAAGAAACCGGAGGCGGCCAGAGTGGTTAAGAGAATAAACACCTGTTAATGACATCCTAGTCGAAATCAAGAGGAAGAAATGGGCTTGGGCAACACATGTACTGCGAAGGCAAGATAACCGCTGGTGCTTAAGGGTAACGGAGTGGATTCTAAGAGAAGGCAACCGTAGCAGAGGGCGGCAGAAGGTTAGGTGGACGGATGATGTTAGGAAGATTGCAGGCATAGGGTGTGTGCAGTTGGCAAAGGACAGGGTTATTTGGAGAGGCATGGGAGAGGCCTTTGCCCTGCAGTGGGCGTAGTCAGGCTGATGATGATGATGATGATGGTGATTGCGGTGCGCCTCTGTGTGCCTTGGTATTTTACCTGGGTTTCTCTGCTTTCAGCAGAAGTGAGGAGTATATAGCGTGACGAACGGACGGTGCTCTTTTTGTGTTTCCTTCTGCGTCTTTGTTCACTTTAGCACTGATATCACTTAAAATGAAAACATAAGGAATATCATAACTGGAAAAATCGGGCTTCAAATGCCTTATTATGTAACGGATCTTAATGCACGAAAAACAAGACATAGACACAACTTTTCCCTTACGCCATTATTTGCTAAAACAAAATCTCACATGAATAGTTTTTATCCACATTCTATAAACGAATGGAATTCTCTCCCTGTTGATGTACTTCAATCAGGGAACTTCACAAAAACGTTGGAGAACTATTTGTCACATAAAATAACACAACCATAAGCAGTATTTTCACTACTTGTCTCGTTTTTTATGTGAAATTTTCTGTATTTTGTTATGTTTAGTGCCCGATTATTGTTTGGCACAGCGTCTTTATCCACATATAAATTCAAATGTGCGATTCTTTTTGTTGTAATTACTGTGCTAAGGCAACCATTTAGATTCTTGTAACGTGGCTATGGGCTGCATCATTTTCATGCTCTGTTTATATATGCATTTTTTTTGTCACCCTTGTTGCATTGTCGTTACCTTCTCAACTGTATTGCTCCTCCTGCATGGGCCAGTATGTTGGCCTGCAGTATTAATAAATAAATAAATAAAAATAGGTTTCTCTCAGTGATTTCAAACTTTGCCTTTAACGGTGCGAGTTCCTGAAGATAAAGACGTCTTTTAAATGACTATATTTCCGCAAACATTCGTGACTATTTTTTTTTCATGTTCGTTCCTCAGGGCCGCCAGTTCGCTCCTCGTTATTTTATGCGAAGCCAGAGGCAATCAAATTCCTCCGGGGGAATTGTAACAGGGCAACACCGTCTCTGCGACTCTTGAGGTTTTTATCGGTGTTTTCTGCTTTTTAACGTGAAAGCTAGTTGTTCCCTTCAAATTGAACGCGGTAGAAAGCAACCATGATTCTGTTCTACGACAACCGTCGAGCACATTTGTTGCTATCGCCGCCGTCTAGTTCAGTTCAGTTGAAAGCACAGGTTCAGCCAATATTCATTGAAAGCCTTCCGCTGTCTTCTTGGTGCCAGAGAGCCGTCACAACTATATGGCAATTAAATGAGTGATATTGGGTCGTAGAAACACATGTTCGATGCACAGCCCTTAGGCCTCACTTGACCTAAGCAGGATTTCTGCGTTTGCGGTTATGTTCAAAGCTTCCCTTTTACAAATATTTATAGGCATAGTGCTCTCAGTTGCGACCATTATTCGCCTAGTGTGAGTGACAATACGTGAACTAAGTATTCTGTTTGGTTGTCATTTGGGAATCGTTTTGTCACGAAGGGACCGCCTACATCTTTTTTAAAAATTCTTTCCTCACTAATAGGTCTGCAAGCATCCAATGTGGGCAACGAAGGTTTATTCCAGCGAACATCAAGCGGAATACTGCTATGATAAAAAGATGGAAAGGACCTTCGCCTTCGACTCTTCCAAGACCTTGATATCCAAGGTAGGAAGATAAAACAGCCATTTGGCTAAAGACTGTCTGTATTTGAAGCGATTTAGTTCTCATTAATTGGAGAGGAATTTCGCTTACTTCATTAATTTTAATGTTTTTTTTTAAGTACAAGAAGTCGCATCACTCGACAATTCCTGGTAAATATCGTGAACATTGAGCATGTGCGGAAAGTGTCGCTGCCTCTGTGTAATGATACCTGAAGGCAAGCCTTCTAGTCGAACGGGTTCGTAGGGGTGGGGTAACTGAAGAGGGGCACAGCGCACGCAAAATTCCGACCTGATACCATTCCGGGCAAAACAAAGCACTGGGCATACAGTGAGTGTGGCGGCACCGACTGCGTACCGGAAACGCGTTCTCCCAATATCGCTTCCGTTAGAGCCGTCGTTTAGCACGCACCGTAGGCGTTGTGGCGGCAGTGCACGCTGCCATCATTGACACGTGGGCTTCATCTTGGTGGTCATCACCTAAACCTCGTCCAGGGAGCCGGACGTTTGTCTCTTGTAGTCCCCGTGGCTGCAGTCGACGTCGCGCGTTTCTTGAACGGACGACAGCCTCTCCGACACCCTGGCACCCTAAAAGAAAGACATTGTAATTCTTGCGCTTACCGCTTATCACGCGCTCTGCTCTATTCTACGCCGCATTACCTGCATGGTCTTTTTCCAAGAAAGTCCGATATGCTACACTCGCACAATACGCTCGTCAGACAGGTGCCGAACATTCAGGAGCATCGGCCCCGGGCCTTTTAAAATCTGAGAAACATATTCAACTTCGCAATAAAAAGACACGCTAGATTTCCTCCTCTAAGCATAAAACAGCGGCTTTTTTTTTACCGTGACTGCAACATGCCCATTAATGAAACATAAAAAAGAAAATACGTCATGAGCAAGGGCAATCAAACTATGTGGTGATGTACCTCACCATTTCATATTGAAGGGAACCAGCGCACAAAACGGGACGAAGAAAATCAGTGACACACAGGGCTCTGCGTCTGTCAGTCTTTTTGCTGCGTCCTGTTTAGTTGGCTGGTGTTTGTTCAATACGGATTCCTGCCGAGTATCCCTGCTCACCATTCTTCTGCCTCACCGTTTACTGCTCTGGCTCTGGCATAGTTTGGGCTCCATTAAGGCAGATAACTGAGCAAGTTGGTAAACATTTATCGTGAATAACACAAGCGCTGCAAACACACACAAAAAGAACACAGCGCTGTGTTCGCCCTTTGTGTCTGTGTTTGTAGGGGTTGTTTTATTCACAATGACAGTTTAGGTGCATTTCCGTGTGTTGTTGCTGAGAATATATCTTATCGACAGTTATGGTCGCGAACCTTCTACGGGTTGGACAGCGCAGACATTGCTAGGTGAATCGAAAAAGTACCTGAGAATGCCATCTTGCTGCCAACGCCTCTAAATGTAGCCAAGTCTATTCCACAAAAAAATGCTTCCGCCATGTAACGGTTGGCGCGAAAACAATATAATAATGTTTTCCAGATAGCTTGCAATTCAAAAACGGGCCTTAGTTAGCATGTAATCTGCTAGTGCTGGCTGAATATCGTTTTCAATTGTTTTCAATCGTCGCAATAGCAATGACGAGTGAACAGTTCTATGTCGTTAAGCTGTGGTCTAACACTCAGCGTAATCCAGTCCGGTGTTTTTATTTTTTCTACCATGAAATGCGAGGTCCCAATATTATCATACTTTAGCTGTTGGACGGAATTACAAGCACTTTCATTTTAGAATCAGCGAACCTAACGGGTTTCACCTTTGCCGTTGAGAGGAGATTTGTGCTGGTTTCGACAGAACACTGTTATTCCTGGAAACATACCTACAACGCGAGAATGTACGAATCACTGGCTATAGCACTCGCCGTGCAACGAAGGCCAGCTTCAGTGAACCTTGAATGCCCCAGTCGCAAACACAGGACCACATACGCACGCATCGTTGTGCGAGGCACATGCACGCGAGCCTCCGCTTCAGTGTGTTTGTGCTTGAAGGCCGTTGACTGTACTCTATCAATTATTCTATTTTCCGTATTTACCCGGCAGTTGTGCTCTGAGAAGCGGCGCGTCCCTTCGGCGAAGTACGCTCTGGCCGCCTTCAACCTGGAGTACGCCGACGTCAGGAACGAGTGCGGAGAGGGCGACTTCGCCCAACTGCGAGTTCTCAGGCAGCTCGTGGACTACCTGCACGAGACGTTCGCCGACGCTTCGGCCTACGACGGCTGCGTCTCCATTAGTGTGTCCTCTGACGCGATGACCGGAGCAGGAAATGACTCAAATATTGTTTACTAGTTCTGGTCGCTCCGCTGCGGGATAGCGGAATAAACGCTGCGATATCAATGAAGGCGCCTCTCTTGAAAGTGTTGGAAGGAGTCTGGGTTCCTCAATCAGGGAAAACACACTAAGCCAACAACAAGCCTCATGGGCTGCGCTACTGGAATAATTTGTTCAGAAATTCATAGCTTGTTCTTGTTGCCATGCTAGAAAGTCCTAGGGGAGCGATTATACTGGGTTCATGAGGGCCGCGACTATGACTCTCCGAAGGGGCGTTGATATGTGCGTGGATCAGAACTGAAAGCGACGTTTTAACGCGATAGTGTAAAGGGTACCGTTAGGTGGCCACCCGCCACCTAGATAACGTCACCTTGTGACGTGATCAAAACCTGCCTACAGGATCGTGTGCTAACTGCCCACTGTGGAAGGTGGGAGGTAAACCGATGATTCCTCGCGAGAGGTTGCTCTAGAAAAGCAACGTGGGTCTCAAAAGACCCGCCTGTGGCCTTGTTTGAAACCGCATTATGGGAACATTGAATAATTGCGCAAAAAGGACGGGACAAGAGAGAAGAACCACACGAGACTAGGGCAGACTAACAACTGGCGTATTGCACCAACCAGTTGTCAGGCTGCGCTTGTCTCGTGTGGTTCTTCTCTCTTGTCCCGTCCTTTTTGAGCAGTTATTCATTGTTCTCATAATGTTCTCATTGTTCTCACAAGCCCCTCAGAGCACTCTTCTAGCTTTGGATCAACCCCTGCCGGGGCAGTGGCGCCTCGTTTAACCATTGGACCACTGCACCAGGAGTGGTACGAGGACTTTTCGTGACCTATGAGTGTGAATGAGAGAAAGCAATTCCGCATATATAACGTTATCGTGTCATGCGTTGAAGGCGGAGCTTAAGTGTCTCCTCCAGGGTTGCCTTCTCTTTTCGGCGTCGTCAAGCGGTGACAGAGTCGAACAGCCCCAAATAGCTGCGCTGCTACGCCTTTTGTCTTAGTACAATAGAGTCTGAGAAGGCCATGGCACGAACTCAGCCCCAAACGGGGCTGTTGCCGCCATAAATAGTCCAAGGCGCAGCTGGCGAATCTTTTCATTAGTGTATGGCATTGAACGAGAAACTGCGTATCTGTGTGTGGTTATGAGCGGAGGAAACGCGGAGAAACTGTTCACCCAGCACTGGAACTGGAACCTGAATTGCGCTGTGATTAGAACGATGCAGGAGGAAGTTAAACGATGGAAAGAGGAAGAATAGCTGTATTCGATGGCAGCGCGGTAATTCTGAGCTCCTGGGCGTTCCTTAACCTGCATTCACGCCACACGCCATACGGAAATTTTGAATATCTCCTACGAAAGGTGGCCAGATGAGAAGAGATTCGATATCCGAAACTCGTGGTAGCCATCCTAATTAACCACTAGCCACTATCACTAGCCACTCGCTAGCCATTAGCCAGGTCACTAGCCACTGAATCGCAAAGACAGTTTCCGGACGCCTGCGGCTTTCACGCCTTTCCACTCAAACGTTTTTTTAGAGCGATACTGTGTAATGCGCTGAGCAGGAAAGCAGCTCTGCCTCTAGAACAATGCTGTGCAAAGATTACCCGGGTCATTTATATGCCTGGGCACTTTAAGACTCTACCTCATCGTAAGATGCTTCAAACCTGCTGCCGTAAAAGTTAGCAGGGCGGATGCCAGTTGCGAAGCCTCGTTTCTCTGCGGGATGGAACAGAGTCTCGATTACTGAGATTTCAGCACACGATGAGGAACCTGACGAAGCCGAAATTAGCCTGGAGATTTCTACTTTGGCGCGTCTCATAGGCAGAATGCTCTTTTGGCACGCGATCAAAAAAAAGATCAATTTGTTATGACACCTTGCTTGTAGATAAGGCGCGCAGAGAGTTTATATATATCAGCTCCCACGACAGGGTTGTAACGACAGTCACTACACCTGAATTCTTGGCGACTATTTGAGCAACACTGGCCTTCACTCTTACTCTTAAATTTCTCCTACATTTCCTTTGCCATTTCTCAGTCTATGGCTTGTGGCACACTTCTTGATTAAAAAAATTCAAGCTCGCCAGATGTCTCTGAAAAACTGGAAGCTCCCTCAAGCTCCCACTCTTAGATGGTCTGTTCCGGGCCGTGAAGTAAATGAAACAAAAACATCACTATCTGATGGAGTAATCGAGGAAATGAGCAGCATACACGTCTAAACTAGTTCGTAGGCCATGAGAAAACTAGGGACATCGACAAGCTAATCAGAAATGATGCAATGAGGGCAAAAACTTCGGCCTCCAGAGTGCTGCCTGCGCGTGCTTTCGAATGGAATCGCTCTGAAGCGATAGCCTTTACTAAGCACACTAGTGAAACTAAGCAACAGAAACGATATGAAACAGGAAAATTTTGCCCATTGAAACAGAGCACAGGGAGATACAGTAGGAATCTGCAATAAGGCGCAAGAAAGCCACGCTCCTCGGCTGGTATAACACGGATCATGTGACCCAGGGGCGGTTATACATACTGTTTATTTCGCCATCGGTTCACATTCTCGTAGATACAAGAAGCTACCTTTACCTTTTGGTGCTCACCATGTCCATTAAGGTGAGGCGGTCAACCTAAAAGTCACGACGAAAATACTGCGCGCAGACGACACCATTGGGACATACAGACAAAAAAAGAGCGAAGTACATACTTTTTGTCGCGTTCCCTTTTCATGTTCTCTGTTGAGTGCCGGCGGCAAGCGGTTTGCCACCCGAGGAGTGACTAGATTTCTCTGTAAAAATTGTAACCGACGTTCGCTACATTTGCTGAGATGCAGGATACGGCTGTCGTCTTAGGCGCTTTATCGAAAATACGTTGTCACCTTTAAGCTGAGCATGGCAGAGGGAGGAAAACATTACGTTTCGGTGGCGTGCTGAGTTTACTTACTGCTATTTCTCCCGCCGGCTTGTTTTCAATTGGCGGGCACAAGTTCTTCTGATCAGCAGTTTACAGTTGTAGCCTTCGTTCGCCCTTTTGCAAGGTGTCACCGGTATTGGCGATACTCGTTCCAATTTTAGAAGTGCATTTAGAGCGAAAGATACAACTTCCAAGGTCAGACTTTGCTGGCGTTTCACCTTTAGCCGGCGGAATGGAGGTCTGTCTTGTGACGTCACGCCAAATGATCCTCTGAGGCGAGTAGTCACAGTTGCGCTCCCTTGGAGCCACGCCGCTGTGCTACCACGTGACTAGCGGTGATTTAACAGTTGCTTCGCCGGCGCTGGTCGCTCAGTCTAGCCATGGATGAAGCGCGTGCCGGTCCGAACGCGTCAACGCTTTGCCGCAGGCGCCAGGCTAATCATGCTGAACAAAGGCTTCGCTGCTATAACTAGGTTCAAGCCATGCTTAAACAAGCCTAATTTTTCGACGAGTGTATGGCTAGGCATATGTTTAGAAAAGAGGATGAGGATGCAGGAGAACGCAGTGCGGACTCTTTCTCTAAGAAACCCTCGAAGTTGGGAGACGTAACGGTCGTATATTGTTAAATTAGAGGAAGTGTGAGAACCAATTGAAGTGTAACCACGTTGTAATGACAAACGAGCTGCTTTCAGTGCAGAGTAGAGTTTTAACAGACAGAAAAGGTAAAGGAAATGAAACAGCGGTGCTAACATCGCCAAGGACTTTTTGGCAAGCAAACTGTGATCTGCCAAGGAATGTTTCGTGTGTATTCCCCGGGGTAGGCTACACCGGCACTCACATCGATAAGGAGATCACGGAAACTTGTCTAGTCTTGACGTCACAACTTTATTTCGATGGCAGAAAAAAATCTTAAATTCAGTTATCCCGGCCATAAACTCGTCTTTAGATGCCGGACAACATCGGCAAAAAGAGGCCCAGAATATATTTTTACAAAGAACAATACTTGGATGCTGTTGTCCTTTTAGGGATGCTCACATTCTGCCGTAACTCCACTTTTGTGACTGGTGCTTTCCAGCGCTTTGAGCACTGTTTCGCCGTTGTGTTCGTTACGGTAGAGTTCCATGGCAAGGGTAGGCCACGCAAGGGTAGGCCAGCTGAAGAAAGTCTTCCAAAACTACAACGCGCCGAGCGGGACATAGAAGTAAGGAACACGTGTTCATTTGTTCCTTTTTTCTATGTACCGTTCGTCGCGCTGTAGTTATACAATACCATGACCAACTTGCCTAAGAATTTACCTTGTCGAAGAAAATCGACTTTGGAGCATACCAAAATTGCTTTATATGCAATATTTACATGGAAGCACAATAGTTCGTCACGCAGCCGATTTCGATGCCAACTTAGGCACAGTGGGCTGGCTTTGAGTAACGACTGGGAGACGACTCACCACCACCAGTGACAGACGAGTGCCTTTACTTGCACGCTAGGACGATCGCATACATGATACACACAGAGGGCGTTGCCCTACATACTCTAGACAGGAGGTCCCATAGCTGACAGCCTAACGGCTTCTCGATACAGGCTCGCTCGAACTACGATTCTCCTACAAGCAGGCCGGATGCGCAGACCGCCTCGTGGGGCTGCCATGACGAAACGGGACTCGTTCCGCGCCTCCCGGGCAGCCCACACTCTATATAGACACTATATCAGACATAGCTATTTGGTCCAACCAACTCCAGCGTGACGGCCACGCCATGACTTGCCCGTTTCCAGAGGACTGCCATGCAGACGTTATCGGTTCTCTTTTCCTGTCACTATGGAAAGCCAAGGAGGGGTCACGAGCGGATGTGGCGGCGTCAGCGCTGGAATAGAGCACTGAGGAGCTGGCTGGCCTGGCTCAAGAAGACTGAAACGCATGCTGCAACTCCATCTCAGCAAAATTTGGAATCCCTTTGTAACAGGCTGGGCGGTAGTATGAGCCTGCCGCAGACCTGAAACTTATTCCGCCATCTCATTGATTCGACTTAGTCATAGACAAACCAGAAACACAACCTCATAAAACTCATACACACATCCAAGGCCTACCCGCGGGAACTCCTCGAACAGCTTCGTGTCCTGTACTTTCCGGCATATCCATCCGCAGACCACCCAGACTACACAGGCTCCCCCAACGATCTCTTCGACCCAATCATCACCCAAGCGGAAGTCATTGCAGAACTTCAGCGCCTCAACACGTCCTCAGCTCCCGGCCCCGAAAGAGTTCACAAGGCACTCCGCAACCTCGATTCTCCCTGCGTCAAAACCCTAACCGACTACTTCAAGGAATGCTTGTTGGGCGGCACCCTCCCACCTCAGTGGAAGGACGTCAAGGTGGTTTTCATTCCCAAATCCGGCAAACCACTGCTCCCCGCTAACCTCTGCCCCATCTCAGTTAAGTTGTGTGTGGGCAAGCTCATGGAGCGCGTTCTCCAGACCCGGCTCAGCCGATATCTGGAGAACCTGCACAATATGGCTTCGTGCTATTTAGGCTTCCGCCAGGGTTTGTCCACCCCGTACGTTTTTCTACAACTCAAACACCACATCATTGATTCCCCAACGGGCGACACCAAGGTGTCGACCTAACAAAGGCTTTCAACAACGTTACCCACGCAGCCGTCTAAGAAGGCCTTCATGCCCTAGGTGTAGGCCCGCGGATGTACAATTGCGTCCGCGACTTCCTCTCTGAACGCATAGCCACACTCACCCTGGGCGACCACCGGCTCCCCGGTGCCTAACTGAGAGCGCGGTGAACGCTTCAATGGGCTGTGCTGTCTCCTATTTTCTTTAACACAGCCCTCCTCCAACTCCCCCAACTACTCGCCCAAGTCCCCGACATATATCGAAGCTTCTATGCTGACATCACTGTCTGGCCCATTGAGTCAGTGGGGCGGACTTGGAACGCAGCCTTAACATCATCGACTCGTACTTTCGCACGAGCGGCGGCTTGCTCCCCTGCCAAATCAGAACTATTCCTCTACCACCTCAGGCCACAAGACCCCGTCAACACTCATCTCACTTATGCTAGGAAAACACCCTATTCCCCTAGTCTCCCAAGGTACGCATCATCGGCCTCGTCCTTCACTTTCACGGCGCGCACGGAGACACCATCCAAGCTCTCCAGACCAAACCCAGCAAGCCACCCGTCTCATCCGACGCGTGGCGAACTGGCGCGCTGGTCTGCGATAGCTCAATATTCCCCGTCTGACCCAAGCCTACATCACGAGCCGCATGGCGTATTCATCCCCTACCTCCCCCTAAAGTAAAAGGAGCGGGACCGCATCAACACGCTCCTCAGGAGCTGCACGAAGGTCATCCTCCACCTGCCACCCGCACGGCTGCTTCCCGGATCCTCAACCTTGATACCCAAAACACGTTTGAGGAGCTGGCAGATTCCACCCTAACAGCACTGCTGACTCGCCTGTCGTGTACCGCGGCAGGCCGCTCTGCTTTCTCAGCTAGGCAACGCCCCGATCACCCATCATCTTACCGAGGATGTCCTCCTACCATCAGAACTACACTTCTACCTCGTCATACTTCCCATCCCCAAGTATATGCACCCCGAGCAAGGCGGTGAACGCAGAGCAGACCGCTCCGAAGCCCTGCACACGCTGCCTACGAGGACGTAGTAGCGTACTCGTTGAGTTCCCGCATGGTCCTCGCCGTTTCTAACAATCAGACCCGACTGCTCGCATTAGGCTCCATCACATAGACTCATCGGAAACATCATAGGAAGCGGCCATTGCGCTCGCTCTCACCTCCGCCTGCACCACCAATATTCTCTCCAACTCAATGTCCGATTTTATCCAGTTTCCCCAAAAAGCCTCGTATCCCGCACCATGGCTCAGGTTCTACGCTTATGGTGTACCAGAAGCGTAGTACGAGGCGGCTATACCCCACCCGCCTCGTAACCCTTATCTGAACCTGCGCACACGCAGGCCTCCCGGGTAAACGAGGAGGTCCTCTCCCTAACGCAAGGTCTCACTTTTCGGGCCGGAGTTTGACCCCCTTGTTCTTCCCAGAAGTGTCTGCTTACGTTCAGAGAAAGCCTTACTAACTATCCAGGTATCCGGCATGTTTACGCACTTACGGCTCGCTCCCTAACCCTAACTCAGGCCTCTCACTGGCGCCGACTCCAGACTCCAACTACTCCCTAGCCTATTGTCCTTCAATCTATCCATTCCTATCAGTTCCACTCCTCTTGTAAGCTCTGCAGGTTAACCGGGAGACTTGCTTCACGCCCTCTGCACATGCCCTACCTTCCCGCACCCTCCATCGCGAACCACGGCGGAGTCATACTGGGGACTCTTCTGGCCAGCTCCGTTGCTAGAAACCAGCGCCGGATAATTACCGACGTCCTGAAGCGGATAGCCATCCAAAGGCTGTGCTTTGCTCTTTAAGGGCAGCCCCCTAAGGGTTGCGTCGTGCCATGTAAGGGGGAGGGGGTTGCTGCCCTCTCCATTGCTTGACAATAAATGTTTTCACCACCACCCCTGCTCGAAAAACGGAGACTCGGACGCTTTGTCTCGCTCTTGACAGTCGTTTGGATATCTGGCTTCTATTTTACACTTTCGGCGGTTGAGGACGATTGCATCACCCGCTCTTCCAGAGAGGTGACGCATCAGCGGTGGCGCGCGCCGGCCTGGGCATGCCCCAGCATATTGGGACGCGTTGTCGCGGGGCTCTGGGCCGCGAGACGAACTTGAGCTGGGCCGATGACCTCGGCTCCTGGTTTCAACTTGGCGCAAGTGGAATGAAGTTGTATGAAAAGCTGTGCCACAACACTATCTCCCATATGGAGGGTTCGCGCACTGAAACAATCGCTGGGCATATGAAGTACGACATTAGGTGAATTTGCCGGTTGTTGACCACACTTAGTTGGTGTCGCCGCTTTTCAGACCGCCAAATGTTATAGCAAATTCTCCAAGGAAAAGCAAGTTTGTGCTTGTCTTCACAGTAATTTGGCGTCCCGCACGACTTGACCACGCCGACCGTGCAGCCCATGGCTCGCGCCGACTTCAGAATCGGTCACTACGCTGCCATCAGGTTTAGCGTGGGACCAAAAAAAAAAGGCGGCGACAGTTGCTTCGAACCGCCTCTCATGTAAATATCCTTAAATAACTGGATGGGGTAGCATCCTGCGCTCATATGCAGTATCAGCCGCCGCAGTTGTGATAAAACCAGCGGCGGAGACGTGGAACGCGAATCGAATTGTGGGAGGGTCATAGACGCAGCTCAGGTGAAGCAAGTTGCTCAAGCCCGCAAGCCTGACAGGCTGCACCATCATCGCCTTCACCCATGCTCTCTAGGAAGGAACGCCAAGAAGAATGCGCTCATCGCAAACAGCGAGACCTCGAGATATGACAGCGAAAGGCAGAAGCTCGCTTGCAGAGATTTCCAAACCCAGCATTTAGATAAAAGTGTGCTTAAGCCGGCCGCCAGTGATTGAAATGTGGCCAGCACCTTGCAATCGCAGTTTCATTTCATTGCAGTAGCACCTTTGTGTGTGACAGAGAGAGATAAAGGGTAAGAGGAAAGGCAAGGATGTCAACCAGAAGGGTGTTCTCCCAGGCTACCCTGCACTGACAAAGAGCTCTGAGAGGACTGAAAAGGGAAATAGAGAAGGGGCGAGGCGCACAGTCACAACTGGTCCCTCGAACCAGTGGCTGTCAGGAAACAAAGCAGTGAATTGTAGGCCTTGAGGGCAGTCGATTGTTGTGGCCAGTCTCAGGATCCTATCCTTTATTAAAGGGCGCGGATCGAGGCAGTGCAGGGCGCAACGCAGCCTACGTCTTTCGGTCGCGAAAGCAGGAAGCTGGCACAATCTTTCTGTGTATAACTATTTCCGCCTGTTCGCCAGCTCTTAATCAGAGCATCACCACTTTGTATCATCATCACTACATCATCAGCATGACTACGCTCAATGCGGCACAAAGGCCCCTCCCATGTATCAGCCGCGACCACCTTACCTCCGCAAACTTCCTAGTCTCAGCCGTCTAAGTAGCTTTCTGTCGCACTCTGCTACGCTTGTCTTATTTTGGAAGCGTAGCAGGGGTCAGCAGATTGCAAGGAAGGCACATTAACTGGGTGACCACTTTGTGTAACGACTGTTAATTTTCCTCCTTTTGAAACAGACTCGAAAGGAAAGAAGACGAAGCCGCCAGTAATGACCTCAGTTGGGCCTGCAGAGGCAGATAGGGCGATGGCAGCACCGGAAGCCAGGCGAGAGTCTTATGTCCCGGTGGACCAGTACGGCGGGCACCCTTATTATGCACCGTCGAACACGCGCCAGTTTCCTCCTCCCCTGGCCGCCGAAAAGAAGCAGCTGTACCAAGAGGACTTCCTCGACTCCAAGCCGCTGCTGCTCCTGCGCATGTTCACCATCCTCGCGGTGGTCGTCGTGAGCTTCTTCTTGGCTTTCGTCATGGTCACCGAGAGCGGGTTTGAGCGGAGAAAGGACAGCGCCCCCTCCTCCTCTGCGGCACCTGCGACAACCAAGGCTCATCCTCCAATCACGGCGTGAGTCTTTAGATTGTCTCCTGCGGCAAAGCGGAGGTACACGGCAGTAGAAGAGCGGCAGGCTGGGCGAGTTGAAAAAACTGGGCGAGTTGGACTGGGCGATTTGAAATAGCGCTAGAAAGCAGGTCATAGAAAAAGACGAAAAACTGAAGCGGGCACTTAAGCTCCGCCTTAAGGTTAGGATGCGATAGCGTAATGAATTATTTCCCACATATGCAGAAGGTTATTTTTCACTTTAGATTCAGATATTCCTCGGAGTACTCATACCCCCCCCCCCCCCCCTGGCACAATGGTGCAGCGGTTAAGTGATGCGTCGCTCCCCTGCAATGGCAGGTGACCCCAGCGGTGGGCCTTGTGCGCCCAGGGTGCTGTTCCCGACCTATCAATAATGTAATTGCCAAGGTAGGCAGTGTGACCACTATCTGATGGGCAGGTTGTTATGATGCCTTAATGTCACGTGACCTACGTGGCCCACCTACTTCGCAGGTTTCTTTCTGAGGACCACCCGCCAAAGCTATGCTCTTAATTTCTCGCTCACAACGCTGACAACCACAACGCCGGCACCAGATTTTCCGGCAAACGAGGCGTTTAACGTTAGTGCATAAACAAACTCCGCAATGAAACAGATTGGGCATGTTAATTCATTATAAGCTTGTTTGAAGAGCGCTAGAAACCAGGACATATAACAAGAAAAGACAAACACTAAACTGCGAGTGCCGTGTTTATATTGTCTTGTTCTATGTCCTGCTGTCTAGCGCTGTTGAAAAATGTTCGGTATGGCAAAAGTGGCGATAGAGGGTAACCACAATTCTCATAAACTGTGGTTTTTGGGTTTGTGAGCTTTCAACATAATAAGAAAAAGCAGCTTCTATTTGTGCACAGATAATCGTTGTTGTTCCGGAATATTGGTGAAACTGCCAGCATGTCGCCATTTTTCTCGAAGTTTTTAACGCGACAGTGTTAAAAGCCCTGTTCTCCAGAAAATCTGGTGCCCGCGTTGTCGCCGTAGGAGTTATGAGCGAGAAATGGCGAGCATGGCTCTGGGAGGTGGTCCTCGGAGAGCGACCTAGGAGGCACGTGAGCACTAGAGAGGCAGCTCACGTGACCTTGCGGCGTCATCACTGACTGCCCACCTGATAGTGAGTAAAGGGCCCACCATGGCAGGTGGCATTTAAATTAATGATTGGTCGTTCGGGAAGAGAACCTAAGAGGCAGAAAGCCTATCGCTGGGAGCAAGTGTCATCGCTGGACAGTGCAACATCGCTTATCCACTGCACCACTGCGCCAGCAGTAGTGTGAGTGCTCCAAGCGATCTATGAATGTAAAGTATAGAATGACCTGCAGATAAGGGAATCAACTCGATGAGCTGACTCGTCATAACCTTAAGGCGAAGCTCAATTGTCCCTTGCAAATTTTCACTTGCGTTCATGTTTCTCGTGCTCAGAAGGTGGCGCCGTTCTTCTTATGATGATAGGAGATTGAAACTGGATATTGTAGGTTTTTGGAGGGCCTTTTAGTAATGGCAAACAGACCCAAGCTACAACCTTTCTCCGTTAAGTTCCGAGATTGATTTATTTTCTTCTCTAAAAATGATTCCCCCTAACAAATGTTTGTGTAGCACCATCTTTTCGGGCTAACGTGGGTTATTTACGTTAATTGCTGTGGCAGCCGCTAGATGACACTACTTGTAAAAAATGTGTCGACACAAGTCGGCTGCGCATTCTACTGTGAGTGAATGTGGAGAGATGGATGTCCAGCTCGAACAGCGTGGAAACATAAAATTCTCTGTGAAGCTTGGTAAGACAGCCACACAGACGTATGCGCTAATTCGTGACGCTTACGGCAACGAGACATTATCGAGGGCTCGAGTTTTAAAGTGGCACAAGAGAACGTCGGTGGAAGACGACACAAGGCAGGGGCGCCCTTCAACCTCACGGAATGAAAACAAGGTGGTTCGGATAAGGGAGATTGTACAGCAAGATTGCACCATTACAGTCTGGATGCTATTAGATGCTCCCGAAATTAGTAAGACAACATGCCACCAAATTTGGCGTGAAAACTTGGGGAAACGAAAGCTGAATGCCAAACTTGTGCCGCACTTCGTCACGTAGGGCCAAAAGGACACGCGGGCATGAGTGAGCGCTGATTAGCTTTCCGAAACACAGAAAGATGCTGCATTCGTCGATAGCATCATTGCCGAAGACGAAACATAGTGTTTTAAGTACGATCCTCCAACAAAGGGGTAGGGCGCCGAATGGCGGTCCGCAAACTCCCTGGCTTCGAGAAAGGTGCGGCGACAGAGGACCAAAACGGAGATGATGCTGATAGTTTTTTTCGATGCCAGAGGTGTCTTACACAACGAGTTTGTCCCACAAGGGCAGACGGTTAATCAGGAGTTTTATATCCGCGTGCCCCAACACATGCGTGCTGCACTGCGACGCTGTCGCCCTGACTTACGGGCATCTGGACAATGGAGCCTTCTCCACGATAACGCAAGGCCGCACACTGCTCTCAGCGTGACAAAATTTCTCGCCAAGCCCAGCATTACTTTACTTCCCCATCCGCCATACTTGCCTGAACTCTCCCCATGCGATTTTTTCCTGTTTCCCAATGTGAAGAGAGCCCTAAAAGGTCGCTGGATGGGGAGCGTGGAGGCCATTCAAGAGACCACAACAAAGGAGCTAACAGGCTTGCCAAAAGATGCGTTTTCCAACTGTTTCCAAGACCACAAGAAGACTTGGAAGTTGTGTATAGACTGTAAGGGAGACTATTTCGAATGGGTGCTGCACAAATGGTTTCTATGTTAAACGCATTTTTTTTAATAGACTCAGTCTCGGAATTTTACGGGCAAAGGTTGTATCACGATTCCGCCCATCCTTTTTGATGCCTCTGGCACAAACTTTGGGAACCGGAACAGAAAAATAACAGTTTAAATTATGTGTTGTTCGACTGACTGGAGCTCCAGGACAGCGGACCTTTTAGATGAGCAGAGACAGCGTCTTAAGGAGCTCATTTTTGGCGACTTCGAACACGCATTCTGCAGCTCTTTTTGTAGACGCCTAAGAAGACAGTTCGCAGAAATGTTGCGTGTATACAACATATGAGGCCTCCAAAGTAAGCGACCGGCGCGGTGGTAGCGCAGTGCAGCTTCGGTGTTATCTTCATACCGGATAATCTATTCTTCGACTCTCTTGAAAAAGAACGAGAACTTGAAACCGCTGCGAAGTTAAAATGTTAGCAACAGCCTTAGACTACAAGACACCCAAAACGCTGGTCTTTCTCTAGTCGAGCATCGTTAGACACATTATCATCCGTCTCTTTAGTGCGTGTTTATCCCATTCTGCGTCATGGTCTGGCCGCGATACGGGCATTGGTTTACTCTTGAGTTTCGTGACCATGATCTAAACAAAATGCAAGTCGACATATGTGCGTCGACTTACGCGACATCATAAAACGCCAGTATAGTTACGATCACATGAAGTAGTTACACCGCAGCCTATTTATGAGAAGTGTTTATTTTCAGTCGAAACATCAGTAGTTGCGCAAAATATTTTCCGTGTGAACGACCGCTGTTGCGAAGCGTAGGTGCGAATATGTGAGTAAACCTCTCCAGTGATTGGAATTCTTCACCTTGCTATAACACTTTAATTGTTTCACTCATAGTCTGTGTTCGAACTTGAACACTCAGGACAAGTTAAAACTGCCCTGTTTGGGTAGAGTTCCACGTTCTAAACACAGATACTCCTCTCGCCGAAAACCGAGCTCTTATAAGCTGGAAAAGACCATAAGGTTCGGAATAGCCTCGTCGCCGTCACTGCCCGAATTCGAAAGTAAAATGCTTGCATCGAGAGCGAGTTTTTGTTCGGATCTCAGAGGCTATACGTTAAACTGCCATTCGCTTCAAAACCATGGCAACCCCTCCATTTATGTAAGGTCGCCGCGACTTTGAATCGATTGGCGGGACCATTTCTAAGTTGTAAGCTTCTCGCCGCTCAATGCACCTTTTGCTGTCGTACAAACGTCCATATAGGCATAAGCAGCCAAAGTAACAATTACTGCTAACAACGACGATTGGGTAGAGTCCATTTACGTACCGAAGTGGCGTCTTTGCTCGGTCCCAGGGAGCATGCATCTCTCATTCGTGTTGCTTACGCGAAGGTCTCCTTATTAGGAGTGACAGAGGTCAGCAGTGGAAAAAAAAATGGCGAGACCTTTGCTGTGGTGTTTAAAATGATTGAAGTTACTATTTCTCTCCCGCAGAGGTCGTGATCCAGGGCTGGTTCCTAAGATTCGCACTTATCACATTGCTTGAATCCCAGTGCTCTGTGCATAGTTTTGAAGACGGGCGCACAAGCTAAGGCACCAACTACTGGTTGCAAGCTCGGCTGCTCTGTAATAGAAGGGAGCCAAGGCGGCAGTCAGGGCATGTTGTTGATTCATGATGGAAATGTACAGCGCAATGAAAGACGAGGACACTACGGATACCGGTGTCCTTGTGTGTCCTCGTCTTTCTTTGTTCTGTACATTTCCATCATTAACAAGGGAGCTTTCAACGCAATGCGTTCTACGCCGATGATTATGTTTGTCGGGTGCTTCATCAAGGTTCACACTTCCTGAAAAATTTTCATTCCAGCAAATGCAAGAAAGTGCTCCCACCCTTATAAATTCTATGCTCTTTCAGCCCAACCCCTGTCAGGAGGACAACGGCGCACGAGCCTGAAGTCACGGAAGACGTATATTATCCTCCCGAGGATAGCCGTGAGTCGAAAGCTCAAGATGGCGAATCCAAGGCGGCCCGCGCAGAAGTGCTTGTGAGTGTTCGTTTCGCATCCTTAATTCCTTTCGTAATGTGGGCCCTATGAGAGCGTCTGGGTGCTGGTACAGCAAGAACGGCAAAAGCGCTGAGAAACGCACAATGTGCTATTGTGCATATATCTGCCTATTCGTAGTTTATAGTAAGTTAAGCATGAGCAAAAGCTTTTGAAAGATCGCACTGAGGCTGCTGTTCGCCATAAGCTGCAGGGTTCAATAACCCAGGTTTTGTTTCAAGTCTCTTTGCCTGCCTAGCCTTGTTCTTTTGTTCGCTCTTAAGTGTGTCGTTCCAACAGCACACGGCTAATTATTTTACACGAAACTTGTCATAAGAACCAATTGATGATTGAAAAATTCTTTACTTGCGCAAAAAAAAAAACTCCACTTAATTTCAATTGAAAATCTGTGGTAGGATATGAAGCGCAGAAAAAAAGGGACATAATGAAGTTAGGAGCAGTACAGGACGTGTTCTGCCGTTGGTGAGAGATATTAATTCACGATATTTACTCAGCAGAATACCGGGCATTCGTAGGAAGACGCAGTAATTCTCAAAAGCAAGTTTTTTGTGATAAACTGGCAATTTCTACGTGATCGGAGAAACTGCATTGACGAACGTGAATAACGTGTAAGATGAATGATCCCCATTATCATTAAACAAAATCTGCTAAGCACTTGGGCTCTTGGCTGCGATTGAAGAATCGTATCGGGCTATTAATACATAAATTATATGGGGTGTTCCACCTAAGGCTGTTTCAAATTTTTAAAAATAGGCTTGTTGAGTTGGAAGAGCGCTTTTTTCGCCCATGCATTGCCAGTCGTGCAGTACATCAGAATATAGCTAAGGCCTGATATTTAGCAAGATGGTTAACAAATGATGAATAGTTAACTTTTTAACTATTACTGTTAGGCTCCTTAAGCTTTGAGAGGCGTGCAGCCGACCGCAAGTAATATCGATATCAGTTCTTAGAATTTCGAAAACGCCATTACCCTCGACTCTCTGGCCCAAGAAATTCTGCCTATATCAGGACAAAATACATGCGCTTTCGAGCAGTTTGCAGGCAAAGCAACCTCTCCAGTGCACATTTTTCGTAGAAATAGCCAACATTTCACGAACCACAGCGCCAAGGATAGGCGCGTTTTCGAAATTCTAAAAGCTGATGTAGATATTACTGACGGCTACGCGCCTTTCAGTAATTAACGAGCCTAACAGTAATAGTTAAAAGTTAACTATTATAAATTTGTCAACCAGCCTGCTAGTAAGAACGTATTCGCTGTATTCTGATGCACTTCACCCCTGACATTGCGGTGGTGCAAAAATCGCTCTTCAAACTAAAAAAAAAATCTATTTTTAAAAATTGTGCAAAATCTTAGGTGAAACCCCCTGTATACTAAATATCAGATTTGGAGAACTGTAATTTCTCTTATTGGCAGTATGGAACGAGGAATTTAGCCTGTCCAGTTGCATGGGAGAAGCGTGCGGAGGCCGCAAAGATAGGGTAGGCACGCCCAACTCTTCCTATCCTTTTAGTGTGGCGCATTCCGTTCACTGAGCCAGAAGGATAGAGCGAAAAGGGTGTAGGGTGTCCGCTCGGAGCTAAGTCAGCAGCCCACAGGCGTGGCTACGCCCGCTCCAGTCTCCGCGCGCCTGTTCCATTCGTCTGGACAGCAGAAGTCTCCCCCCTCCCATAACTCCAAGGGCAATTTCGTATCTGTACATCTAATAATTCATATTGGGCCCCCTGATGGCCTACTACCAAGCGCCTAACTGCTGTATACTTATAAAGGTAATCACCAGATTTTAATTGATTAGTGTGTTAATGAACTAATCGTACACGTTACCATGGTAACCAGCTTATCTCCCACGTGTATGACGTCCACCAATGTCGTTGCAATTATTTCGCTCTAATAGTTTTTCATCAAAAAATCAATTTTTGAAAACTACATAAATCATTCAACGAGAACCCGTAAGTGGAGCTCTATGGAAGAGATGAGGGTGAGAGGAGTGTGCTTTGAAGAGGGATATGTGCTTCTATCAGGTCGTTGGCAGAAGCATATATCATGCTGAAATATAACAGGCGCTGAACCTGACCTTGTTTATGGCGATCTTGAAAGCCGCGTAATGCGTTGCCATGAACTTAGGAGGTTCCGTTCGACTTGTTCGTTAATACCGCCGCAAGCGTCGTAAGCGATTGAGAAAAAGCGAGGGTTATCTCTCCGAAAGTGACTTTGTAGCGATATTGAAGGCGTAGGTGTTGCTCGGAGTTTAGAGCACTTTAACAGAGCTGCATATGAACACTTGAGATGAAAGGAATGCAGTTAGGAACACCACTACAAGACTGTGGCAGCGTAATGCAGAGGGCGATCTTGGCTATCGATATTCGTGGGGACTGCGTGATCCAGGAAGCGCGCATGCGCTTCTCAAAGCCGTGGAAAATACTGCACAAGTAGTATGAAAGAGATTATCATGAAAGAGAAACGTCGGCTTCGATGTTTCGTGTAAACTAACTCTTTTCCTCGCATTTGGTGGTATAGACCAAGCCGCCCGACTTGTCACATTCCGAGCATCCCATAGTTAGGAGTACAACCATATGCAGGCGCTTCTACATTATGCGTGCCTCCGCAAACATAACTTTTCGCTTCAGATAAGTGCCTCATTATTAGAACACATACTCACCCTGAACAAATGTTCGTTGGTGCTGTTTCTCATTTTAGATGTGGGCTCCACTGAACGGCTGGAAGTCATCGAAGGCGGCTCCCGGTGCTTCCCACAGTCATCCGAGCGGACAGCACACGGCCACCCCAAGGCGCAAAACCGCCACCCACAACAGGCGCTCTAAACAGGGATGGAGGGAAGCAGAGGGCCGTGCACATTAGTGGCGCAGTAAAATTACGTGTAATATGCCTGCTGTCTTTCTTGAATATTTTGACAACTCATCTTGTTTCTATGGATGCCCGCGTCTTCTCAGCTGAAAAAATGGCCTCTCATGCTTTTTATACATCGCCACCTGCCTGACTACACCCAATGCAGGGCAAAGGCCTCTCCCATGTCTCTCCAATTCACCATTTCCTTTTCCAGCTGCGGGCACTCTATTCCCGCAAACTTCTTAAAATGATCCGCACACCTAACTTTCTTCCGTCCCTTGCAACGCTTACCGTCTCTGGGAATCCAGACCCTTACCTATACTGTTTCGACTTTGCATATTTGGGGCCTGGCCACGTGGGTGGTTGCATGGACCCATTTGTTACGTACAAAGGTCATTTTCGCACATGCTATCTTGAGTCAAACCTTCTCTGTCGCGCTGTACTGATGCAGGTGTGGAGCTGGGATTGGGGAACGATGTATAGAATTTATAGAAACCCTTAATGTGAGGTGCACGTTGATGTACCCCACAGGCTGCGCAGGTTGCAGTGGTGGGGAGTTAGGAAACTGCAAGTGACGAACGAGAACCTGCGAATGCATCAAGCACAGCGCGTTGTTTTCGATGTCCTCTAGATGTCTGCAGAACCTGAAGAGTGGGGCACGCGTTTGTACTACAAACTAATCATTGTTAGGTCATGAAAAGGAGTCATATTATGCCCCAGGCAGCAACAATGAGAGAAAGAAGCATTAGCCATCTCGAGGTCAAAATTATCTTGCTGAGTGATGCGAGGAACTGGCTACTCCGCATACATCCGGCATACACCGATATCCTTCGTTCTTAATCCCACTCCCGCCTACTCTAGGGCCAGGATAGTGTCGATACAATTAGCGCACCAGGTGTGCTACCTCGTTTTCCATTGTTTAGCTTTGCTTATCTTTCTTTGGCTGATTACAAGCTTAAATATAGCTGCAATTATATGTTCTTTTTGTCCTTCTTCGGATTTCTTGTTATAAGCCGCCTGAGCCACCCGTTGGCATTCCAGCCGTCGTGCCCTCGGTTCGGCTGTCCCTGAAGACACTTCTAAATGCCTGTACACTGCACGTTCCTTTTTCGATTTAAACATTCACCTCTTCTTTTTCGTTCTTATTAGCATTTCCCACTTCACCTGTTTATGCGTTTCGTTTACCCAGATTATACTGTCTTCGCCGTTTCTTAGTGGCACGGGCAGGCACACTTTATTTTTCATTCTTTCTATTGTCCCCCAATAATTATTGCCTTCGCCGCTCTGCTTCGGCTTGCCGCCTCGCTATAGCCACTGGATGGGCTGACTTACGCTGGCCCTCTCTTTTTTGCATTTCTGTTGAGCTTGTTGTGATCCTTCTTTGCCTTCGGAATCTGTCCAAAGACCGGTTTTGTTCATGATCGACCATTTGCTGCCGCTCAGTCTTCAGCGTTTTAGTAGCTGTGAATGAAAAATTATTAATGGTTTTCATTATACATTGTGAAAAATACCCATATTCTCTGGAACACTCTACCTCTTCTTGTAAACCAGCGCAACGGCTCGAAACCAAACATGGAAGGAACAAAAGACAGCGGTGAACTAGCAGGCGTAGCAATTAGCACGGTATTCAAAGAGAGAACAAGAGCTGCCTCGTAAAAGCCAAAAGGAAGGCAAAAACGTTGTGCAAAAGGCTCAACTTAGAGCCGTTGGTATCCTCAATAGACAAATGCCATAAATCGAGCTCGGACATGTTTTTCACAGCAAAAACAAATAAAGTAGACGTACCTTTTACGGGTGATCATTTCATAAAATGGCGCGTGTGCAAAAAAGTGCCTGGGTAGGTTTTTACAATAGTGCCTGACTCTCCTAACTGTTGAAGATCCTTATCAGGTGAAGAAATCGGACGATGTAATCGAATTTCTAAGAACTAACCATGGAAGCAAGCAGGTGCACGCTTTTTCAATTGACATCAAAGACCTGCATTACTGGATTCCTCATCACAAACTGTTAAAGTGCATTAGTGAAATCATAGACGATTATGGTGCTATTGCCTTTCAGTATGCCTCTGACATTTCTGTAGGAAACTTTTTAGGACCGACACAAACCTACCTGGAGTCTTCCTGTGCAGAATGGGATGGCCATGTTTTCATTCAGAAGAAAGGGATATGCATAGGAGCATGTATTGCGAAATCGCTCACCGATTTTTATTTAGCTAGGAATGACCGGGGCTCGATGTTCGCCTTAAGGGACCAAATGTTACAAAAGTGTTCCGTTGTGTAGATGATTATCTTATTGTACTTGAATGTGGAGCGGCAAATCTTCCTGCAGAGGTGACTAAACATTGTTCTGTTTTCGCAGACGTTCTTTCGCCACTGGAAATTAATAAAGTGCCTGTTAATGACTCCATTAATTTCCTAGACTTGACCCTGCTTTTTAATGATACTCATGTATGCTGGGCAGGAAGCCTCTACATTCATAAGGCTCTTCACACACTAAGCCAGTGAAACGAGGCATTGCCGCGTGTTTTTTCGGCAATGCCATGAAAAAATTTTGTAGGCATAACACAAGGGACAGTTTTTTATGCCAGGTTGAAAGGCATGTTGCTGCAGGATACCCTATTCGCATGTTATATTCGGTAGCTGAGGGTATGTCGAAGAAGCTGAAACCTGGCGCTGCTTTCAACCAAGTTAGCCGAGGAACAAATGTATCCATAATTCCATACATTCATTTCTTATCCCACAATCTGAAAAGAATAGCAAAACGAGCTGGAGTAGATCTTGTTTTTTCAGCCCCTGTAAAATTGAGGACATTATGCGCGCGTGTAAACCGGCCTGGAGAAACATGTCGCGATGTTCCTGTGTGCACGAAGAAGCGTGCAAAGAAATATGTTTTTTGCCGAGACAACTTGGCGTATTCAAATCCTTTATCCTGTGGTGGATCGTACGTCGGCCATACTGGTGGTTGTTTAAGTGAAAGGCATAAGGACCACAAGAATAATGTCGAGAATGCCGTCCGCTTTTTCGGGATTCATTGTTGTGATTGTTCATGCCGACCAAAGTTGGATAACAGCAGAATTGTAGCAAAACGCAAGACCACATCTTGAGGGAGGTAATTGAGGCATGACAGATTATTAGGATAGGCACGGAATGCATAAGCACCCATTTTGTTGCTATCTCGAAGAAAAAGCACGAATACTTGATGACTTAGATGTCGTGCATCGGCAAAGTTTTCGCACGATCAGAATGATTAGCTTTTGGAACATGTTTTCCCTGTATATGTCTCTTTTCTGCGATCCTAGCGTGTATTTTAGCACTGGTGTTCTGAATAAAACCATTGTGTAGTTAGTTCAGCGCTGTGTTTTGTCCCTTCCTTGTTTGGCTTCGAGCCGTTGCGCTGGTTTAAAAGAACCATGTCTGACCAACTCGCCCACCAGTTTATGTTGTACTCTCCCTCTGCATTGAACATCCGCTACCAAGACTGACCTCTGTAGGGCATTCCTTTTTATTTGAACAGGAGACTACGCAAAAATAAGCCACATGCCAGCATTCACTCACTAAGAGCAATTGAGAATGGCATCCCCATAAAATTCACTCAAAGCTCCTAACACAGGGATCCCAAAAGGAGAATATTGCAGCACCCTCCTATACTCGCGCTTTTAAACACGCACATTCAATACTACCCTGCGTGAAACCTCGTACGTACACTCTCAAAAGGGCACAAGCCGTGAAAAACCTACTAAACAGTCCGCGAACCTGTTCACCGCAGTATTGCACCCACAACTTCCAAGCAGAACAAAAAGTGGTTGTTGCTAAACTCATCTCAGGCAGGATATACAGGGCGTGAGCTCTGTTTAGCATGGCTAGACACTGTTTAGCTTTGGTTCATCTTTATTTTATAACGACTTCAGCGCGAGCACATCGCCTGACGCATCACGTGCAGCCAGTGCAAGAGCGAGCGCCTAGAGAGAAAGAGAGAGAGAACTTTATTTGCAACGTGTCTGTCAAAAATTTGGGGCAGATGGATCCTGCGTGGCTTCCAGGTGGGGGCGGAGTCCTGGGCCCGTGAAATGAGTACTAATTGAGTGGCCTTGTGTGGCTGGGTGAGGAGTCGGTCCCAGCTTTCCGCAGAGGGAGCTGGCAGGAGGGCCTGTGGGGACGGCCGGTTATTTTCGCATCCCCAGAGGATATGCGTGGCGGGTTCTCAGTGGCAGCAATTCGGGCATCTGTGGTCATATTCCTCGCTGGTGATTAAAGACAGCCCGGAGTGGCTAAGAATTGAGTGCGTCTGCAACCTGCAGAGCAGAGTGGCTTGCGAGAATGCACAGTGGCGGTCTGAGCAGCGGCGGACGTGACTGCTAAGCGGAAGAGCGAATCACGTGACAAATCACTTGCCACAACTGGCGAGGAGGAGTGGCCGAGGAGCAGCCATCGCAGCAGCTGATGTGACGGCTGTTGGGATTCAGGTAGCGTGACTCGGCCGGAGAAGAGACGAGGACGATCGGAGGAAGAAAACTTGGAAAACTTTATACAAGGAACATTTACATTACGTACAAGTAAAGGCGACGAGAGTGCTTCTCAGTAAAGAGAGCGTCTTAGCAATCGGGAGCCTCTGGTATCTCACAAGAGGGGGGATCTCTTCTGGTACCAATCCAGCCGCTCCTTGAATACTCTTCGTATTCCCCAGATCCCTAGAGGGGGAATACAGTTCGAAGAATGATGTCCAATCACACGATGGCACTGATGGTACCACCCACGGCAGGGCGGTCCTGATGTTCTCTCGCAGCTCGGTCGAGAGAAAGGGAACGGGACCCGGTCACGTTGTCGTCCACGCGCCCTCCAGGTGGGCACGCACGTGTGTCCGGACCGCGCCCATGTTGACCCGGAAGGCGCCTGCATGACACAGGAATGCAGGCTGTCTCCCAGCAGGGGTTGAAAGATCTTGTACTGGTGACCGGAACGCGGAGTCTCTGTCGAAGGTGTGGCACTCGGCCAATTGTTCAACCCCAGCGTGACCGAAGGGGACCACACTGATACCGCACTTCGTCGTCTGAGGACCGGAACCAACACGCTCATGGTCGTCGCTGCTTCCGGCATTCCTGATCGAACACGTGGGGACGCTATTGTCTCTGCACCCGATGTTCCTGCAGCCACGTTTCTTCTAGAGGGCCCACCCACCCTCGCGGTGGTCCAAAGGGAATCCTCCTCATGCCCAAAATTGCCGAACTCCACAGCAGGAAGGAATCGCGGGCACAACAGCACCCCCGCCGCCCGATATTGCGCCTGGAAGACGAACTGCTCGCACGTAGCTCGGCTGACTGGGCGTTCCAGGAACCAGATGCTCTCTGCCGAAGCTCCGCATCGCTTCCCCTCGTCAGATGGCCATCTTGGGAAATTTTCTGCAATGCTAGCCAAAAGGAATCACAGACGCCAAACCACACCAGACAAAAGCAAGTGCCCTCAGAACCGACTCATCCCGCCAGACCAAAACTCAGGGCCAAAACTGCACTTAGCAAAAAACGACTAAAACTTGAAGAGATCAAATGTTTTGCCTGAATGAACACATGGTGTCTCCCGACGAGGAGTTTAGACAGGGCACCTGTCCAAGTCGTGTGCTCCCGCTCGAGGCTCACTTGGATAGGAAAAAAACTACGCTAAATGAAAACAGGTTAGTTCTTAGAGGTCACGCGGACAGGAATAGGTCACTGGATTCGGCCGACGTGGCGTTCAATTTTGCCCGCCCGAGTACCTCATATTCAAGGCACGTTGCACCACTCGCTCTTACTTATCCTCGGTCAAAATGAGGAAAACGTACTCCTAGGTGACTTTCCGTCAAACGTGGCTTTCTGTCGATTGAATTTAGCAGCTCATTCGCTGCTTGCTCGTCCTTATGTGGGGCATAAGGTATGTCTGAGATCTCTTCCTCTGGCATGTTCAGCGCCATGTTAACCATCGCCTGACGCTGCACATAAGGCTTCATCAAATTACAGTGGATTATCTGATTGTGGTTGTTCTTTAATTGGTCCATATAGTTGGTGTCCGAAAGCTTGGACACAACCTTAGCTGGCCCTTCCCATTGCACCTCAAGCTTGTTCCTTTTTGATGGACGCAGCAACATCACCTGGTCGCCAGATTGAAAGGTGCGCTTGCGTGCAGGTTTGTCGTGGCACACTTTAGACAGTGGCTGCGCTGCTCTGATATTATTGTTTAGAGCTCTTAACGATGGGTCGCTTTTCTGCTCTGCAATAAGTGCTTTCCTATCAACCTTAGTCAACTCCTCCCAACTCCTCGCGTTGCTTCCTGTTGCCCAATTCTCTACGAAATCGGCAATTCCTTGGATTTCTTGAGCTACCGCTGTTTCGGAAACACCTTCATCGTCATGCTCAGGCGGTTCAGACGCATCAGTTTATTTACAAGAATCCCCGGCTTGTCGGGAGAATGGTTCGGTGCCTGCTCATTTATCGGAGCGTAGTCGAGTGTCTTGGCGAGCCCTCGCGCTCGAGAAAGTGTTGGCGTCATGCAAGCCAAGCCAGAGTTGAAAGAGAGACCTTTCTCTTTCAGCAGCTGTACGGATTTCCTCGAAAACAGGTAGGGCAAGTGTGTCGGCAAGTTTGCGCTAACTGCCGCTTCTGTGTCTAGCCTGCCAAAAGTCCCCTCTGGAGTCACCTTCGCTATAGGCAAGCATGCACTCTGTTTTTCGGCTACCTGCTTAATCCAGGCGCATTCGCCGGTGTAGTTCGTGGAGGAAACACAGGACAGGTGAGCAACATTCATGGTAGCCGCTGAATCCCGCACTGCCCTGAATTTCTTGCCATTTATCACCACGTGACGCATGTATGTTTCCAGCAATTTAAGGGTTTCCTCCGACTCTCGCATGCATGCTAACGCCATCTTTTGCTGTTTGCCGTTCACTAAGATGTGACCCTCCTTGTTGCAATTATAGCAGACAATGGGCTTTCGCGCTTCAAACGCGCGAGCTCCAGGTGCCTGCTGTTTAGGCGAATCGGCAGATTTCGGTGACTCCATCTTGTTTTCGCTACCTCCTCCTTTTGATCCCGCTTCCTCTGTTCGCTGATCCCGGCGTGCTGGTGGCACCCTTCGGTCAGGGATTCTCTTTAAATAGGTTTCTCCCTTTCTAAACCTGTTATCGTACCCTGCCTTGCTTTGGACGTTTCGGCGAACATAATACTCGTCTGCGAGCTGTGCCGCTTTGTGTAGGTCTATATCTGTTAGCCTATCTTGCAGCCATATCCTCAGATCTGGAATCGCGCTATAGTACTGCTCTAGTGCGATGCACTTCAGTACCTTGTCATGATTTCCGTGCACCTCAGCGGTCTTAAGCCACTTTTTAGTTGACTTTAAGCCGGTACGCGAAGTCAGTATGCGACTCTCCGCCTTTCTTTCTTTGCCTGAATCGCTGCCTAAAGGCTTCAGCAGAAAGCCGGTACTTTCTAAGCAGTGCGTTCTTTACCTTCTCGTAGTCGTCCCAATCTTCCCGTGAGAGACGAGCCACCACTTTGGCCGCCTCGCACGGAAGGAGAGAAAGTAACTTCTCCGACCAAGCGCTCTTGTCGATGTGCACCTTCCCGCATGCATGTTCGAAATTTACCAAAAAGAGTGCAATATCTCCTCCCACGCGGTATGGTGAGACGAGATCCTGCAATCGCTGCCTCCTTTGCTCCTCTACCGAAGCTACAGGGCCAAGACGCGCCATATTCCCTCCGTTCGACGCTATTTCGAGCTCCTACATTTTTCGAGCATGTTCACGGATCTCCCGTCTCTCTTATGCCTACCGAAGCTCTTCTTTTTCTTTCTGCTCGCACAACTCCCGTCTTTACTGCTCTTCTGTGGGTCCAAAAATCGTTTCCCAAACCTCGTCGACCTCCTCAGTAGTCACCTCCTCCTGCCACATAACCTCGAGAATTTCTTTTTTTCTTTTCGCGGAACGTAACGAAATCCCGAGCTCCTGGCAAATTTCGAGCAGCTCCTGCACATTTTACTCCTCCATCGGGAATTCCACCATGCGTTAGCAAGCCCAATAAAACAAAAGCCCTAGCTTGAAGTGGACAAAACAGTTTCCCTAAATCAATTTCCCAGACTACAGGAATCCGCACCTAGCATCTGCCTGTGCTAGTACGGCCTGGCGAAATGAACGGAAAACATTGGGCACTCACCCTGCCAAGGTACAGCTGACGCCCCTCAGTCCCGTAGCTACCGAGGTCCCTTGGAGCCGGTAACTTCACGTGGACGTCCCACAGCTGCCATCAATTTGTTGGGATTCAGGTAACAGCATCCCACCGCTGCCATCAGTTGTTGGGATTCAGGTAGCGTGACTGGGCCGGAGAAGAGACGAGGACGATCGGAGGAAGAAACATGGAAAACTTTATACAAGGACTATTTACTTTATGTGCAAGTACGGGCAACGAGAGTGCTTCTCACTAAAGAAAGCTTCTTAGCAGCCGGGAGTCTCTGGTATCTCTCAAGAAGGGGTTCTCTCCTGGTACCAAACCAGCCGCTCCTTAAATACTCATCGTATTCCCCAGATCCCTAGCGGGGGAATACATTTCGAAGAATGATGTCCAATCACACGATGGCACTGATGGTTCCACCCACGGCAGGGCGGTCCTGATACTTCCTCGCAGCTCGGTCGAGGGAAAGGGAACAGGACCCGGTCACGTTGTCGTCAACGCGCCCTCCGGGTGGGCACGCACGTGTGTCCGGACCGCGCCCTGGTTGACCCGGAAGGCGCCTGCATGACACAGGAATGCAGGCTCTCTCCCAGCAGGGGATGAAAGATCTTGTACTGGTGACCGGAACGCGGAGGCTCTGTCGAAGGTTCGGCACTCGGGCAATTGTTCAACCCCAGCGTGACCGAAGGGGACCACACTGATACCGCACTTCGTTGTCTGAGGACCGGAACGAATACGCTGATGGTTGTCGCTGCTTCCGGCATTCCTGATTAAACACGTGGGGACGCTATTGTCTGTGCACCCGGTGTTCTTGCAGCCACGTTTCTTCCAGAGGGCTCACCCACCCTCGCGGTGGTCCTCAGAGAATCCTCCCCATGCCCAAGTTCGCCGAATTCCACAGCAGGAAGGAAGCGCGGGCACAACACGGCCAAGCGCGCAGCTATGGCGTAATGAAAACGATCGAGGCACCTGCCAATTGTGATTTTGCACATGCGGCGCGGCTCTCGTTAGAGGTGAAATCCATGAGCCAGATGACCTTCAGGCTTAGCATGAGAGGAGTATAGCTTTTCGCTCTAAGAGGGAAAATCACTAATATGCATAAGCGCACGCTCTTAGATAGAATTCTGGCAGCAGTGCTTCCGAGCCACGGGCATCATTCGGAAAAAGTCTGGCAGCATATTGCAGCCGAACTGTGCCATTTCAAAAGTGGATGTGACCTTGAGACAATATGCCCAGTACCGCCATGATATAACACGTCAAAAAATCCACTCGGTTTCCCTTTAAGTATAACCCGCGCTGGGCAGTGAATAGATGTTTCTTGCGTGCTGTTAGCCCCACGTAAGGCTGCTAGAAATGTCAAAGAAGGCCACGAACGCGCTCCAAATAGGAACTAGTGCAATAAAACAACGCACACTTTCAAGAGCAGGCAGAGCCATTACAACAGAGTTCGAGCTGAATGGCACTGGTTTGCTGAAATCAGCGCCGAGTCAAACCCTCTAGCATCTCCGTAATGTATCCGTCTGCGATCATAAACGCATACTCTGCCTCTAGCGCAAATGCTGTTGGAGAAATTAGTGCACACGTGAGCCGAGCTCATGAAGGAGCCTTTCGAAACGAAATGCCAACCATCTGTTCGTCTATGCAACCTTTACTGAGCTGTCAAAACGAAGAGCGGGCAGGCCAAAAGTGGCGGGCAGCGGCTCGGGTAACAAGGATGGACGAGTCCATAGGGGTACAACGAAAGGATGCTTCTACACTCAGTTCGTTCGCGCCGGCACCGGGTTCTATTCAGCCGCCACACCATTAACATCTGTCCCGCGTCACATAACTGCAACTTCCACAAACGTCCCAAGCTGCATTCTATAGGGTTGAAAAAAGCTTTGGTCAAAACGTCGCTGTCCGTGATGCGCGCTGAGCGAGCATTTACAGTTAAGGAGCGATGCACATGTCTTAGTATTTCTAAACAGACAGAAAGTGTGTGCTTCCTAAGACACGAGATAACTCGAGCTCACACAGGGATTTTTGTTGCCGCGCCTATATCTTGAAACATGAAAAAACGCCGCCACCGTCTGGAAGACGGAGTAACGAGCGTTAGCTGTTTGATATACTAGATGAAGAAAGCGAAGAACAGCATGGCGCTCGTCTCGAGAAACGGAACCCCTTGAAACGAGGTGGATTGCCACCATGCTTGGCTACGCGTGCACGCACGCCGGATAGCGGAACGATCGCCACCTAGCGCCATCTATCAGGGAAATTACGATGCACGTCTGCCCATGGTCGAGTTGCACCCCCTCAAGATACGTCCCAAAGATACGTGCCAATTTTAATAGCCGCCTTGTTGGATTCGAGAAACCGAAGCTATGCCTCCATTTAGTCCTTGACGTTACACTTCTTTCCACCATATTAGACCATGACGTCATCATTGGCACGCGGCAGGTAGCTGTTTCTGCAATGCTATTCCGCAATTTCACCGGCGTAATTTTACCATTATTCGGTTCTCATTAGTCTACAATTTGTTTATGAGCTTAAATTCCTTACTCACGTTATAAAAAGAGTAGAGTTTTCGCGAAAAAAAATCTGGCTGACCTGTGCGCGGCAGACTTTTCGAATAATTTTTTTAGTTCGTTTTGTGCTGTAGCAAATTAGTAATGATGTCGTCAGTGAGTCATCGGCTCCGAAGCTACATGCATAAGAGGAGGAGGGAGAAAATACTGGCTGTGTGAATGCTGAGTCGCAGCACTTGTACACGTGGGTGCAAACGGCAAATGCACAAAAGGTCGATGTTAATCGCGCGCAATACGATGCTCTTTGAGACTCTTCTTGTTTGTAAGAGAGGAAGGAGAAGGAATATTTCCTCAAAAATCCTGAAAATAAAGGGGGAAAGACTGATGTGAGAATACAGGAATCTGCCCATCTTTGTTTGTAAGAGATGTGCACATCCTTGTATTCTCACATCAGTCTTAGCCCCTTTATTTTCAGGAATTTTTTAGGGAAAATGCGGAATCGCTGAAGAATAGTTTCTGAGCGTGTTGGACAGTAGCAATAGAAAGATTGAAAGGAATTGTCTCGGGCGATTTGTTTAAGTGAGAACGTTTTCACGTAATGCAATGCAGTTGTAAGGTCGCCGGAAAACATGAATGATTTCCTCTTCTCGCTTTAACTGTTAGCATTAATTATTCTTTATTTGTGCGTACAATATGTACGCTCCTATAAAGCGAAAAGGGGCCTTTCAAAACTCCTTAAAAACAATAGGCTGGAGGTTGTTGCAATGTCCTCCCCGAAAATATTTTTTTTTTTAATTCCCGAAAGAGCGAAGTAGCTGGAGGGCTCTATTCATAGCTGCGGTCACCCGGTGCAGAGTTGCTCTCTATAGACACAATGGTTAAGGCGCATCTTATTCAAATTTGATCACATGAACAATGCAGCCCTGCAGATGCGGCACAGAATATTGCGAATATTGCGCTAGACCCTCCCAGCTGCGCCAAAAAGCGTTGTAGAGATGCTAGCCACAATTCCCGCGTTATTAAAAAGTAAAAGTCTCGTCACAAGTCAATAAGTGTTGCACCGCGCCTCTGTTTTAAAATTGGTGATGATGATGATGATGATGATGATGAATTATTACGGCGCAAGGGCATCTGGGGCCAAAGAGCGCCATGGCACAAGGTTGTTTCGTCTATCCACGGTAAGGTCCAAGACCCATTTCCCAAGCATTCACCATAAAGAAGCCGAGCACCAGGCAGGCGAAAATTTGTACCCATTCAGTGGGCATTCAGTGGGTATTGGGCAAATACTCGGACAGTACTTGCCCACTGACGTCGAAATAGCCCTGTACGAGAAAGCGACCATCGAATTGTAGCGAGGCGCTGTTGCAGGAACCCTCAAGTGATAGCGCACGTGTGCTTCTTTTTCGTGCTTTTTCTGGATTATCTGTGCTTTTTTGATTGACTTATTTGCTATTACGGGACTCCAGATTACCGATGCACTTTACTTATATTTCACTAAAGTTTCGTTTTAATTCGCGGAAAGTTTGTCTAAACGACGAGAATCTTTTAGTAGTCAAGCGCTCTGTAAATTAACAGAGGCTGAGAAAGCTGAGCCGAAATTTTTAGTTAGGAAATGAAATTCACACTTAGTGTGTCACTTCTGAGGTGGAAACAGCGCCGTTAGGGATGGAAGGTGGGAGCGAAAAAAGACGTGTCGTAGTGGAAGGCTCTAATACTAAAGCTGACTTGATTATCAGCGACTCAGAAACAGCTATCCGAAATTTGGCGAAGGGCAGAATAAGTCACAGTGGCACGATTGCTAAATCTGGGAAGCCTGACAACGAGACGGCTCACGTGAATGCTGGAGGTTTTGTCAGCCGAGTAGGTGGTGGTAGTGGTAGCGGAAACTTTTTGTTCACTGAAAAGGGAACATTTTCAGGCCAAAAAGACCCATTATATAGGTGGAGTCCTAAGCACGGTATCCCGCTGGACGAGGCCGCTACTCACGCCCGTTGGACTTGGGCCCTTTGAGACTCCAATTCAGAGCAGTTGAGCACGGCTGCCTCCCATGCCTCTCGGGAAGGGAAGGGTTTGGGGGAAGAGGATTCTCCTGACAGGCCCAAATCATGTGGAAGTTATTAGACACTTCCCCAGAAGTGAGGGCACCACCCACCAATTTAAGGGTAAAAATGTTTCGCTATTGCAGGACACAACAGAGTGTTGGTCTGCAGGTGCCTCAGAGTTTACTCATCGGTTTTACTAATTCCTTTAGCAGGGACAGGGAAAAGCCGGTGTCGTTCGCAATAATTCCGCATTTCCCTGAACCACAGAAGAAGTTGCCTAAACTTTGAGCCGCAGGAGCCTGGATGAGGTTCCCGGTGGGTATGCGCTCGGGCGTTCGCGTCCGCAGCCGCGCTAGCTCTAGGAGCCTGATGGCCCGGAGTACAAATTATTACTCTGGGAAAAGGGTCCGATTTTCTTACTGTCAGCTTTAAAATATGGTCGGCTAAAGGTGAAACCCCGCCAGCCAGGTAGTGTTCACAGGCTCAACGCGAATCTGTGATTACCTTCGAATTCGGGTCCGAGGCAGCAAGTGCAATGGCTACCTGCTAGGTCTACGCTGAATTTGGAATTCGATATGATAGGTCGTTAACACCTTGGTCCTAGCGAACTACGGCGGCCGTATAGAATCCAATGGGCGACGGCCCTGCCCCGTCAACGTGGTATATACCCTGGTTGGATCCGTGTTGGTGTTCGAGGGACCGAGCGCACACAACTCGATTGCCTTCGTGTGTCTGCGCGTCCATGTTGCGCGGGAGTGGAACGACCGATAGCGTGGGACGCCATATCTCCGGAATCCGACACGTGTCCTCTGGAGTCCACTCGTGTTGAATGTGCAGGCGGTCTAGAAGGCGGCGCCCGGACGCCGTTTGCGAGTCGCGTATACTGGTTCATGAGGTGGGCCCCCCGTGAGGCGGTGAGGCGAAAGCCTTTAGCGCGGTGTGGCTGCTTGTGTCAGTGATGTGTGGTTAAGATGTTGATTAAGGACACAATTGTTTGTGAATCTTTAATGCTGGAGACACTGGAGGGCAATTGGGAGGCATCCATCCGATTCGATACGACGCCTTTCCGCAAACACACACTAGCGCGTCCTTACCCTACACATATTTTAGAGTGGGCAAAGAAACGGAAAGAGATCTTTAATTTGCACTGACATCACACAGCACACGGGTGCCTTTGAGTTTCGCCTCCATAAAAACGCGGTCGGTGCAGCCGGGCTAGAATGCGGGCACTCCGTCAGTAGCAGAGCGTGCGACGTGTCTTTCGCTTCCTCAAAAACAAATTTAATATTCACAAACAGTTTTGCACTTAATCAACATCTATGTCTAGCGTAGACACTGAAGTATGTTTGCGGAAAGGCGTCGAATCAGACGGATGCCTCCCAAATGCCCTCCAGTGTCTCCAGCATTTAAGATTCGCAAACATTTGTGCACAACACTATTCAGCGTCCTTACGCTAGACATATATTAGTGTGGACAGAGGTAAAGAAATAAGACACTAGTGTGGGCAAAGAAAAATAAGACAAAGAGAACTCCGAATGCGCTGGCAGGATGTAGAGTAGTCGTTAGCACGCTGGGATGCGGAACGGAAGGATGCTGGTTCGGATCCCGCCGTGCACAAGGGTTTGTTTCTCTTATCGAGTTGGTGTCACTTGATTGACAGCTATAGTGCGACAGATTTCAGGGACGGACGGACAACGATGAGCCTTTAAAAGATTTCGCCTTAATACCGCCAGAAAGCCGGGATTTAATGAAATACCCACGTGCTCAGCAGGGGACGTTGCCCGGAGGCAAGGCTTTTCTTTTTTTGCAATCCTACGGCGGCAAAGTATCAAGCGCTGACCAATCTTGTTAACCCCGATCAGTCTTGTTACGATATTGCCTTCGACGGACACATTGCTACTCTTTACCCTTCAAATTGGTGGCTGACCGTTTTTGTTATGTCTGCACTGTTCCTGAATTAAACAGTTATCCTGCAGAAATTTCATTTACTCTGAGGTAATACGTTTACTGCTTCTGAATGGAAGTTCGCCTTCGTATCTTATCTTGCTACTGTAAACTTGTAGTCGACAGCACGCAGCTTTTACACATTTGTGCTACTGAATCAAAGGTCCCCGCGCTGCCCAACCTTGGGATAAGGAATGAATTTGATTTCACTCGAATAGAATGCACGTATTGGCTGCCAGTCAATGAGCCCTTAAATGATGCCATTTTGCGCATGCGCCCATCTAACTTTCTGTCGCCCCCTACAACGCTTGTCTTCTCTTGGAATCAAATTCGTTACCCTTAAGGACCAGTGCCTTCCTTGCCTTCGCTCTCTACCGAGCATGACACACCACCCCGATGCTTTCCATGCTTACGATATTGCTATATCTGCCCAACAAGACGCAGTGAAAATGGGATACTCCTTAGGAGATCCCTGCGTTGAACTCAGCGCTTTCGCCTTCTCCGCCGCACTTCTCCAATTGTCTCCTGAACCTTTCCAGAGACAGACATGCCTTGGCAGGAACTTCAGGTTCGTACGGGAGGACTAGAGACTTCGCTCTGTAAGTTGAGCGTAGCCTCGTCATGCCACGACCTTTACTGAGCGTTGCGTAAGTCCTACACTAGGAAGCTTAGTCACCTGGCTTCGTCACAGCCTCGTACCACAGGGCTCTAATCCCAAGGGTTCTTGACCTTATAGCTCCATCCGCGAGCTGCCGTTTATCCGAGTTCTTGACGCTATCGCACTGACAGCAGGCACAGCATGGGTAGTGGCTGAGGATGAAGCATTTCCCACTAATTGTCTACCCGGTGGATGGTCTGGGTGCACGAGTGTCACCCGGCTCATGGTTGGTGACTCCAGCCCCAGACACGCTTCGCTGCCTCACCTTTGCTTCGTTCCTGTGGACGCTGCTTAAGTCTCTGTGCAAGCTGCGGGAGTCTTGGCAGGAAGAAATAAGTATTTTTGAAACTACAGGCGCAGAAGTAACCAAAGTGGCCGGCGTGGGCTCACCATGTTAAACGCTTTTCACAAACCTTTAAAATTGCATCAGGAGGGTGAGAACACTTAATTTTGGTTTTTATGAAGCTTCCGCAGCAGCCTATACAGAGTTGTCCATACATGGACGGTCAAAGGCACCGCCGTCATGGAACACGCACAGCCATCAGCGCAGAGTCCTCATCCTATCTTTCCTAACTTAATGCATAAAGTCACGCTTCCCGTGGTCTCGGTGCCGTTGGCGAAGATGTAGCGTGAGACGTGTTTGGCAAGCGGCCACGCTTTGCCGTTCCTCAGGGTGGGCACCGTCCTGGGAAAGAGAAGCACGAGGTAGTTTTAAGAAAACGATTTATGCAGGAGGCTTGCCTATCTAACTAAACTAGCGCTGTATATCTAATTATTGAGAGGAGTTTTTGTTTCTCCAGCCACTTCTTTCTCTAGCATAATACAGGCGTTGCGGATTGATCGAGCCTGCCTGTTGTTCAGCGTAAAATCGCTGGATTTTAATTGTGAAAGTGGCTGGTTCATGATTCCTCTATAGCCTGTCCACTAGCACTGAGTCTGCGAACGCGCGCAATGGTCGCGATGCGCGAAAAAATATGAGACAACGAGTGACCTCTGAAGATGAACATTAACACTTTTTCTTGCGCCAGTGCGATACGCAGCGCTACCCGTTTTTTCACGTAGCCACGAAGAGCGCAGTTAACCGTCTACCACCTGGCGCAACACGCTGCCCAGATGCTTAAACAAGTGAATAAATGTAAATCACCACCTACATACCGACAATTTTCTGAACAAAGACGTTTCTGGGCAGGAAACATTTATGAACGCAATTTATCCATATAATGAAGCATTTAAATATAACAATCAATATATCCGCACATCAGCCGACCGCAGTCTTGCATTTTTTTCCTATTAACGTCTTTGCTTGCGTCAAGAGCCCTTCTCATTGGTTTTCTATGACAGCCTGAACTGTTCTATGCGATCGATGTAAGCCCTTTAAAAGAAAGCTTTTGCTACAGATCACAAGAATGAACCAGTGCCTCCAATATTTCTATAACAGCGTAGTACAATTTTCCAATTTTGAAAAATTTTTTCGGAGAATGTTGGACATCTATCTTATCCTTGCATAGAAACAGGCCTTTTCAGCATGTTTGTAAACTCAAAGGGCCAGACGCAAGAGAGATGCAGGCGACCTTTTGGATGATGACTCATTGCAAACCCTAGCGCTAGGGACCACGGTGCAAGAACGTATTCAGATGTTGACGGCCACCGCCCGCCATGTCGTCGAGCGCACACAGATAATGTTAATATCCTTTGCATGCGTCTATGGCAGCGGCGCGGGGTAGATGCGGCGTGTAGGGGTACCAATTGTGGTGCGTTTTTCCCGCTACTTGCTTCGAACTTGCGACGTCAAGACCAAGAATGACACTGTGACCACCATTTGGAAGGGAATACCGAAGCAGGCTACGGGCTCACAGATCCGGGCATAAAATCGTAGACGTGCCTGCAGACTGCTCGTAAAAACGACTTGAGGTGGCGGTACACGCACTTCACGACTTGGTCTGTTCTCTCTGCGTGAATGGAAAAAAGCCACTCCATACATATCTCTAAATTGACCCTGTCCTGTGGGTTGCCGCAGCTGGCATAGGACAAGGTTAATAGGAGATATATGCAAGGGAGAGGCCTTTGCCCTGCGGTCGGTATAGTCAGGGTGATTATAATATTTTCCCTTTAACGAGCCGATTCGGAGGCATTGATGTATTTGAGCGCAGCGAAACACTAAGGCCAGGCACGAGGGTTTTCATAGATATAGCAGATTGGTTTGTGAGAGGCGGCTGTGAATAAGAAATAAGCGTACAATTCGCTATCGTGTCTTGCTCATGACTTTGAAGATGTGAGCCCCTGGGGGACCTCCTCTATCTCCAGGAGCTGTTCTAGTGAACCATAATACGGTGAAGCAAATTGAAACTGAGACGGACAGGCCATATTCGTGGCCTTCACCGGAAGAAGGCTGAGCAATATATTTTCGAAATTTTCTAAAACAATCAACACCATTGGCATGTTACAGCAATCTAAGACAAAACGAAAGAAAAACTATGGTCATCAGCTTGACCGTGTACGCGGTAGGATAATGGACTCTCCTATATCTCTCCAATTAATCCTTCCCTGTGCCAGCTGCGTCCACCTTTCTTCTGCAAACGTCCTAATCTCATACGCCCTTCTGACTTGCTGCAGCACTGTGCTATACTTGCCTTCTCTTGAAACACATCACGTTGCCCTATTGGACGATCTGTTATCTTGCCTTCGCAGTGAACACCCTACCCAAGCCCATTCTTGATTTCTATCATGCTATCATTCGCGTTTGGTCTCTGACCCACTGGGCTCTCCTGCCCCTCAATGTTTTCTGTTTCCTTCTGAGGGCTGTTGTCAATAGGTGTCCTACAATGAACGCTTAGTTAGGCAGAAGATGATATAAACTCTCATGTAACATGAAGCACACAGCAATGTGAGAGTCAGGAACACTTGCAACGACTCTGAATTCTCAGCCGGCGGCAATTAAGGTATTCGTAAACCAACGTTTTTGCATCTCACTGCTGCCGAAAGGTGGAAGCGACGACCAACATCACACACACGACCTTTTCCTCTACGGCCGAGCGCAGCAGCAGCAGCAATAAGGCACCCTCGGGACAAGGTCGAACTTTTGGGCGAAGTCCCTGACTGTGCTCACCCTTGTGAAAGGAACTGTACGACCTCTGCGGTGCTCAGCATTGGCTCGAAGAGCGGCCGTGAGCCACTGTCGACCATGTAGTGGAAACCGCGCTCGGCTTTCCTGGCAAATGTGCGCGTACCGCAACCCGAAATGGCCGCGGCCAGCTGCAGAATGCTGTTCTCGAAACCTGAGCCTTTAATGTGTTTCTCCACTTCTTTAGCGAAGCCCCCGGCCAGGTATCTCGCAGTGAAAGCCAACAGATCCTTATCTGTCGAAGCGCTGCCGTTGGCCTCGGCTTTTGGTCTCACGTAATCCTCGAAGAGAGTCCTGGCCTGCAAACCCAAGAAAGAGCGCGCAGTGAAAATCTAATATCGTTTGCATTATAAACTTAAATTGTCATGTTCTTTCATCCTATAACTGATTTGTCTATACTCGAAAGACGATGGATCAGCGCGAGAGTGCGCAGGTTTGTTGCATTGTAAAGATGCTGTCACAATTGCTAGCGCTTTAAACCAATGAACGCAGTTCTGGCCCAAGTTTGTAGACCAAGTTAGGGACAGGAAGGACGCAACCAGGAACGGAGTAGTCTGATCCAGGTGCATGTGACGAAGAAAACTGTAGAAATCAATTTGCATTTTTATTGCAGTTCAGTTCCACACATGAGAGCACGTGAGAAGAGAGAAGCAGCAAGCACTGAGCAATAGACTACTACGCTCATGCGCACACACGCAGCCTGCTGCTTAAATACAGCCTGAGATCCTTAACTAGGGAACCTGTACACTTGATCAATGTCCAATCAAGGAATCACTTAAGATGACTTGAGGAGCTACCCACCGCAGAAGGCGGCACTGTCCCCCCCCCCCCCCCCCCCCCCCTCCGCAGTGGTTACGGTGGCGAGGGCCCGCACTTCTATGGCGATGTTGACGATGGCTCCATGACGCATCACTTTCATGCAGCAACGGTGATTCTCTACCAGCTCTCGACCAGGTTCAACAGAGTGCGCTGATCTGGCCTTTCAATTCTGAAATCCTTTTTTTGAAGGTCATCACATCGGAGGACCGCCAAGCTCTTCTGTCCGCAGCTAGCAAAAAACGTCTTGCTTCGCCCGCTGCAGCCGTTCTTCGTTCAGGAAAGACGGGGCGTTCGTCTTGCACGGCTCTGGCTGGCTGGCGCTGCCCCGAGCCGTTGTTGGCGCACTGTCGAGCTTGGCGTGTCCGAGAGGTGGGGCAGGTCCCCCTTTCTACCCGTCGCCGCTGCCGCCGTGGCTACGCCAGGAGTCAACCCCGCGAAGACACTTTCCTGACTCATCGGCGGATGATTCCGCCGGTTAATCCACTTAGGCGGGAGGTCGATGCCGTATCATGCAAGGCCGAATATAGAGGGAAGGAACAATTAGCCCAGAACGCATGCGTGCGCAGAAAAAACGCACTTAGTGCTGCGGCCACAGCCACTGTCTTTCCTTCAGGTGTCACCTAGTAACTGGAGCTCAACAGTTCCAAACGGAACGCAGAGAGAACCAGAGATGAGCATCGACAAATATTTCCAAGAAGCAATAAGGCAAGGATCTGCCGATCGGAGGACGTGTCTTGTTTTTAAAAACATTTCTAGCGTAGGTATTCCAGCACCAACAAAATGTGGGGTGACGTTCGCGTAAGTATTGACATAGGGGCTTAAGAGGCATTGTTCTATGTGTTGGGATTCCATGGCTAACCGAATCGGGTTCTCGGTTTCGAATGTGCCTAGAGTACCCATAGGGCTCGAAGTGTGCTAGAGGGCTGAAGACAGGCAAGACAGGCTGAAGACAGGTAAGACTTGGCATCAGAAGCAGCCGAAAACACAAAGGCTAATACATCTGCCTGGGCGGTGACTAAGGGCGTGGCGAGTCTCGCCCGCAATGGAAATACATGGGTTGGTTTTCGGCAGTCGGCCACGCGTCACATTTTGTACCTAGAGCTGCACTACGCTACCCAGTCGAGCATTTCGCCGTGAGGCTCGGAGGCCGATAGTGCGCATGCACGAAACCATAGAGGAACAGCAGGTACGCGGTGCATGACGTCATAGCTCGCGCCGCTGCCGCGCGTGAATGCGCATGCGCGGGAACCGGAGAAGGGTAGCAGGTGCGCGCGCATGACGTCAGAGCTCGCCCACTGCCGCGGCCGCGCGTGGGGTCGTGTGGATAAACTGCGTACGTGCAACCTGTGTGTATAAAAGCTGAGGTGATAAGACTCGGTTTATCACAATCGCTTCGTATGGGTGACGAAAAGGAGACTCCAGCCGCCGCTATCCGGCGGTATCGTCTGGAGAAGACCAATTCTTCGGACCCAGATGTCGTCGCCTGGCACTTGGGCGCTCTGCACATAAAGAATGAGCATGAGAAGGCAAAACGAGCGGCGGAGACGCCTGAACAAAGAGAAGAACGTCTTGCCAAGCGGAGACGCCTAGAGGCGGAGCGTAACAACAAGCTCGACAACATGCGTAACCAGGGGGCTACTGCAGCTCTCGCTACGTATATCCTTTCACAGCTGAGCTGAGCCACTGTCAAATTTTTTTAGGCCTTCAGGCTGTGTGGTGGGTGTAGTAGGGTGTTCTACAACAGCAGGTTCTCGACCAGGAGGGCTTGGGACGTCTCGGCAGGACCGTTATCCAGTCGGGTTTTCCGTCGGGGTGCAGTCAGTGCGCAACAAGTTCGCATGTCGTTCTCCCTGCGTACAACATGACTGTCTCCTGTGACCGCTGCATACGAGACATATTCAGCGGCTCCTGGAAAACCTTACGGATGAGTTCACATATTTTTTTATAATCCAAGCGCTGAAATTTTACTCGCTTGCTAGAGAGCTCGCGGTTGGGCTGAAGCTTGGAAGGCGTAGAAGATGCCTCATTTTGACTGATACAACCCATGGCTCTATGTGCAAATTGCTTAAGCAATTCATCGGCAGCTTCTCGGGGTAGTCCACAAAACGTAGGCGGCTCGCGGTGCTACCAGAAAGCCCAGTGGCTATCGCTGGTGACAGTGTTGTGGTAGGGTCCTCCGGCAGGAGTCGGAACTGGTGGTTGAGGCAGTTCTGTCGACAGCTAGCTTGGTGTCCAGATATTACGTCGTCAAGGTACGCCCGAAGAGAACTTTCGTTACGTATTTCGTCAACGCTATCCAGGGCGTTTTCTGGCACAAGACGCATGGAGACATGCGGTAGCATTTGCGTTCAATTTAACGTTAGCAACTTTTTTTTTCAAGTCACCGTTCTCACGTGATACTTATCAAGTAACCCTTGAGAGTACGTCGGCAATTTTTTTTTGCAAGTCTTCGTTGTCTGACATCTTTACACAGCTCCAACACAGTCTAGCGTCGTAAACACCACAACACGTTCACTTCTGGCCCCTCTAACACGCTTGAACCAACGGCCCTTCGTGGTGTACCCGTTGCGCGCCCGTCTGGCACTCAGAGGGCCTCGTTTCGAACCGCAATTCCGGCTAATTTCGTTTTTTTAATGGTCCTTTTCGTGCGCACACTCTCATGGGCATGCTCTGCCGACACGCTCTGCCGACGGGTCCTGTACATGCCAGTCATGAGACAAGAAATGCTCTCCCATTAAAATCCAAGTGGCAATCCCGTACGTTCCGGAGTGAGCGAAGCACTAGCCTACTTATTTTTAACGTATAACAGACGTTTCGCACTATCCCTTCAACCAAACTTCGAAGAAAGTTGATTAACGTGAAGGATCGCTGGCCCGACGACATGTACAGTCGCGAGTGAAAAAGATCAGCACTAGGGACGCGCAACAGAAGCGGCAGATAGCAACGTTCCGTACAACGGTTATGAAAACGGCGATAACAAGTATCGCATGTGTTCACAAAGCACGGCGCGCGCCAGCCGCGCGGTGCGATTCTTACCGCTCCGGTGACGTCAGTGTACTAATCTTTATCACGACTGTATTCGGGAGCGATATAAATAATTCCCTCCGCTGGCTGCAAAGACATTTCCGGCAAGTTTCCACGACGCCTGAAGGAGCAAAAACATGACGTAGCGATTGGCAATGAAACATCGAACGTTGTTGTTGAACACGCTGAAACATCAATATATGGACTGGGACAACGCCACCACCAGAGCTAAAGGAAAGTGTAATCAAAGCTGGTATTGGACTCATTTATCATTCATGCAGCCGCTAACTCTATGAATAGTACAAATGAAAATCTGCCGGCAGTCAACTTACGTGCATTACGAACGTGATACATACCTTAAGGACGACTTATTCTTGATTACCTCAGTGAAGAAGTAACCAGTAAAGTTTCCGAAACGTCACTCGCAACCTCAACACGGCCAGTGACCTTCAATTTCATTTCTATCACGCCTGAACTCTATACTATACTATTTTGGGGAGAGTTTGATACATGAGCGTCCATTCCGCATTTCCACCAGATGCCGTATGATCGTAAAAAATAGGGGGGGGGGGGAATAAAGATCTCGGCGAGGAAATGTTTATTTGACAAACTTATCCCCTTAAATAGAGCACTAATTGGCTATTGCATCAGGCCTAAATGCACAACTCAGGCGTCTGAAACAAATTGCCTGTTGTACTCGGTCGCAGTCAGTGTGTGGATGTTGTATAGCTTTCAAAACAAAGAGTGCAAAACTTCGACAAGAATCTCGAGCCTATAGGAGTCGTCCGTTATCAAGACAGCTCCTTTACTATCTGGTTGCATCTTTCGTAGGAAACGAATCGGTAAAGCAGCTTGCTGTTGGCGATGAGCAAGTCGCATTTAAGAAAAGTGAGACCTCGGGGGCAAATATATGAAATAAATTCCACAGAAGCTTCCATATAAACACCAACCAGCAGTGCTTCAAATTCGAGGTACTGATCAATCCGCTGTCCCCCCTTCCATATCCTAGCCGTTTCGATTGGCTCAGTTGGTAGAGCGACTGCTCCGAAGAGGTCCTGAGTTCGAGCCCCGGACCAAGACGAGTTTTAACTACCAAGTTTCTCTTGAAGATATATAGCCTACCTTTGCAGCCGTGTGGCTCCGCTTATGTGGACGTAATGAGTAATTACTAATTATTGACAAATTCTATGGATAGTCTGTAGATGGTCGAAGGAAATTTTTAAAGCCTTTGCAGTGCTCTGCAAAAGGCAGCCACCTATTACTGCTTGCCCCATTGCACAGAAAACTACAGCGATAACATCGCTTGTAAAGTGCGTAGAGTGCAGAGAGCTGCCAGCATGTGTCCATTGTAAGAGTTTTGCGAATGATTGGCACGAATCCTGACACAACTATGACACAACTGCGCACCTGAGCGATGTCTGCCCCGGTGATAGTTTCGTTAATATTAGGGAGCTCCTTGTTGTTAAAGCCAAAGAGGACGTAGGCATCCCATGCTGGCGCAAAACGCAGCTCCATTGCTGCCGCGGTGGACAGGAGCGCCTCGAGGCTTGCGTCAGAGAAGCATTTCAACCAGGTGTCAGGGTCACTCTCGTTGCAGCCAAGCCTGGTAGCAAGTTCCTTGGACGGCTCGAGACCACCCTGCGTTGTAACGCAGGAAGAAATATTTCGGGTATACTCGGTGAGATGCTCCACGATTTCTCTGATTGACAAATTTAGCACGACGTGGAAGCTATTCATGGTTTTTTCGGAACGAACGCCACATTTAGGCCGCAAGTAGTTCAAATAAGTGTGGCTTGAAATTAATCGCATCTCTTAATACGTGTCACGAGCACAGATGGGCATCTTCACGAGGGCGAACCCTCATGAGGGCGTCCTCACCCTCACCTCATGAGGATTTAAATTGGTGAGGTGAGGGTGAGGGAGGATGGGCGGATGAAAATACCTGAGGACGAGGGTGACGGAGGAAAGACATGGTGAGGTGAGGGCGAGGGAGGGAAGACATAGTGAGGTGAGGGCGATGGAGGAAAGACATGATGAGGTGAGGGTGAGGGAGGGAAGAATTCACTATTCGAGGGCGAGAGTGGTGGCCCAAAGCGTACTCCGGGCTAACGCTTTCCCCTGTGCCGCCCGTTATCAATTCCCACTTTAAAGCGCTACTTTTTGCGGTGAAGATCTCGGGGAAGACGTAGTTTCTGCTTTCTGGAGGTACACGAGGTGAACACGAAACGTGGGTGCTGCACACCTTCTCCCTCCTCGTGATGCACTACACCGCCGAAAAAAGTGCTCTTCTAACTGAAGAACTCTTTTTAAAATTGTTTAAAGTATTCAGTGAAACGCCCTGTATAGTGTGACAATGAGGGGTCACTGGCTTGGCCGTACGGGTGGCCGCCAGTCGAACGGGTACCATGGTACCGCAGTCAACAATTTCTTTATCAGCCCCAAATCTGTGGGATGATGAGATTGTAGAGTAAAATACGTAGAAATTATACCTAGTAAGGCTGTTGAATTCCTAAGTTCAAGGCCTTCTTTGCCGGAACAAAGTCAGATTTCAGCACAGCGAGGTTTCACAGAATTGGCTGTAGCACAAAAAATGCTTTTGACAAATTTCACTGTGAAATCAAAGCCTATTGGCGGCATTGGTGTGGAATTTTGATTTTCACTCTGTGAGTAGTTCATTACTGTCATATCCTCTTTCTATATTCTGTTTTCTCTGGAGCTGCTGTTTAGTAAAGCGGTGCAGCAATGTGGTGGGCAAGGTCGACCCCTGTAGTCTTGCCATGAAAATAAAGCAGCACCTTAACCACCTTGGTCTGAATCATCGCTCGCTCCGCCTTGAATTGTACGATGTGCTAAAAAAGAAAGTTTTACTGTTCTCCAAATAACGTCAACATCTCTTGGCTTATTTCTGTCCCTGGTAAGACCTGTGGTCGCGTAATCGCGCGCCTGATTTTATGAAGCAAATTTCTAGCAGACATGGCAGGTAATTGATACTCAGCACTTGAGTAAGGCGTAGACGTGCAAGCAAAAAAATCATGGGCGGTTTCGCTTGGGGTTAACTATGAATTATCGTGCGCTAGCCCCGTTAGTGCTGTTTCGCATGGTTTATCTTGACTTTCTATGCTGTTTCTTGGCCTGAACATGCTTACTTTGGTTTATGATGATATTATGTAAGTTTGCGTGTTATTGCATAATTTTAGACCTGTACGGCGGCATAATTGGTCATTGTTTACATTCACAGATATCTAGGAGTCTTGGTTCCGCTCCAGGCGCAGAGGCGCAGCGGTTAAGCTACGCGCCACTGCCCTGCGATGGCAGGTGCTGCCATAGATGGGGCTTGTGAGACCTATGTTGTTCCTGAGGAATCTCTCGCGACTAATCATTAAATTGAACTGCCACGGTGGGCAGTTTTCTCGCAATCCGATGGACAGCATGTGATGACGTCATAACGTCACGTGACCAAGGTGGCCCACGTGCTAGAAGCAGGCTTCAGACAAACAGACAACCACTTTTCGGCGGATTGGAAGCAATAGAGCACTGAAATGGCAACCACAGGAATCGTGACTCCAGACTCGCGGAGTTAGCGATTACTATCATTCCGCCCAAATGCTGCATTTTAGCTAGCCGTTTGATTTTCAAGTGGCCTAAATAATCTTTTATTTCAAGCGACCGCATAAGGGCTTCACTGCAGCGGAAAGCCGGCACCGCACCGGGGAAAGACAATAAAGAGAGAAAAAATTTAAAAGCTAGGGAGCGGGATACGAACTCGCGGCGGCACTAAAAAATCAGTTCCACTGGCCGCTACTTCATGCCACTACGCCGTCGCCACAACTTTTCTTTAAGGATGACATTTATAAGATTGAAAATGTGTTCTATTTACATTAACTAAATTACAAAGCTTTTAGAATACGCCACGAAACACATCGCAAAAAGACGGCAACAGATCAGTAGACGCGTGGTATAGGCTGAGCGCATCACTATGAACGATTGCCACTCCGGTATTAAGTCGGTCGGTTCATACATTTTTCCAATTTGAACAATCAGTCGCGAGCAATCCTATCAACCTGCCTGTACGAACTGCCAAGCTCTCGTGGTGTGCTTGCAATGTCATCATTTTCGTCACGTAGCCGCGTTCACGAGAGTTGTTGAATGTGTCAGTCTCTTATGCTGTAGTTTGAAAATGTGGTCTTCATCATCTTCCATCCGTGCGCGTGGAAGCGTCATCACACGAGAATGTAGCAAACCGCATGAAATAGCAGAAGATTAGTAGCACTGAAACTGAAAAGACTGAGTGCAATCGCAATCTCATCGGGTAATGGTAATTAGGCGAACTACAAATTTTCCTTCTGAGTCTATGCTGTGTTAGCACTTATTGTAAGTATCGTGGTAAGCGCTACTGAATTGTTTTCTAACTACTCATGGTGTACATTAGTTTTTGTACACATACACAACAACGCGCTGAATGATTTTAGCAGTCCATTTTAGCACGGCGGACATGACAGCAGCAAACGAGGCAACATGGTAAACAATCATTTTTGCTTTGCCATTCAGGTTAGTGATTCCAAATCTGCACATTTCTGCAGGAATGGCTATTGCTTTCTAGTGCTGCTGCTCTGCCCACTGTGCGTTCAGCGTTTCCTTTCTTGCGTGATCGCATTATCAAAAGATCTGTTGTCTTGTGGCGGTTTTGAAACCAATCCGGACCGGATTGAAACACAAATGCTATTGGAATTGGTAGAAGGCCAGTGCAAGATTAATTTAACAATGGGGGGGGGGGGGGTGCATTAGTGAAAATTAACTTTCCGGTTTAACTTCGCGAATTAGGGAAACGAGTTAGGGAAATATGGAAACAACACTGGAAAAGCAGTGAAGAAGAGGGGAAAGAGGACGTCAAGCTTTAAAGCTAATCTATGATAAGCTAAGCGTTAATCACGTACTGTATGGTTGTGATGAAAAAAGAGCTCCTCTCTTTAGGCTTAGAAAGAAATCGAACTGACTCCGGACTAAGAGACTTCAGACCTTGAAAATACTAAACGTTAAATTGCAGATGCGTCATAAACAAGACAACTGAGTTGGACGTCCTTCTGCTTTTTCACGACCATGAAATGGCGGTTTTGACAGAAACTTGGCTAAACATTACAGTGTTTGACAGTGAGTTCTTTACCACTGGCTACAGTTCGTACAGAACGAATTGTGATCGTAGAAGTGGAGTTGTAAGAATTCGGTTTAAATCATCCCTGAGAATTTTCGCAATGCCTGATGTACCCAACGTGGAGTGCATTTTTTGCACAACGTATCAAGGAAACGTTAGATATATTATTGGAGCAATGTACAGCCCCCCCCCCCCCCCCAAACTCTACCGTTGTCGTATTATAGGAACTGAAGCAATATTTGTGCACGAATGTTAAACCCGATAATCGTATTATACTGTTAGGATATTTTAATTTGCCTGAACTAGACTGGTCAAATTTTTCACGACACCCAAGGTGAAGCTATGTTGGATATTTCTTTTGGCTTCGACTTATTGCAGATTGTAGATGAAAATACCATATTTCAGGGCAATTCTCAATGAATGTTCGACCTATTTTTGTTAGCGGATCAATTACTGCCAAAATAAATAGCCAGATAGTAGATAGTATATCGGACCAAAAAGCTGTGCTGCTCACTACTACAGGCGCCGCTTTAGATAAGAAACCTAAACATTCATCCTACTAAAGCTTTTCTCGAGATACCTTATAAGTATATCTGACTCTTGGTTACTAATGACTTCACCTGGACTAAGCCCATTGACTACATAATGGCTAATTTTAAGCACAAGTTCTTCTTTCTGAGGAGTGCTTTGAGACTTCCTACTCCTTTTGTCCGAGTGCTCGCATACAAAAACATAATTCTGCCGATACTACACAGACTATGCATGCGTTATTTGGGACACTTTCACTATAACTTACAATATTAAGATAGAAATGGTGCAAGAAAAGCAGCTGGTTTCATTTAAAACATAATTGGACGTACGTAAGTGACAGAACTGTTAACCAAAGCGGACTTCCCCCATTAATGAAAGAAACCGTGTGTCACGACTAAACTTCGTCTTTCAATTTATTAACGGCTGCTATAAGACAGATCTCACAAGAATAATTTCTTTTTCATCTGGTTACGCCACTAGGCAAAGACAGTCGCACAGAAACGTCATTTGCCACGCGTAATAACCGTTTTAAGTACTCTTTCCACGAACAGTAATTGAAGAGAACCTCTTAACCAATGAACAAGTTTCGAAATCATCTATGTCAACATTTCTTTCCAATATTGTTTAAAAATGTGTATGCTTATTTTTCAAAATTTTCAAGCTGCGTTATTCTACTTTGTTCTTGTGTTGATTGCCTGTGTTATTACGCTGTGCTTACTTATCTGTATCGCACCCTGCTAAAATCCCCAGTATGGATTGCAGTATAAGCCAAATAAATATGAATAACAATGACATGTTATAAGTGCAGGGCACATGTATGCATGCAGTGCGTACCAGAAGTAAAGGCAGTGGATATTTTAGGGCCCAACTCGTAACTGCATCGGTTTTGTCTCACGCATTAGTAAACAGCCCACACACACGTACCCGCACACACACAATAGTATAAGCATCTAGCCTGTCGTCCGAAAGTGCCTTCAGGGCTTGTCTTGTATGCATATTACTCAGTAATATCGCTAGAAGTTGCCGCATAGAAAATATATATCGACTTTTAAAATGTCTGTTAGTGAGGTTGAGGGAGGGCCGACGATGTGAGGGCGAGGGCGAGGGAGGGCCAATAAATTTTTCGAAGTGAGGGTTAGGGTGAGGGAGGGCCGTATAACTTTTCAAAATGAGGGTGAGGGTTAGGGCGGGTGATGGATTCAAAAGAGAGGGTGAGGGAGGAAAAATAAAAATGAAGGCATTTGCCCACCTCTGGTAACGGGAAACTCAAGAGAGCAAGTCAGAGTCAACGCCTGAGTATCAATAGAAAAATAAATCATAGTTATTAGCGTTGCTGCGTGGAAGTTGGCACGACATTGAGTGGACGTGCGCCACACAGAGTTACGTCGGGAGTTACGGTAAACCAACAACTACAAAAAATGCTAGAGCCGTTTGAGATCATTTGTCCGGTGCCTGATATGAAATGTTAGTGCAGTTTTAATAGAGGCGAGACGAGACACATCAGCTAAAGCCTGAAAGATACCCCCGCATTGACTTCGCCCTGGCAGCTTTGTAATATGTGGCGCAGTGCTCTGCGTCTTCGCTTTGGGCGACGGCTTACTTATAACGAGAGAGATTGTGCCTGCTGAGTTTTGCTAAGGGAATCTTCAAAGGTGTAGTAGATTTTAAACAAGGAAGCAATTTATTCATTATCTACACAAGCGCTGGCACTTGGGAACATAGGAAACCACCGAAGCCTTAACACAAACTGTGTTGTTGCAGAAAAATGCAGCAAGCATCGCTCTACCAAACAGAAAAAGCACCAGGACGATTATTAGTTTGAAGGGGAAAATCTGAATGAAATCTCCAGCTTCACCTTTCAGAAACACCTCCCACGCTCCCGCCGCTTGCCCTGGCTGGTGGGCTGCCATCCACCCAAGATCGATCCATCGCCCCACTCCAACCCTGCCTTCCTTCACACTCAAGAAACGCCATACACAACACGTTCATCAAACTCTACCCTTCAGAAGCACCATGTACTACCACTACAACTGCCTCTACCTCCATTCCACAATAGAAGCTCATGCAGGCGCGGAACGAAAAAATCTACGGCGATATCAATTTCAAAACGCAGTGGGACATCTGGCTTACCCACAAAAGCATCGCCAATCAACCATCTCCTCAGTCTAGCCCGCCGCCGTATCTAGGGGTGCCCACCAAATAATCTCCACCCTCAATTCACCTCTTCCCACCTTCATTTACAGCAAAAATAGTGTCGCGTGTGTGAAGCCTGAGCTTAGAGGCGAAGCATCAAAGTCTTCATCTCATGCTTTCGCAGAATAGTCGAATCAGATGTCTGATGGTCCTGTAAATTTCGATCACGGCCACGGCGTTTCGTTAACGGCCGAAGATAACGAGCACGAGTCGAAAGCCAGCCGTACCATTCAGCAAGGTTGTCTCGCCCTCGTCGGATCCTCTGTTTTGAATTGTGAATTCCACCTTGGCCTCTGCCCATTCCTGTTGGAGCAATCGTCTCGTGACAGCGGATTTGAATTTAAAATTTATTCCTCACCCTAACCCTCAGCTTTATAGCAAGTGGCACCCTGAGATTTTCAGCCCCATGTGCAAACGTTGCGATGGCATAGCGGACATGATCCATATGGTATGGACATGTCCGAGCTTTGGACAACTTGACAGAACAGATGAGTCCTGGGAGGCACTGCTTCACAACGAGGACGAAACTAAACAACGTGAAGTCATCCGTCTCGCCCTTGCCGCTGCTGAGATCCAAGAGATCCCGGTCGACGGCTGAGGGGGAGGACATGGCTGGGACCGAGCGGCGCCTCGGATACCCATCATCCTTTTGACGGGTGCTAATAAATGTTATTTCTCTCTCTCTCTCTCTTCTTCCATAATGGCGTTCTTCACTCGCCTGATACGTGTATCAACTTCTCTTTTTCGTCGTCCGTTCAATGCTGAATTTTGACGAGCTTTATTGCAGGTTGGCTGCACATGTTTTCCGTTCCGTGCACGGGAAAGCGCCGAGGAAAATAGCAGTGTCTTGCCTGTATATTTACTTCCAAAGACTGCCACTAACTTCTCAGTCCAATGTGATATAGGTGGAATAAGCGCCTCAACAGACTTCCTGTGCATTCGCGGTTTCATTTCCCTATCAGCGGCGAGGATCCCTAGCTAGGTACAAATAGTTCCTACAGTCTAGAATAAGACTGTACTAAGGTTAAATCTTTCAGTCTTTTGAAATCGGGCTGGTGGGGGGAATAAGTTCAATCTTTTTGTAGATTTCAATGAGAATATATTTGGATACTAGTCTGGATTTAGGGCTGTATGTGCAAACTGTCCCTGATCTCCTGAATGCAGGAACAGGCTGTACCTATCTCATCTCCTCCAACAAGACGCCACAACCTTTCATACTTCTAGCACCAATTCATTTCGCTACAGTGTGCCTAACGCTTCGACCGTAATGTGACGCTACAGCTGCTGTCAGTAATTCAAAGTCATTCCTCCATGAGCATGGGTATTTTCGCTGCATCTTTCACTGGCCTTTATTTACTCCTGGCGCTGAAGCCAACTTTCACAACGTCAAACCGTCTTTGAGTGACAAGTCACCAGCCGCAAAAGTATCCAAGCAAAAGCCTCCGTGATTCGAACTGCCGTCAGGCAGCAGTGTGATAGAGAAACCAATGTCGATGGTTTTTCCAAAAAATGAGCTGAAGAAGGGCTTCAACTTTTTATGCTCTTTTCTAACTGTGCGAATTTTCTCTGACCACTAGTTCCCATTGCCTAAGGTACTTTTGCACTGCTTAGAGTATAATCCTAGCACTGATGCCTTTCCAAGTCCAAGTGGTCTCTTGTTTCTTTTCAAAGAACCTTGTTGCCCTCTCGAGCCTCAAGGCCCGTGCGCCTCAAATTACCCATGCTGCAAGAATCCTCAAAGATCACGTAAAAAATGCTTTTCATCCTTCTAGTTCACACCTATAAAGGTTTGGTATTATGGGGTTTATTGTCCAAAATTGACTCAGGCAATGAAAGGCGGATTAAATATAATGGAATAGGATTGAATAGGCGGCCCAAGTTTTTCACATTACTTGAAAAAAATAAAGATATTGTTTGTTACATGTTTAAAGATATTTTCTATAGAGTCACTAATAATAGCTACAAATAAACACCCCCGTTCTTTGAAATGTCATGTAAGTTCGCAAGGTACGGAAAGAGAAAAATTCAGCAGACAGACTTAGGACTGCTTACATGTGAAAATGCGAAAGCGCTGATCGTTCACTATTTATTGCACGACCACACACTGCGTGCATGCGGCGCGATGTATGACACCCAACCCACACACAAGAATATGACACCACGCGGAAAGGTGTACGACGAACAGTTGCATCACGGTTTCGGTAAGCTTGAATTGAAAAACGTTTATTGTCCGCACTGAACCTTAATTACTGGGCACTATACTAGATGGCTTCGAGACTATGGCTCTCGGCGACCTGGGGAGCCCACTCAGTGGCCAGGACTTGCGTCAACGGCTCTGGGCTGGCCAGTAGAGCCGCCCACCACTCTACAGAAGGAACTGGTAGTAGGTCCGCCGGTGGCGGCGCCTTTTAGCAGCTCCATAGAATGTGGTCGTATCCGGCTATCTCGCCGCCTTCTTTGCAAGTCGGATTGTATTGCGTTGGATACATAAGTGCTAGTCTCGACGGGCTAAAGAAGGTTCGCGCGTGAAGCCGACACCCCGTTACCTCCTGGCTTTTGTCGAGCTTTTTGTCAGATGGCGGATAGATCCTGCTTTCTAGTTTAAACTGATTGGTGTAGTCATGAAAGGATATGGTGGCATCGCATTAGTGACCTTGGAGTCACTAATTATGGTTCCTGCTTTGGTGCTGACCATTGCCATGATGATAGTCTCCTTATGCGCTGTCCTCGACTTCATATAGTTTTGACCAAACCGGCCGTTATTAGACCGAGTCGTTCGCGCCAACGACCTCAAAGGAGTCGCCTCTTTCGTATTCCGCCGCGTCTACGTAGACTGTGTATTCAGAGCCTTCTAGCTTGGCTTCAAAAGCTTTAACTCTTGCTCTCCTCCTGCCTTCGTGAAAAGCAAGGCGTATGTTCTTTGGAATTGGTTTAATAGTGAGTAATTTTTCTCACTTCGGTCGGTAATTCTGCCTGCGCGTTTCTTTCAGGGATTTTTTAATGTACTCCCAAGTTGCTCAGGGTCTTCCACCCCACGGGTTTGGTTGCGAGCCTCCTTAATTGTGCAAATATATGTGCCTCGCGTAGTTTCGTGGTCGTGTTGTAGACCCCCAGTTTGAGAAGACTTTCTGTAGAGGTGCAGTGGGGCAGCCCCATGCTCGTACGAGAGCCTGGGAAGGCATACATTTAGAGGTGCACATCATGTGCATATTTGGTATGCATATGTGGTACATGTGACTAGCACATGTAGGCTATAAATACGAGGAATCGTATGACACCACCCGGCACGCTGTAAGAAAAAAGGTTGCATCAGAATTTTGATACGAATTTTTTGGTGGAAAGTGACGCCACATGGAGGTCTGCTTGTGGGGAGTATATACAGACGAAGGAACGACATGTGTAGGATTGCCGGAAGCGGCGGTATACGACTTGTTGGGTCCGTCATGCGGCCGCTTGACTGCACCCTGCTTGCTTGCCATCGCTGAGATTTTCTGTACCATCTGCGAGTCCACGCACAGACATACACACACACGCACACTCCGCCGGGTTTTCTGTTAGTGGGACTACTAATGCTTTCGCAATAAAATTCATGCCATTGCTTTTGCAAGTAATAACTGTGCGTTGTCAGCGCGCGTTGAAGCACTGCCGGTGGTCTAAATTATTGTGCAGACCCACGCTACGGCAGCCCTCATAGTCCATGCGTCGCTTCGGGACGTTATACTGCTCGCTTTAAAATTATTTTCTGCAACGGGATTTACAGGCAAAACAGCCTGAATAAGAGCTATTCAAAATGGCGGTCCGAGCTGCAGACATCAATACAACGATCTCGCGCCGTGTGTTGGCGGTGCGGTGGCCGCCGCTGCCCCAACTTCCCTTTTACGATTAATCACCCGCGGATGAATTCGAGCCGATGTTTGTCAAGCGAGGGAGACAACACACACGGGTCACAGCACAACTTCAGGTGGGACACATGTTCAGACTCGCAGTTATGTCACCGTAGATCTGTCGCCGGGTCCACAGTGTAGTTAACCGGGTAAATGTGGTCTACGATGCAGTAAGTTCCGTGATATTGGCAAATTTTCAAGAGCGGCCGGGTGTGGTATAGAAGACACGCAAAGTCAGACGAGTAAGCAGGGTAGAAACCTCTCAGTAGTGTGGGTGGTATCGAAGGGTAATTTTTGACGACCCTGCTAGCCGAACGTTAGCGACCGAGTGTGTTGACTACGCTCCTCGGTCTGCTTAAAAGATTCTTAAGATTGTGCACTCAGACTCATCTGACCGGTGGAAGTACAGCATCGAGCGGTCGAGCGGTGACGAAGGCTCTCACCCGTGAAGAAAAAAAACGATTACAAGCCAGTGGTTCTCTGAATGTCGGTGTTGTCGGCGTTGGTTATGAAGGGCAGGACCCTGTCCTGATCGGCATAGTCGGAATTAACGTACATGGACAGCATGTCGGCCAAAGTGTGGTTAAACGGTTCGGTCAAGCCGTTAGGTTGTGCGCGGTAGGCCATCGCGGTATGGTCGATGATCCTATATTGCTGCAGAAGAGATTCCGTGACCTCGGACATAAATACGCGTCCGTGGTAGCTCAGAAGTTCCCGGGGTGCACCATGGCGAAGAGTGAAGTGATGCAAGATGAAAGATGCAACGTGTGGTGCCGTAACGGCACGCATGGTCGCGGGTTCAGCGTAACGTGTTAGTTGGTCAACGCCTACAATAACCCAGCGGTTGCCAGCAGCAGTCTAAGGAAGCGGTCTGGTGATGTCAATTACAAAGCGGACAGAAGGTCGGGAAAGGCAAGCGAGAGGCTGCATCAGACCGACTGAGTGGTGAGGACCGGGCTTGAGACATTGTCATTGAGAACACGAGTGGACTTGCTTGCGGACGTAGGTGAACATACAGCGACAATAATAGAGGAGGTGGAGTCGTGTGTATGTTTTAAAGGCGGCGGCATGAGGAGACTGGGAGTTGAAGTGAAATATGATGCATAATATCGACCGTAAATGGGCAGGGATGACAAGTAACCGCTTCCGGCTGGCAGATATGTATTTGCGGTGCAGGAGCCCATCCCAAACGAAGAAGTGTGCAGCCTGGTGGCGTATGGAAAAGATCACTGTTGCAGCTGAGGGATTGTAGAGGAATAGTATAAGAGAAGCTATGCAGGGGTTCTTTTATTCCTCGTTGCCCGTGTTATCCATCGCAAACGACAGCGACTTGAGAGTGGCAGACACTGTCGGGCGGCAGCGGAGAGCGGGACAAAGCGGTGGCGTCATTGTGTTTTCGGTCTGAAAGATTGATTACGCGTATATCATATTGTCACGTAGTGGTAACGGTAGTCGAAGGAGTGATGAAGACGGACAAAAGTTCTTCTAAAGTGACTGCTTATTGGGCTGACTTGCGCCCACAATAGACTGAACCACTCGGCGGAGGCGAAGCGACAAGCGCGTTCGGCGGCCGTCGAATAGAATGGCTGCCCCTGTCGGTCATGCTCAATTTAAAGCCGATAGCGAACTTTCGAGATAAAGCGTGCAAAGCTACTAGAACATTCCGGAACAACGTAGATTCAGCTCTGCTTCGCTGCGCTCAATCGAGATAAATCTAGTCGCGTCTTGCGTCGCAAACAAAGTGATAAAGTGGTGTGGTGGCAGATTTGAAGAATGAGCAAACACTGCAAAGGTTCGCGGCAATATTCTAGTAGGCGTAGGGTCCAGCTAGCGAGGCTGCCTGTAGGGTCTTTCAAGCAGCACAGTCAACGCTGGGAATGACGGTCTGTGGCGACATCGAAAGGCCTTAAACGTAAAGGGGAAACTTTCCGATCGCCCAAGCAATGGCCAAGCATTTTTTTTGGATACGGTGTAGTTGGATTCCGGATTTGTCAGGACACGGCTCGCGCAAGCAACGACATACTCGTCAAGCCCGGCTTTACATTGCTTAAGTATAGCACCGAGACCAACGCAACTAGAACCGGAGTGAATTTCAGTCTTAAAATAGGAGGCGCTGTGAGCTGCCGTGAAAGATAATGAACACGTCGTCGCAGTCAGGTGAACAACCGACGAGTGCGTTACCGTCCAAGAAGATGATTCTCCAATAGCGCGATGATACAGCCGCAATATCGGCCAAAATGTCGGAAGTAAGAACACCGGCCAAGAAAACTATGAAGTGCTTTCAGAATTGACGGCTAGGAGAACTCAGTGAAGGCACGAAGTTTGGTAGGGTCAGGATGCACGTCGTCCTTAGAGTCGACGAGACCTAATGTTGTGAATTCGCAGGCGCCAAACCAACATTTTTAGAGTAAGTTGGAGCCCCGCTTCAGTTAAACGTGTCAACGCTTGCTCCAAGCGGAGAATTGGCGTAGAAGACAATGTTTCCAAATCACTTCCCAATTCACATTCCACTCTCGACTTTTTCCATCTCAGGTAGCGTAAAATGAAGTTAATCATGAGCTCGAAGGTCGCTGGGGCATTACGAAGGCCGAAATGCGTGACGCTGATTTCGTACACGCCATTTTTTGTCACAGAAGTCGTCTTGACATTTCCAGCGCCTGCCACAGGAACCTAGCAATACTCCGATCGCAGGTCTAAGGATGAAAAGGATTTCGCTTCCTGTGAGCAGTCAAGGGCGCCATCGATTCGGTGCAGCGGGTAAACGTCTAGTCGAGTGATCTCGTTAAGACGCCGATATTCGACGCAAAATCGTATTGTGCCATCTTTTTTTTATCACTAGGACGACCGGAGAGGCACACGGACTGCTGGAATGTAGTATTACGCCACGCTGAAGCATGTCGTCCACCTGGTTGTCAATAATCTGTCATTCAGCCAATGATACGCGGTACGCGCATTCACGCAATGGGATGTGGGCTCCGGGGTCGAACCCGTGGGCCGCGGTTGACGTGCGACCCAGGAGGCTTTGAGCAACGTTAAAAGAGGAGCGAAGCTTGTCCAGTAAGTGAAGAATCTGGGGCGTTGCGGAGTGGAAGGTCTGGCGTCGACGCAACCAGCGAAGGAATCGACTGCGTATAGAGCGGGAGACTCTGGCAGAGTCAGAGAACGGGTAGGAAGAGAATAGGAGTCGGTGACACGGTCTATACGAACAAGGCATCTATGAGTTGGATATGGCCAAGATATTTGCCATGGAGAATCAAGCAGGGGCTGAGCACAGTGAGCCCAGCGAATGGCAGGGGCACGCCGTGACGAGAGTTGTAGTCGTCGGACGGTGTGAAGACGACGGCGCCATCAGGTGCAGACATGCAGGCGGCAGGAATAAGGACAGACGTGGTCGAAGGAATATCGATGTCGTCAGCCGTGCACAGACTGTTTGCTCCACGAAAAAAAATGAAGGGGCAGGCGGAGAAAGTGGTGGAGGATACGCTATCCTCTGTCTTCGGTAGTGATTTAGGATTCCCGCGTACGATGGTTCCACCGTTGTGGTGGGCTCAGGGTCACTTGATGTATCTGCTCGGTTGGTAAGCTCGCGAACTAGATCGTCGGCCCTCTGATTCCCAGTCACCCCGGTGTGGCCCGGCACCCAGAAAATTTTGTGCTGAATTTCTTTGTTCGGGGGTCCTGCCTCGAGGATGATGCGTAGCGCTCCCTTGCTGATCCTACCATTAGTGTAGTGCCTGCATGCTTCTTTTGAGTCAGTGATTATTGTGAGTGGTTTATTTCTGCGGTATCCTTGAGTTATTGCTAGCGCAACAGCAGCTTCTTCCCCCTCGTATACTCTGCAGCCGCTCTGTGATATACTGGTGACTAGGTCCCCTTGATGGTTCACCACCACCAATACTGCTCTGTGTCCCTTCGTGTTTCGGTTCCATCGATGCAAAGCCGCATCTGTGTATACTACATTTGTTTTTTCAGCTAAGTGCTTTTCTACAAACACTGCTCTCGCAGCCCTTTTCCCGGCGTGCAGATTATGGTCCATGTTGCGAGGGATTGGGCACACCCCTAGTGTTTGGCGAATGTTATCAGGTGTGCCCGCAACCTCATCTTCCACTCCTTTACTTAAGTAGCCCAGCCTTCGGAGGAGCTCTCGGCCGGTGGTTGTCTGCTGGAGCCTGTACATTTGGGCCCCTATTTGAGCTTCCTTTAGCACGTCAAACGTATTGTGGACTCCCAACTTGAGGAGCTTCTCGTTTGACGTATTTTTTGGTAGATTTAGGGCCGTCTGGATAGCCTTCCTGATTAAAGTGTCTGCTTGTTCTTTTTCGTGCTGTGTCATCTTGTGGTAGGGGAGTGAGTATGTTATGCGGCTGATCATCAGGCTCTTGACTAACTTGATCGTGTCACTCTCCTTCATGCCAAATCTTCCCTGTGATACTCTGGTGATCATTCTGCTGACCTGTTGCATTGATTGTTGGAGAAGGCCTAGGGTGTGGCTGCACTTCCCGCTGCTTTGGATCCACATTCCCAACACTGATCATGTTGCGTTCCCGGAGGACCTCCCCTGCAATTTTTATGTTGTATATTTATTTGGATGGTCTCTTGCCCACTCGTAGAATTTCTGACTTCCCGGTGGAGCATGCCAGGCATTTCTCTCGGACGTAGTTATCCACGCATGTGGCTGCCTGCTACAAGATATCTTGTTTTTGCCCTGGGGAGCCCTGGCTGATTCAGATCGTTATATCATCGGCGTACATAGCGTGCTGTATCCCCTCTATCTGGCAAAGCTGTCTGCCTAGCCCAATCATGGCTATGTTGAAGAGGACCGGCCAGATCACTGAGCTTTGCGGGGTGGCTTTGTTTGGTGTTTCGAAGACCTTGCTGCGTAGGTCCCCCAGTCCAACCATAGCTGTGTGGTTTGACAGGAAGGCCCTTACGTAGTCGTGTACTCCTCTTCCGCAGTTGGTGGTGGTTAGCCCTTCCATGATGGCGTCATGGGTATCGTTATCGAACGCGCCTTTGATGTCCAGTGCGATGATGATGTTCTCCCCTGTTAATTGGGGCGGCTTCTGCGACTTCCTCCTTTATCTATAAGAGGATGTCCTGCGTCGATAGATTTGTTCTGAAGCCGAACATACTGTGCGGGTAGAGATCTTCATCTTCCAGGTATTGTTGTATTCTCCTTGTGATGACTCTCTCAAAAAGCTTTCCTAGGCACGATGTGAGCGAGATAGGGCGCAAATTGTTTATCTCCAACTTCGTCCCTGGCTTGGGAATCATCACAACTTCTGCATGCTTCCATTCCCGTGGCAGTGTGCCTTCTGTCCACAGTGTATTGAGGTAGTCTGAGTTGCATCACCGCTTCATCGCTGAGGTTGCGAATTAGCGAGTTTCTGATTTTATCGGCTCCTGCTGCTGTGTTTCTGGTAACCGCTCTGATGTATATAGACCTCTTCTTTGGTTATCGGCCTGTCGAGGTGCGGGTTCTCCTCCCCTTGATATTCTCCTTGGTATCCTTGCGTCTTGTCTGTGCCATAGCACTTCTTGACCGCCTCCAGGATCTCTTCATCTGACTCTTTGCTGTTGTGGGCCAGCCTCTGGATTGCTTTCCCATTTTCTGTTTTGGTCTTTGTTGGATCCATGAGGGCTTTGAGTATCCTCCACGTTCTGGCCATGCTAAGGGTGCCGTTCAGAGAGCTGCTAAACTGCTCCCACCCCTGTATGGCCAGGTGTGCCGCATACTCCTCTGCATTCATGGTGACCTCTGCGATCTCGAGCCGTAGCTTCCTGTTAAGCTTCTGTCTTTTCCATCTCTTTGTGAGCCCTCGCCTTGCTTCCATAGCCTAAGCAGCCTCGGATCCACTTCCGGTGTACACTCCGTTCTGTCTATCTCTTGCGTGTTTTGTTCCTGCAACTCTTTCAGCTGCTTGCTCCATTCCAGTATTAAGGTGATTGCGCCTTGCATCTGCCCACAATCGCCCCGGAAAGCGTCCCAGTCTGTTATGTGGGCGGTTCCAATTTTTCTTTTAGTATTCTCTGCTTCAAGAGTGACCTTGATTACGTAGTGGTCACTTCCCAGGTTCTCCAGCAAGTTCTCCCATTCGACCTGCCGCGCTCCTCTGACAAAATTCAGCTCTGGGTACGTGTCTGGGCTAACGCTGTTCCCTAGTCGCGTTGGTTGGTTCTCGTCTGTTAGTAAGGTGCAGTTTGCATTTTCCGCTGCTATACAAATTAGTTGTCCTTTTTTCTCTCCTTTCTGGAAGCCCCAGGTGGTGTCTCTCGCGTTGAAGTCTCCCGCAATAAGCAGAGTGTTGGATTTGGCTAGTCTTCCCACCTCCATGAAAAGCTTATTGAAACTGCATCTCTTCTGTCTGGGTGGGCTATATAGATTTATAATGAAAGTGCGTTTGGCTTTATGCTTCTTTTTGGGAATAATCTCCGTTATAACGTGCTCTATCCCCATTTCCTCAATTTTGTCATGCGTTGTGGTGACTAGGTGGTTGTTAATTAGAGTTGCCGTGCGTCCATTTTCCTGGCACTGGTATCCTTTTAAAACCGTAGTTATATTAGTTTCTTGCAAGAGAATTAAATCAGGCGGTGAACCCTGCGTGTATATGAATTGCTGCAGTAGTCCCTGCTTGCGCCGGTAACCCCGAAAGTTCCACTGCCATATATTTAGTTTGCTGTTGCCTGCCATGTCGTTGTCTTATTGTTACTAGTTTGGTTTTCGTTCCCAAATCTTCTTTCGTTGAAAAGCCTATCCCGGGCTTCGTTTGTAATTTTTTGAACAGTTTAGCTTTTGATATACCTACGGAAATACTGATTTTCCTACTGTTGCTGCTGCATTTGCGACTGCATTTGTGATATTTGATTTTGTACGCTGCGTAGAAGGCTTTCCATGCCGTTCTCTGCATTACCTTCCATTACGACTGGTGGGGGAGTTGGACTCCGTGGTGGCGTTGGCACGCGCACCTGAGCGCCTGTTCTAAGAGCCGGCTGCTCACTTATGTATTCCCTTAGTCTTTCTTTGAGCTGCTTGTTTTCCTCTCTAAGGAGCTCTAGCTCTTTGTTAACCTTTTAGATTCCCTCTTTGTCATCATTATTGTTTTGCCCATTTTGCGGAAAAGGTGATTTGGGAGGGCCTGCTCCCCAGCTCACCTTAACGCCGCCCTTGGTCTGTTTCTGCTGTTGTTGTTTGGGTGCTGTCCCGTGTTTTTGGCCTAGGGGCGGGAAGGACTCGTCCCTGGGTCCTCCGCTGCTGCAGCTGCGACCCCGGCGCCGGCTCTGGCTGCGCTGGCGAAAGGCTCCCTCGTCCTGGTTGCGAGGATGACTGCCACTCCTGTCCCGCTCCGAGCTGAACCATCTCGGCAGGCGTCTCTTGCAGCGGCTACGACTCCTTCTCTGCTGCTGCGCCCTTTGTGGCGGGCGCCCTCTCAGCTCTGCCGCTGACATGAGTCTTTCTTTGCATTCCCTTGCGCCGGTCAGGTGCTCGTCTCCACAGGCCGTGCACTTGACTTGACATTGATGTTCTTCCTTCGGGTTGCTTGCTCCGCAGCGCCTGCACGTTTTTGCGCTCGGTGTCGGGCATACATCCGAGCGATGTCCTTGCATGCCGCATACGAAGCAGCACTGCCTTGTGGGCCTGTAGGGGTAGGTTTGGTACTCTCCCGAACAAAAGAGGACCCATTTAGGAATGTTGGGTTTCTCAAAGGAGAGTAATGCGTCTCTGAATTACCTAGCATTCGTGCCGCTACATACCTTGTTGTTCTGCGTTCTCAATCTGAGCTGCGATTGGAATTCTTCTTCCGCCATGCCTGACGGTAATCCGTGTATGACTGCCCGTGCGATATCGCTGGGTAGGGTGATGTAGGCTTGTACATGGTACGTTGTGCCTTCATGCGGAATGCACTCGATGTTTTGTTATTTTCTTCGCTGTGTTGTCGTCTGAAGTACTTGCTATTATGATATTCGATCCTGGCATGAGTCTGACCATGAAGTCTTCTGCCTTGATACTTCTATTGCTCGCATCTAGGATGGCTCTTGTAGCTTGATAGGGCTTCATTCCTTGCACTTTATTTCCGCCTCGTGGCCTGATGATGATGTTCATATCGTCCCTGGGCAGCGGGGGCAGCTTCTGCCTTGTCTGCCTCCTCGTCTACCCCTTTTGTATGCCTTCCTTGCCGCTCTCCGGTTGCGTCACACCGTCTGCGGTCCCGTTGGCTGGTGCCATTTTGCTGTTGTTGTTGGGAATTCCCAGCAGGGGTTGGGCGCTGTCTTTTCCCATCTGCTTTGCCCTCTTTTTTTCCTGCATTGGTATATTGTCCATCCTGGTTCTGTTTCCACGGCCCGCCTGCTAACGCTCATCTCATTGTCTTGTTGCGTGGCCTCTGCTTCTTTAGCTTCCATGGGTCCGCCGTCCGGTCTCGCGCTGTTGCACGTGGTCGTCGGCGCGATCTCCATTTCCTGGTAATTGTCTTGTTCCTGGATAAATCCAGGTTCCATGTTATTTGCAGTAGGGTTATTGTGTGCCCGAGTCGCCATTATCACCGATCCGAGAGCTTCCGGTCCGGCGGGGCGCCCCTGTGGGCTCCGGGGTGGTTATGCCTAACTGTTAGGCCTAACTCCTTGCCACGTGGTCTCCGCTTCTATCCTCGATAAAAGTCCAAAATTTGGGCCTACCGGAATGAATTTGGTGTCCTCGTGGTCCTGGTGACTTGTTCTCGATTCTCCCAAAAATTTGGGTGGCCCGATGATTAGTCGAGTTGGAGTTGCGTAAAATCGCGGAGCCCATGCGACACACGTCCGCACGCCTCGCTTGCGCCACAGCGCCACCTGGGCCTAGAATTCAGCTTGCGGTGCGATATGGTAACGCTTCAATTTGTGATTGCATGTATACAATGTTTACCTATTGTTTAATCGTGATTTGTGTCTATACCACAACCCATAGGGTTTTATTTGCCTACAGATTTCGGTACACAACTGTCCCCAGATGGATGCCCCGTTTGTCGGAGTATATATGGCGGGACGAATGCACATATAGCGGGCCCGTAACGGGACAGTTTTCCTACCCGTAATAGGATACTTTTGATGGAGGGGGAAAGGAATGGGAGGGCACAATTAAATTTAACGACCGCCATCTTGAATTCTGGAAAAAGAATTTCTTCCCCTGATGTCCATATTGGGCCATTAAATCATCGTTGGCACGCGGCAGCTGGTTGTTTCTACAATGCTATTGTAGAAACAACCAGTTGCCGTGTGGAAGATGGCGCTGCAAGTCTTAATGCGAGATGTGCTGTTTTCTAGCTGCTGCCACTGATGGCGCTGTGATTTCAGGGTGGTAGCAGACCCCACGAAATCTCAAAACGTTATGAGTAAGAGCTAACGCTCGTAAAAGTTATTCATCGGCAACAAAAGGATGGGATCAGTGGTATAGTCATCTGTGCCAGATGCCGTCAAATGGGCGCTGGCAGCGGCCTCTTCGGCTCGCTCGGTATTGAACAACACTGAACAATGCATTGAACAACCACATTGAACAATGCCGCATCCCACACAGGGTCTTCAAAAATTCTAAAAACGTGCAAGTACCAGGTTTTTCTAACTTACCGGACCATTGTATGGGCACCAGTGCATGTAGGCATTGAGGACAATGAGTCAGCAGATTCTGCCGCCCGCGCACTCACTCGCCGGGCATCGCCTCACCTTCAACCAGCGCTGGACGAAATACTCAAACCCGCTATTACTTTCCGAGAGATTTCTCTCCTATGCCAAAATCTCAACGGTCACTACCATTCCCCCTTTCCCCTGGAAAGGCCTCAAAAAGGCGGTGGAGCGCTGCGCCCGGCAGTACTAAAGTATTTCAATCCGGCATTCTCAGGGGAGTGCCCACATTGTGGGGAGGTGTTTGCGGATACCTACCATATGGTGTAGGCTTACCCAAAAAATCCTTCCTGTCCATCCCCACCCTACCCGAGAGGACTAGGAGGCTGCTCTGCTCGGTTGCTCCGAAATCCAGGCCCAGCAAGCCCTTGCGGCTCGAGCCCGGGCCGCCGCTGAAGCAACAGGGGTCACGTATGACGACCCCCACCCACTTGAATTGGTAAGGATCAAGTCCTTAACGTGTATTCCAAAAGCCTTTCTGTGCATAGTTCCATAAAAGTTTACCACCCATCACCTGCGAAGTGCGAGACGAGGATGATTGCACTGTGCCACCACGATTCGGCGTTTGCAGCGAATAAGCGCGTTTAGTGAATGCAAAACTGTCATAGAAAAGTGCCTTCGAGATATGTACCGAGACATACATGATTTATTATAAGCAGATAATTTACAGATTGTCGCAATGAACAGATTACAAAAGTACGCTTCCGGTAATGTTCATGGAGGAAAAAAAAAGGACTCCTTGCTTGGCGTGTCGTAGTGCCATCATGCGGCACCCACTGACAACTCCTTTGCAATGTACGACGCTGACCCAGCAGATGGCGCGCGCGTAGTAACGCAGCGTATGCGAGCTCGGCCACTTAGCCATGCCCCAAGACGCAAATTCAGATGGCGGACCACGCACACCTTTCGCATTTTGGCACGTAAGAAGACTTAAGTGCACGTCATAATTTTTTAACCCCATGAGGCCCAAATTACTCAAGAGTTCAGCACTAGGGCGCCTAGATAGATGGTTTGCTAAGCAATACTCGAACGCGAAGTGTACGCAAGGGCGTGCAACGCGCGGTTGCCACGATAAATGTAAAAAAATGATGGTCGATTTGCATAGTTAGGTTAAATGCTAATACGGTGCGCTTGCATTTCGGTTTTCACTTCGATTCTGGTGTCCAGGCTCAGTGTTCACGGATGGCAGTTGTTTGCATAGCGATAACGGGTTAAGGTTCATATATGAGCAATTGATCATTGTCTACATTTATAGATTCCCAAGAAAATTGGTTCCTAAGGAGATGAAATGGCGCAGCAATTGAATCACATCTCGGCTGAGACCCGAACCGCGTCGTGTGTGGAGGGATTAAGGAGGGAGCGAAAGAAGAAAGAAAGGTACCGTAGCGGAGGGCTCCGGAATAATTTTGACCACCTGAGGATATTTAACGTGCACTGACGTCGCACAGCACACGGGCGCCTTTACATTTCGCCTCCATCGAAACACGGCCACCGCGGCCGAATCTTCCTACCAATTCCAGCGCAATGGTGCAGCGGCCAAGCAATGCTCCACTGCCTCTCTATGGTAGGTGCTGTACTGGATGGGACTTGGGTTCTTTGGGTTCGGTCGCGATCCAGGTTGCTCTTCGCGAGCAGCCTCTCATGATTAATTGAGCTACTGCCTGAAATGATGGGCAACCTAGTCACCTGCCCACCTGTCCGTGCGGAGGGGAGCAGCCTGCCACAAAACGGGTTTCAAAGACAGACAGACAGACAGACAGACAGACGGACAGACGGACGGACGGACGGACGGACGGACAGACGGACGGACAGACAGACAGACAGACAGACAGACAGACAGACAGACAGACAGACAGACAGACAGACAGACAGACAGACAGACAGACAGACAGACAGACAGACAGACAGACAGACAGACAGACAGACAGACAGACAGAAAGGCTTAATGCCGGGAATGACCATTATAATACACGGTTGGAACCCTACCACGATGGCCGCATTTCATGGAGACCAAACGCAAAAGGCTCCCATGTGCTGTGCCATGTCATCATCATCATCATCATCATCATCATCACCCTGACTACACCCACTGCAGTGGAAGTGCCTCTCTTATGTCTGTCCAATTAACCCAGGCCAATGGTACCTGGGGCCGCCATATCCCCGCAAACTTCGTAATCTCGTCTTCCCACCTAACTTTCTACTTTTCCCTGCTACGCTTGCCTACTCTTGGAATGCACTCCTTAAGGAGCAGAGGTTATCTTCCCTCCACATCACATGTCCTGCCCAAGCCTATTTATTCTTCTTGAGTTCAACTAGAATGTCATTAACCCACGTTAATTCCCTCGCCCGCTCTGCCCACTTCCGGTCTCTTAACGTTACACGTATCATTTTTCTTTCGAATTATTCAATTCAATTCGGTTTCGCGCTGCTGCTAAGGCTCTGCCTGCTGTTGAACGCGTGAGCTGTTATGCTGGGATTGTTCCTATCTGGAGCGCGTTCGTTGCCTCCTTTTACATTTTTAGCTGCCTTAGGTCAGGCCAACTGCATGCAAGAAATATCTCCTTACTGAGCTGCTTGCGGTACACTTAAAGGGAAGCCTAAATGATTTTTAGATGCATTCTATCATGACGGTAATGCGCATGTTGTCGCAAGCTCACAACTTCTTTTGAAAGGGCGCAGCTCTACTCCTTCCATTCGAGAGCCTGGAGGTGATCTGGCCCTTGGATTGGACCTCTAACGGGATGCGCGTCGCATGTGCAAAATCGCGTGTGGCAGGTGCCGCGCTTTTTCTACACTCCGTTACACTTAGGAACCAGCGCTTATCTTGCCTTCGCATTACATGCCCTGCCCAAGCCCATTTCTTCCTCTTTATTTCGAATAGGATGTCATTGACCCGCTTTTGTTCTCTCGCCCACTCTTCCCGCTAACGGTCTCTTAAGGTTACAGATTTTTCATTCCATAGCTCGGTGCATTGTCCTTACCTTAAGCTGATCCCGTTTCATTAGCCTCCACGTTTGTGCCTCAAAATTTAGTGCCGGTAAAATACAGGTGTTGTATAGTTTATTTAGGGATGTTGTTAAATTGCTATTGATGATCAGACAGAACGGCCATATGCGCTTTACACATTCTTATTGTCCTAGTTATTGTAGTGGGAGCTACACTAGGATACCAGTCGAGCACTTCGCGGTACATGCGAGAGGCAAGTTGTGCGCATGCGCCGTTACCATGGCAACAAGAGAGGAGCAGTGGGTGCGCCGCGTGCTTTCCGGTACATGGGAGAGGACAGTTGTGCGCATGCGCCGTTACCATGTCAACAAGAGAGGAGCAGTGGGTGCGCCTCGTGCTTTCCGGTACATGGGAGAGGACAGTTGTGCGCATGCGCCGTTACCATGGCAACAAGAGAGGAGCAGTGGGTGCGCCTCGTGCTTTCCGGTACATGGGAGAGGACAGTTGTGCGCATGCGCCGTTACCATGGCAACAAGAGAGGAGCAGTGGGTGCGCCGCGTGCTTTCCGGTACATGGGAGAGGGCAGTTGTGCGCATGCACCGTCGAAGGTGAATGTGACGTCACACGGATGGGCAGTTGTGCGCATGCGCCGATACTATCGTAACCAGAGAGACCCATATCTTCGCATGTTCGTCACCACCGCCTCGCCGCACGCCGCTCTATCACCCGAACCGCGCGTCGTCGCATGCGCAGCATTGCGTATAAAAGGCGATGTAATCGGCGGCTGTATCGCAACGCTTAATATGGATGCACAGAAGGAGAGTCCAGCCGCTGCTAAACGGCGGTATGGACAAGAAAACAATAACTCTTCCGATCCTGAGATTGTCACCTGGCAGTTGGCTACTCAACAAACAGATAATGAGCGTCAGAAGACGGAAAGAGCACCGGAGACGCCCGAATAGAGAGAGGAACGCCTTGCCAAACGGAGACGCCAGACTGCCGAGCGTAATAGACGCCGCTTAGCCGCCGAGATGGTGCCTATGGAAGGCTTCAGTCAACGGGAACTAACCGAAGAGGATGTGAAGGGCCGTCGTGTGACTGATCACACGATTCGAGTTTCCGAAGGTGCATCTGCGACCCGGACATTTGAAACAGACTGTGAACAATCCGCTTGGACCCATTTGTAGCGTGTGCGAAAGACTGTGGTACTAAAAGGACTTGAAACCAGTGAGTAATCCAATGTACGACACTTGGCGTTTGGAATTACCAGAACAACAAGCGCAGCCATTGAAACGTACCTCCCGCTATGTATATCCTGGCATAGCCGAGCTAAGCCACTCCCAAATTTTTTCCCTCTCCCGCACAATCCGGATAAGCAGCCACTACCTGCCTAAAGTACACGTATTCCCTTACCACTTGCAGCAGACCTCGCTGCCAATTCGCTCGTACAATGCAAGTGGACGAGCCCTCCGATACGTATTCAACATGCCAGCCAAACCTAGAGTAAAAATCTGACAGTGAACCTGCCGGGGCTACAGGAGAAAGTAGTCGGCTCTTAATCTCCTTCTATCTCAGGAAGCTTACCCACCAGCAGCTATCCTCATTCAAGAGGACCACCTAATACCTATTAAAATCCAAGGCTATGTGACGTATCAGCACGATCATTTAACTGCCACGTTAGTGCACAAATAATACACTGTCATACTGCACGACCCTTTACAGCCGGATATTGCGCACTGCTATATTACTATTCTTCCTCTCTAAAGAGGAGCGACAAGCACGCATCTATTGAATGTCTACAGTCCTCCTAAAGGCAGGCACGCAAGATTGGGTTCCCTCATAAAGAAATTTCTGAGCTTAGCGGGCCATGCCCCCTGCGTGATTGGGGGCGACTTCCACGCACCACACCCTTCATGGGGCTACCCGGCGGTGACACCAAAAGGCAGAAATCTGGAAGTAGTGATGAAGAAGTGTTATCGACCCTCACCGATCCCATTTACCCAACGAGGCTGGGAAACAGTGGTAGTAGAGATACGTGTCCAGACCTGACATTCACCAAGAACATAAACAGCGCCATTTGAAAAAATACCGAACAGCACCTAGGAAGCGATCACTTGCGCTTCCCAGGTGCGATCACTGAGCAATCCAACAGTTCTGGATGCTCGTGACTGCAACAGATATGTTTTCACGCGAAAGCGTTAATTGTTATGTTCCGCTGAGGAGCCACCGTAGATTTTTGCGTTCGAATGTCGAGAATATCGACACTGGTAGCAAAGGTCGTAACGTCACAACCACATGACCTCACGCCGGTAATTCGAACACCTCACAAGGATCAGAGAACACAACACTGATGACGTCACTACACAATTCATCATTTGTCTAGAGGGTAGCGACGTCATTCCATCGTGATTAGGCAGTGCACCTGAAGGAAGAGAAGCAAATGCGCTGAAAGGGAGATCGCCGCGCTGGGGCTCGGACCGCTGCTCTTTGGATCGCGAGTTAAGCGCTATACTCCTCGACCACTGGGGAAGTTCATTCTTCGAGGTCGTGTGTGACTCGTGCCGAACGGAAAACAAAATGAGATATTAAAAAAGCAATAAACAGGAAAAGGCCGGTTGCCGTGTCTACGAAGGCATATGCAAAGAGGGCGTCCGGCCGCTGAAGGTACCTAATTGCAATGAAGCAGCCGGTACCCAACACTGCCAATAAAGCAGCAGGTGACAGATGCGGCGTCCCAGTTCCGGAGATGCGCAACTGTTTGCTATCCCCAAATACACAACCGTAACTTGCCTTATTCGTGGGCACCGCCGACGTGTAGAGAGAGCCCTCCAAGACAGCTCGGGAGACGTTGGCTTTGAGCCTCCCGGCGGCCTGTGTGAGCAGGTAGCCTCCAGTGCCGTTGCCCACCAGCATCAGTCTCGAAGGGTCTGCGCCGAAGGCGGCCGCGTTGTTCTGAGCCCATTGAATCGCGGCCATGGCATCGTCCTCGGCCACGTCGTTATCGACGCCCTGAGGTCCCTTACTTCCGGGGTGCAGAAAGCCCAGTACGCCTAGCCGCGTGTTGGGGGCAATGACCACCATGCCGGCTGCGAGGAAAGAGCCGTGTTCGTGCTGCATAGTGGAGCATAGTGTATGCTCCCTGTGGGGTGAGTAGTGCGCATGTGCGAGGGCAATACTGTCCTGCCACATAGGTCTAGGAAAAATAAGCAGTCCGGCTCCGAACATAATGCTGATAAAGCGGTACGTTGGAGGCGAGCTCAGTGCGTCTTCAGCATGCATTATATGGGCGAACCTTCAGCTCAAACAGAGGAGGACAAACGTTCACCGAGGATTAGGATACTTCCTAATGCGAAATTTCAGTACTGTTCTTTTGGTGTTTTGATTTTGCGCATGCTTGTTCGTAGTTATACGGCTCGGGCTGACCAAAGACGTAAACATCCTTGATATACTCACGCGCAGCAGTTCTGTACAGAAGCATGTTTGAGCGGGAAACCGTTTATGAACGCAATGTTTTCATATAAAGTAAGATTTCACTAAAACAATCAATATATGCGCAGATCACCCGACGGCAGAAAAGAGAGATCTCCGCGCTGGGTGCGGCGATCATTACCTTCAATATTTCCACACCAGTGTCTTTCAATTTTCCACTTTTCGAAATTTTCGCCTGAGAAAGCTGTTCTTAGCTAGAGGGCAAATACATAGCGTCTACAGTACAATCGGACTTTCACCCTCCCGCTGATGCTCGCGTTGCCATTGCTGAGCCGAGGAGTAATACTTAAAAGTTAACTATTCAGTATTAGCTAACTGTCCTGCTATTTAGCGCGTCTTAGCCGTATTCTGATCTACTAGACCGCTGAGAATGCTACGCCGGAAAAATCGCTGAAGTAAAAAAACGTAGTCCTAAAAATCAGGTGAAGTCTTAATTGAAACGCCCTGCATAAGATTTAACGCAAGATTCAGAATGTAGCTTTCTCCGGTAAGCAGAAAAGCGGTATCTGCAAGAATTGCTTGAACCGGAAAGTATCATGTTAGCCTTATTGGACGATCTTTAGAACAAATGTATTCAAGAACTGAAAAACTCTCTTGTCCCATGGAACTACATTTTCTACAGTATGTTTCTGAACGGCTGTCATCAAACTAAATGGGACGTTTTCTTTTCTTTAAGAAGTTATTCGGGGCTGAATACGTTCAGTCAGGGCTATATTTTGAACGCAGCGTTACGAAAGCAGTAGTTTTTATGAGAATACAAGATTAAGCGATGTGCAGCACACGATTCATTTGACAAGCTTTTGTAAGACTGCTTTCTTCCGGTAACTTTAACCTGCGCACGAGAATCAGCAAAACGCCGGGATTTTGTCCACAGCCGTCACGCCGTATAGTTAGTGCCTGATATCGTTCACAGCGTCCATAGCTAGAATAAAATAAAAATAAAAGCAATAACAAATTCAATGTGTTTATAAATGCCTGAGATACCATCATCATTTCGGTCTAACTGGTGCCTGTACTGTCTCCAAAACTGATCTCTGGCGTCTCTCATCAGGCGCAAGTTTGCCTTAATTAGTTATGAGTGAACGATTAGAGTTTATTTTCATAGCTTTGTTTTTTCTACAGAATTTAAACCTCCAAAGGCTGAAATTTCGTTTTTGCTTGCTCTGACGACATTGTTTTTATGTGCTTCCTAGGGGTCAGTGAAGTCATACGCGGAGGTTTTTGGTGCGTTTGTTCCAAACGTCACAGCCTATTATTATGTCAAAAATTTTCAAGAAATGCTGTTTATTGGTCATGCCTTTTCTTAGGTTTATTTGACAAGCTTGTTGAGAACGATAATTTTAATCAGCGAATATAAGTTCGTAAAATCGATAACTCCGTAAACTATGGTACAAACTCTGGTGTTACTTTCAGGCAAGCGCTCGATCTTCACTCTGACCTTTCTGATTCGTGGTGTTTTTATGTAACATTCAGCGCGTGGCGTAGTATGTTACCTAGCGCCGCCAGTTCCGCCCACTGGGGCACGTGATTGGTGCCCCTCTGGAACCAGTCTCCCGTGGCCGCCAGCACCAGGCTTCTCAAGGCGGCCCCTGAAGCCGTGTCCGCGGGAGCCCAGATGTTGAGGCGAAGGCAATCCTCGTTGCCCACGACTCCCGTGCCTGGCACCCACTGGGCGCATGGTGGTCTAGGGTTCACGGCATCGATCACCACGCTTCGGTCGGACACGTTGAGCGGCACAGTCTTCTTGAACCGCCGGTCACCTGCGGTGCTCTCAGCGTACGGCACGCCGAACCATCGCGACACCCTTGCTCTGCCAACGGACACCGTGTTACCCAGCAGCCTCCCCACAGTGGTGTTTACCTGCAGGTAACGAGGTGGGTAGGGGTCTAAGAAGTGGTCTTGGTGGCCGTATAGTGTTTACAGGTCAACGTCTCCAACTACAGATGGGCTATGAGAGACGCCACAGTGTAGAGCTGCGCCTTATGTTTTACCACCTGCAGTTTCTAAACAAGCGTAGATATCGCACAGGCCACAGGCACCCTTTGTATTCCACTCTCGATTGAAATATGACCGCTGCGTTTGATATGAAATTGCGCATCTATGGTATCTGAAGCAGAACGTTGTAGCCTCCCACTCTGCCGGGGCAGGACCGTCAGTAATGTCAACGTTCGTTTCAAACGTCAGTTGCTGCCGCGACAGCTGTACGAGACACAAGTTGCAGCGTTCGTGCTTCCACCATAGGCGATGTAAGATAAGCAGAGAAATTATAAGGAAAACAATATTGCATTATTACAGCTGCAGTATAATGATAGTACAACAGCGATAGGCAGCTGCAGTTGTAATAGTAACAAAAATACAGCCTTTTCTGACGGGCAGGGACCCAATTCTCCATCGCATGCCTATTGTTTCAAACGATTATTTCTTAGTAAACATCGGGCCCATATTTCTTCTTTAGCCACTACTTCAATAACTCATATCTTCAAACGAGTGGTAAGGCTATGGGCACAAAAATGGCACCAAATTACGCCAACATATTTATGAACAAAATTGAATCAGACTTCTTTTCCTCATATCCAACCAAACCGGCTTTTTACAAATGTTTTCTTGATGACATATTCATAATTTGGGCACAGGCAGAGGAAAAACTAATTCAGTTTATCACCTCATTCAGCAACATACATCCAAATATCTCTTTCACACACACGTACACAACTAATAGCATTAATTTCCTTGATGTGCTTGTTCGGGTTGACAGGGGTGCATTAATCACTAGCGTTTATAAAAAACCCACAGACAGACAACAGTATCTTCATTTCAACAGTTGCCACCCACGCCATTGCAAAACTTCAATTCCGTACTCACAGGCTATTCGATTCAAACGCATTTGCTCTCGAGCAGAAGATTTTCAAAAAAAATGCTAAACACATGGGCGAAATTCTAAAGAAACAGCGCTACCCGCCTTCAATCATCGACGATGCCATTAAAAGGGCGGAAGTTACTAACCGTAATCACATCCCTGCGGAATCCCCGCCAACACCGCATCGCTCTAATCTAGTACCGACATTCACAGACAACCTACCGAATATTAACAAAATCTTCAAAAACACTTCAATATCATAGAACGGCTCTCAAAACTTTTTCCATTGGTCCCCCGGGTAACATACAGAAGGCCAAAAAATTTACAAAATCACCTTGTGCACTCAACGGTTAATAAACCGAGGCCGGTGGGTTGCACACCTTGCGGAAAGAGCAGATGCCATATTTGCAAACACATGCAAACCACAGCACTGACTAAAAGTACCCATTCAGATTTCAAACATGTTATCCGAGAGGACTTAAACTGCGATTCCAGTAATGTTGTTTACATGCTCGAGTGTGGCGAATGTCAGATGCAGTACATTGGCCAAAAAGACAATTCCTTCCGATTAAGATTTAATAACCACCTCTGACATACTCAATCACTCCATGGCCTCCCACTATCGAGACACCTCGGCGAAAAGGCCACGAGTTTGACAAACTAAAAGTAACGATATTGCAGAGTAGCTTTAAAAACACCCGGGAGCGCGAACAACGCGAATCATACTTTATTTTCAAATCCGCCTTTTTCATTTTCCTGTGCTGCCACCTCGCGTACAACGCTGGAAGCTCACTGGTAGGGTACTGCGCGCCCAACCCGGCCGGACTGAGTGCCGCTGCGGAGCACGTTTTGTTGGAATCTGTCAACGATGGCGCGTCCTGGGCAGCACCTGGTACCTGGAGGATTTCTAGGGTTGACAGATGGCTGGGTGCGAAGTCCGAGGCAGGCTGTAGTGCCCACTGAAAAGCAAATTCTTCAGTATCTCCGATCATCCGGCATGCGATGCGAACACCAGCTAGCAAGGGCCGCCGCTTCAGAGATGAAGGCTACATTCGGAACATAATGTTCAATGAAATATCCCCGATCAGTGAGGTTGGCGTTTTCCGCTGTATATGCCTGCCATTCATGAAAGGTGGATACTACATCGTGCACACCGTAGTACAGAAAACGACTGGGGACAACAGTTTTCACAAGCAATCGTTGTGCTCAAGCGCTGCAGAATAGCTACACGAGCTATAAAAGCACAAGCGTACTCGCAACAAAGCAGCTCTGCTAGCATTTCACTGTATTTTCCCACAGCACACCACTGCATAGGTTAAACAAGCATGCGCGTCCCTAAAGACGAGCGCGAGAGGCGCACATTAATCCATTCCGGCGATACCACGCAGAGCTCTTCATCATGGATATGATTCGAACACACGCATAACGCACCTTCTTCTTCTTCTTTTGCCTCTTAATACATGGCACATACCCACACGGGGGGATTGGCCAGGGTGTAGTGGCATAAACAAGGAAATTTCCATAGGAGATTATGACAAAATTTTAACACCATGCGTGAATGCTCTCGTAGCTTCTTTTTCGTTGCCCGCTCCATCGCGCGTTGAAAGCGGCTCACAGCACTTGCCCATTTGGCCTTCTTGCTTGAGAAAGCACAAAGCGTCGGAACGAAGTCTGGGTGAATAATAATAATTGGTTTTTGGGGAAAGGAAATGGCGCAGTATCTGTCTCATATATCTTTGGACACCAGAACCGCGCCGTAAGGGAAGGGATAAAGGAGGGAGTGAAAGAAAGGAAGAATAGGTGCCGTAGGAATAATTTCGACCACCTGGGGATCTTTAACGTGCACTGACATCGCACAGCACACGGGCGCTTTAGCGTTTTTCCTCCATAAAAACGCAGCCGCCGCGGTCGGGTTCGAACCCGGGAACTCCGGATCAGTAGTCGAGCGCCTAACCACTGAGCCACCGCGGCGGGGCTAAAGTCTGGGTGCCGCGGTGACATTCGAGGCCTTCCTGCCCATGAATAAAACACTTCGTGATAGACTGCACACGCATTTAAACACAGTACCTCATCCGTACCTGTCACAAAGTGATTCCCGCACAGTCTTGACGTGTTTGACGGTGCCCAAGGGCGGCACGATCGTCGAGCCGGCGAACTGCTTTTATCCACGCTTCGCGTCGAAGGCTGTCCCGGGAAGCGCTCGGAAAGCGAAAAAATCCGAGTTTACTTCCCTTTACATACTGGGCATTGCTGCCGTATGCAACACATGTCGTAGGTATCGCCAAATGCGTCGCGCTGAACGCCCGACGGCTGCAACAACGCACCCCCCGTAGGAAGCCGGTCTCGAGTGGAGCGAGCGACCCTTCCAATATGTTTCGCGACACCGCCGCCAGGGGATGGGCGCATGCGCAGTCGCGTCGTGAAAATGGCGGATTGAACACAGTGCAAAAGGGCATCAACGAAAACCATGGCACGCTATCGTCTCTTTCGATGGCAGAAACCAAAGAGAATTTCAACCCTAATAGACAAAGTACCACCACTGACTGAGTCGTCTGAGGTCATACCCCTGTTGCATGTCAGTTTCGGCTTGTTTCCATCTGCCGTTCAACTCATTCTTTGGTCCCGCGAGGGCCATATGTCCCCTTTTCTTTCTTCTTTTTTGGTCATTATATATTTTATATATTTTTTAATTTTTAAAATTTCTCTGTGCTATATCTCTTGTTGTTTTTTTTTGCATTCCTGTCAACAAGCATTTTCATCTGGTCCTCCCATGGGAAGCTCATCTGGTTTTAGCGGCTCGCGTGTCCCCATGTGGAGCCACTTTGGGCGGTCTCAACCTGTTCTGCCTCGTCCGGGCCATCTTTCGGAGCCGCTCGGGGCCGCACATACGCGGACAGAGGCATACCGAAACCCACAATTGGCGGACGCATCCCTTCTTTTGTTAAGCCCCACCACATTTCTTCTTTGCTTTCCCCTTTTTCTCTGCTTTTGCTTCTCTCTCTCTCTTTTTCATTTTTTTTCTTCTTTTCGCAGTAGCCGCGTGCGCACCCAGCCCGGCCTCCCTCTTTCGTTTCGTGTGTGCGTGTGTGTGTGTGTGCAGTGAGTTCACGGGTACGCGACGCGCCACCTTTGCTTCCCTAATATGCCATAGGTGTCAGTTGTGTTCCGTTCTCCCGGCCGCCTCTTCCCCCTTTTTTCTTTACTTTTCTTTATTTCTTTTCTTTTTAAGCCTTCTGTGTGTCAAGTCCCATGCTATAAGAACACGCGCCCATGCACTGTATGGTCACTCTTGAAAAAGATCGGTCCTCCGATCGAAGCGTCGAGTCAAATAAAAATGTTTCCTTAAATGAAGCGTATACTTCGATATATATATGCGTTGGTTTGAACAAAATAAAAGTTGTTAGTGTTGCGTCCGTCCTTGTGTTGTTTCTCTCGGGTACGTGACTCGTTTAATGTTTTGCACACATCGATGATCTGTATTATTAAATTTTGGGTTGAGTACAGATTGCCGCGGCGCTCGGGATGTATGATGTAAAGTGTGCTCAAGTTGCAAACTTGGTTATTATTTATAAAAGCACCATCGCCTGCCGACAAAATCAAAGAAAAAGATGGCTTCACGAAAATCTATAGATATAGCACTCCAAGAGGTAAATTAAGAGATAAAATAAGCAAAAACGAAAACGCTTTTGAGAAGACAAAGGCGACATGTTGGCAGACAGACAGACAGACGGAAAAACTTTATTGAGCAAGTGAGTTTTAGACCCCGCTGGGTCCCTGGGCCACTGCGCGGTACCGCACTGCATCAAGTAGGTCATGCCGGGACATGACGTCGGCAGCCCGCGTCACCGCAGCAAGCTGCGATGTCGGGTCTGCAGACATGAGCAGGACCTCCCAGTCCTCCCAGATCGAGATGGCGTGCTGTACCCGCGGAGGAGGGTCAGCAGGGCAGCCGAAAAAGATATGGGAGAGTGTGGCGGGGGGGTCACCACATAGGGATCATGCAGGGGATGTGCCGCAATAGTGGGATAAAAGCTGAGGGGATGACAGAGAGCGGGTCTGGAGGCGTCTGAAGCGGATCTGTTGGGAGTGCGTAACAGAGGGGTGGGGAGGAGGGTAAGTCCGACGGTCCAAACGGGGTATTTGCGTGAGCTCTGCAAAGGTGTGCGCCCGCTTCCTCGAGAATCCTGGATCGAGACTGTCCTGAGCCCGGCAAATCAAACCTCAGACCAATTTATCGGCAGCCTCGTTTGCAGGGTTCCCATAGTGAGCCGGCACCCACGGAAGCTCTACCCTGCGCGGTAAATTTTGGGTAGGGGTGTTCAACAATTGCCAGGCAGGGGCGTGAATCCTGCCCCTGGCAAAGTTGTACAGAGCCGTTTTGGAGTCACTGAAGATGTATTGGGCGTCCGAATGTGCAAGGGCTAGGGCAATGGCGGTCTCCTCTGCCTCGTCAGGCGTAGAGCCCGAGGGAAGACGGTGAGTTAGGGGGTGAGGTAGGGTTGGGTTGTAGGCAACTGCTACCGCTTCATGCGCTGTACATGCGGCGTCTACCCAAACGGCATCGTGGGCTTGCCCATAATACTTCTGGAGGGCATTAGCGCGAGCTACGCGGCTAGGGATGTGATATTGGGGATGGACGTTTCGAGGAAGGGGTTTCACAACGAGAGGTGTATGGATGTGTCGAAGGATGGCTATAAGGGTTGACTGGTTAGTGGGTATGTTGATGCGAATGGAAGAGAGTATATGGCGGCCAGTGGCGCTCGTGGCAAGTCTATGGTACTGAGTCTGATTGCGCGTAAACTAGTTCCTGAATGGTGTTATGCACGCCTAGTGCAAGAAGTTTGACTGTGCTAGTGCTACGAGGTAGGTTTAGGCCTGCCTTAGTCGCAAGGCGGATCATTGCGTTCACGCGTTCGGTTTCCGTGCGGTTCAATTTGAGATATGGGGTTGCGTATAGAATGCGGCTAAGCGTAAATGCGTGCACTACTTTCATGTTGTCCGCTTCGTCTAAACCCTTGTTAAGGGAGGACACTCGTTGTAGAAGGTGCAACGCGGATTGCGTGGAGGCCTTGAGTCTTTTAAGGGTATGTTCATTTCGACCAGAATCCTGCAAGTGGAGGCCAAGGATGCGGAGGGTGGATGTGATGGGGATAGGGGATTCTTTTAAATTGATTTGGATGAGCGAGTTAGCGCTAGATTTTGGCCTAATTAGGAAGAGCGCGGACTTAGATGGGGAACATTCGAGCCCGATGGATGACGCGTGAGAGGAAATGGTGTCTGCTGCTAACTGAAGAGTTTCCTCAATTTCCCCGTCAGAGCCATGAGTGGTCCATGTAGTAATATCATCAGCGTACAGGGTATGCTTTAGGTGTGGCGTTAGAGCCAGTGTGTGAGCTAGGGGGATGAGAGCAACGTTAAAGAAAAGGGGAGAAATGACCGCCCCTTGAGGGGTTCCGAGCTCTCCGAGTGTATAAGGGAATGTGGTAATCTGATCTATGTGCAGGGAGGCAGTGCGGCCCGACAGAAACGCGCGAGCGTAGTTGTAGGTTTTAGGGCCTACCTGTAGAGCCTGAAGTTCCCGGAAGGTAGCATCGTGTCGAATTCGGTCAAATGCCTTGGTGAGGTCAACTGCCAGGATAGCTTTAGTGTGTTAGGGGATGGTATCATCAAGCACGTCATGCGTAATTTGAAGTAGGGCGTCCTGCGCGGATAGATGCGCATGAAAGCTGAACATACTGTGGGGGAAAAGGTGGTTGCCTTCCATGTACGTTATATTGTTAGCCGAGCAAGAATTATGTGCTCGAAGACCTTGCCTAGACATGATGTAAGAGAAATGGGGTGGACGTTTTCTAGGGTGATAGGCTTGTGGGGTTTTGGAATAAAAATAATTTTTCCGTGCTTCCACGAGGCAGGGAGAGTACCTGCCTCCCAACATTCGTTAAAGTAGTTGACTAAGTCAGAGATGGAAGCATCGTCAAGATATCTGATAGCTGTATTGGTAATTTGATCGTCTCCGGGAGCGGTATTTCGTAATTTCAATAGGGCGGCGCAAAATTCTGATTCTGTAATAAGGGCGTCAAGCTTGGGCTGGGGCGGGCCCGCATAATCAGGATACTTGCAAGGGAGACCGGGGGTTGTATAGGTGCATTTCACCTGGGCGAGGAAGGCGTCGGTGTCCTGTCGACGGATGTGAGCGAGGCGGCGAAAGCTACGGCGCGTCTGAGATTTGGATTGCGTGGGGTCTAGCATGTTTAATTTTAATTCCCTGGACCTCCACGACCTCCGAATATCGCGTCTGGTGCTCTACCAACTGAGCTATGGCGGCGGCTGTCCAATCTGCTGCTTTTGTGGGTATTTATGTTTTTGCGTGTAAGCGAACCTTGAGAGTGTTCACCAGCGCCACCCTCAAAACATAAATACCTACGAAAGCAGCAGATTGGACAGCCGTCGCCGTAGCTCAGTTGGTAGAGCACCGGACGCGATATTCGGAGGTCGTGGGTTCGAATCTCACCGGCGGAATCGTTGTTTCTCTGCTGCTTTATAAGTAGTTTTCTTTAAACCAATTGATTGGCACTAGAAACAAAAAATTACAAACATTCCCCTAAGCACCTTGGTTTCGGTGACTGTTGGCTTCATTAATATGTTTGTCAAACGAGCCCCTCATTTCATTTGCGTTGTCTGCTAATAGCTTAGCACGGGTCTCGGTTCTGGCAGTCTTGATGCCATAGGTAGCATAAGAGGGCTCTCGCACAGTTTCCGCTCTCGCCGTTCGATGACGTTCTACGTCACACTCGCGGTATTACAGGACGTGCTACGTCCGCCGCTATGGACGAGGGTGGAGATGGAAGAGCACCAATGATGAGACTAAAAATGAAATAGACTTCATACTATGCGCTCACCCTGGCATCGTTGAAGCTTTGGTCGTCATCGGAAAGGTGCGCTGTTGCGACCACAGAATGGTAAGGTCTCGAATTAGCCTAGACTTGAAGAGGGAACGCATGAAACTAGTGAAGCGGAAGCCCATCAACAAGTTGGTTGTACGACAGTAAGCAGAGGAATTTAGGACTTCACTGGAGAATAGATATTCGGCTTTGACTGAGGAAGACGATCTTGATGTTCAAGCAATGAACGATAATATAAGAGCCATCATTACGGCGGGCGCAGTAGCATGGAATTATCAAACCCCACAAAATATTAGAACTGGAAGAGCTATCAAAGTTAATCAATAGGCGCGAGACAACTGACATATGGAAGTTTATTATGGAGGGTGTCGAGCATGCTAGAAAAAAAGGAGGAAGTCTGAAACGGGGACCGGGAAATTCGCATAGGCAAAGATCAAATGTACGCGTTAAGATGTGAAGACGGCAGTGTCATTTCAAATACGTAAAAGATACAGTTGCCGAAGAGTTCTACGCGAACCTATAGAGAAGCCGATGTAGTCGGGACGGAAATGAGAGAGGGAGAGCACAGCATGGGGCATACCGGCAGGTGCGAAACAGGAAATAAACAAAGCCTTACGACCGCAGCGCGAAAAGCAGCTGGTGTGGATCAGGTAACAGCAGATCTGTTGACGGACGGTAGGAAGATTGTGCTAGAAAAAATAGCCACCCTGTATAGGCAATGCCTTATATCCTCGAGCGTACCGAAGCTTGCAAGAACTATCACATCGTAATCTATAGGAATGGGAAGGTCAACGGGTTAAAAAATTACAGATCGACCAGCTTGCTGTCCGTTGCCTACAAGGTATTTACTAAAGTGATCTCTTATTGAGTCAGGACAGCCTTAGACTTCAATCAACCAAACGATCAGGAAGGATTTCCTAAAGGCTACTCGACAATAGACCATATTCGCACTGTCAGTCAGGTGATAGAGAAAAGCACAAAATATAACCAGCCCCTATGTATATATAGCCCTCATAGGTTACGAGAGAGCACTTGACTCAGTCGGAACCACAGCAACCATGCTAGCATTACGGAATATAAAAATACTGTGCAAAAACATTGCAAGATATCTGTAACTGCCATCATAGCCTCCATAAAATCAGCAATATAATTGCGATAAGGAAAGGTGTCAGGCAGCCTCACACAATCTCGCAAATGTTAGTCACCGCCATATTACAGGAGCTATTCTGAGGTCTAGATTGCAACCATTTGGGGACGAGATTTATTGCAGTGTTCCTTAGTGATCTGCGATTCGCTGACGACATTGCCTTCCTAAATCAGTGAGGATATGAGCTGCAAAGCATGACCAATGACTTAGGCAGGCAGATCATAGTAGTAGGTCTAAAAATTAATATGCGTAAAACCAAATTAATGTTGAACAATCTCGGTTGGGAACAGCAGTTCACAAATGGCAGCGAGGCGCTTGAACTGGAAAGGGAATACGTGTAGTTAGGGCAGGTAATAACCGCAATTCGAGTCGCGAGAATAAGTAGAATAACAAACGCGTGGAGAATTTCGCAGGTTCTCTCAGGTCATGAATGGAAGTTTACCAATATACCTCTAGAGAAAAATATATAACCGGTATCTTACACGCACTGACCTATCTACTCTAAACAGAAAGGAGTAAAAATGAAATAAGCTGTCCTTTAGCACACGCTCCTTTAAGAAAGAGGGTGCGTTAGAGCACAGCTTATTTCCTGTTTACTTCAATATAGGCTGATTCGTGTTCAGTGTGTGGGGCAGAAACGTGGAGAGTAACGAAAAGGCGTCAACGTAATTGTGCGCAACGCAGCGAGACATGGAACGTAAAATGGTCGGTGTAACGTTAAGGGCACAGGGTAAGCCCTATACTTCCCATGCATTTTAGGCCATGTTGAGGTACATGTTTCTCACTAACTAATAACAGTAGCCTAATAATACATATATCATTGTTTGCCAAATTTTGTGCTCTATTAACTGAACTAGAATATTTGAAATGTGTTGAAAATTCGATTTTTAATAAAATTTTTTCCGGTAGTACACAAATCTGGCCTTTCTTTGCGCATTTCAAAATTCATAACAGAATAACTGCTCAGTGAAATTGCTTAATTCTAGTTCAGTAGTTGGCAACACTTATGTAGATGATTGCAAAAAAAATCAGTCGTCTGTCTTGAAAGGCATTGGAAATAATGGTACCTTTGTAAGAAAAAACAGTTTTGTGATAATAGAGCGTAAAGAGAAAAAAGATGTGAAAAACCATTCTTTATTCGCAGAAACGCCTCCATAGTAATTGGTTTAATAGCCCCCTGCTTCGTAGTCACTGTCGCCGTCATTTTTTTGCTTTTCGGCTTGTCGTTTTGACTGTCGGGCCTCTTTTGTAAGCTGTCGTGTTGCTCGGTCCGCAAAGTACATGCGCTTATGGTCATCTTCCCTCAGCCACTTGATGGTGTTGCTCCCTGGGTTCAATCCACACGCCTTCAAAACGTTGGCCCGTGCGATGCTACCATCATTAAATGAAAGAACAGCATCCAGTGTTGCCATCCGTAGGGTCCGAAGCCTAACAAACACATTCTTTGGCGCGCGTTCCCAAACAACATGGTTGAACGACTCATTTGCATTTTGAGTTCGCCCATGCAGGCACTTCTCTAGGAGCTCAGCCTTCGATAGCTCCCTATAAATGGGTTTGATAGCCTCCAAGGCAGATGCAGGCAAACTCTCCTTGTGGAAAAATGGCTTGCCCTCTGACTGACTTCTGTTGAAGGCACACCACGTATCAGGTCCCTTTGGGCAAAGTCCATGGCATGGGTCATCGTCTGTGGCCGATAAGTGGAAGAAGGTTGCCCAAACGGCCTTTCGCATTTCATCCAGGTTTCCTACATTTCTTCTGATGGCCAAACCATAGTACGTCTGGAGCTTGTCTATTACTGCATCAGTCAGTCGGCCTCGGCCCGAGAGGCTCTTTCCATCAGAGAGTTTTCCTGCTTTGTTTCCTTTTCTTAGTCTTCGTAACCTTGTGCCCATCCTTTTTTGCACGTGCCCTATGCACTCAACCTTGGATATTTCAACGGAATCACCATATGGCATTTGTGCCTTCACAGCCATAAAAGCCTTGCTGTCACTATCCTCAAGGTATTTGACGTATCGAACGCCGTGAAGCTCCTCACTCCTGCCGAAAATTTTCAGTGCTCCTGCGACTTCCATTCCACCGCTGGTGCCTTGGTAGTTGCTTTGGCACACCTCTCTATGAAGGGGATCACTGTTTGTACCCTTGATGCTGCACTTTGGACAACGTTTAGACAAAACCTCCACATCCAGCACTTTCCCAGAGTCTACACTGGTCGCAGAGACTATGCCGTTATTGGAAGTATGGCCTCGCTTCTGCCAGCTTCCATCAAGAGCAACTGCGATGTCTTTATCGCCCTCATTCAGCTGCACAGCTTCGTCAGCTGTCCTTTTCATCGACTCCTGAGCAGCAGCTTCGATGTGACCTAGAAGCTCTTGATTGTATTTCGCAAACTTTGTCGGCGGCTTAGGAAGGTTTAGCATAGCACAGAGTATATTTCCTGCAGCCATTCCCTTACCAATGGACCTCAAGGCATACACTAACCTGAGGTTGGCTTCATAGAGGCCAGAAGTAGTTTTCTTCGACGTCTCAAATCGTTGTGCGGCACTACACACTTCACAGTTCAAACTGTAAACGCTTGCAACACCTACCCGTTTTGTCACAATTACGATGAGCTCAACACTTCCACCGCACTCTCTGCACACACAAATCTGTGTAATTGCGGCACAAATGCCGTCCATGTCCATTAAGGCATATTGGCTGCTGCTCTGTAGCACATCCTCTTCCTGGAAGCACAGAGAAAATCTTGAAAGCTTCGATGTCGAGGAGCTGGCGTGTTCGGCGTTCGGGATCTCATTCGGTCGTGGACATCCTTTTGCTTTTTCACGATGAGCGTAGCGGTTGCCGTGAAATTCACGCCTGACGAAGGCCTTCTTTGCCCTGGGCATCTCAACTTATCAGCAGCAACCAACACCGGCACAATTTACAATACTGATCGAAAGGGATAGCACTCGGACGCAGCTGCATGAAGGTTGCAGAAACGTGGAAAAAACGTGCAAAGCGTCTCAGGATTGTCTTGGCTAAAAAAGAGGAGCTGTACAATAGTTGCCAGACAATTTTTTATATGTAGCTGATTTTAGACAAGTTTTGAAATCAGGTGGTGGACTTTTTGGCTGAAAAAATTGACGTTAATCCTGAAAGGGGGCGTGGCCGCTCACTACTTGGTTTCGGAAAAAGCGTTTTTCAGCCGTAAATATGGCTTTCTGAGGAAAGTGCGATCATGGAACATGTGTAGAAAGAATTGAACTTCTAAAATTCCAAAAGAAAAAAAAAACGATTTTTTTCTAATTTTACCTTACCCTGTGCCCTTATGGTACAGGAAGAAGGCAGAATGGGACATAGAAAAAGCCCAGGTAAATGACATCCTGTCCGAAATCAAGAAGTAGAAATGGGCTTCAACATTGCATGTAATGCGAAACCGATAAGCAGTTAAGGACAATGGTCTGCATCCGAAGAGAAGGCAAGCGTAGCAGGGGCGGTAAAAGGATAGGTGGGCCGATGAGATTAAGAAGGTTGCGGGCAAAAGGTGGCGACAGCCGGCGCAGGTCAAGGTTAATTGGAGATATGCGAAAACTCTCTGTGGTGCAGTGGGCGTAGTCATGCTGGTGCTGGTGATGACATGTTACAATTCCGGTTTATTAAAGCAACCGTCTTTTCTAGCGTAATTTATTCCAACGTCTGCAGGATCATAGCTTTGACTGTCCGTGCTGTCATGCGTTTTACTGAATAATTTTTGACGACTTGCGAATCAATTTTTACAGCCAGTAATAAAAATAATAATGTATTTATTAAGCGAAAAGAAAAACTACGTGCAAGCCAGCAGTCGCAAAGAATGGCGACTGCTGGCTGAAGACCAGTGCGCACCACCTCTACCAGATGGCGGAATTTCTCACAGAATATGAGCGACGATAAAACAGCAGCGGCTCTGCGCAGGAATTGAGTGAGAGCCTGCTTTGTGCGAAGGACTCAAGAGAGCGATTGGCTGGGTCATATGGTATGTGACACAAAATGACGGCTCTGCTATTGTGGGGACACAGCAGAAAAAGACACACACTGGGCATGTACGTAGGTATCTTCATTGTTCCGTCTGCGTCGCTGCCAACATTTTTGACAACTTTTGCGCTAGGCATCGCATAATGCCGTGAGATAAATTTACAGCAATCTACTTTGCACGGAACACGTTACGAACATCCATTACTTGTAATAAATTACATTTTCATCGAGTTTAGCAAAAAGGAAAATCGGGTTTTTGGGAAAGGAAATGGCGCAGTATCTGTCTCACATATCGGCCGGCACCTGAACCACGCAGTAAAGGAAGGGATAAAGGAGGAACTAGGAGAAGAAAGGAAGAAAGAGGTGCCATAGTGGAGGGCTACGGAATAATTTAGACCACTTGGGGATCTTTAACATGCACTGACATCGCACAGCACGCGGGCGCCTTAGCGTTTTGCTTCCATCGAAACGCGGCCGCGGCGATCGGGTTTGAACGGGTACTCAGGAACAGTAGCCGAGCGCCCTAGCCACTGAGCCACCGCGGCGGATTGTAATCAGTAATGCATTAATTACTTTTTGTGCCACGTTCTTGGTAATTCATTACTTTTTTGCCTGATCGATGTCTAGTAATCCGGTACATATTTTTTTTTTCAAAATCAAGTAGCAACTAGTAGTATAACTTAATCTGAACTCGGATGCAAACGCTGATGTAGCACTGAATCCCGCCACGTTAAAGCGCTAACGGTCAAACTGCGTAGAAGCCGAAGTGCGCATGGGTGTCGGAATATGCCCGAGCGGCTTCCATTTCACAGGCCCTGTGTTGCGTGCTTTGTATATCGCATTTCTCCAAGAGGGCACGACGGATTGTTGTGTTTAGTGAGCTTGGGCTTTGTCCCTTTAGAGTGCTAGCCACAGCTAAGCGTGGGCTTCTTCGAAGTGGTGCGCAAGGTCTTTACATGTTAAAGAAACTCACTTCTCTGCGACGCGTATGTATACAGATGCTCTTCACTGTCGCTGCTGTGCTTAAACAAAGCTTGGAAAACATGTAAAAAAAATTCGAAAAGCAGCTGCAGGTGAAATTACCAAAATATTCACTGGAAAAGAATACAGATAAGGCAATCCGTACCAGCTCATTCCAATCTGTGCCTTATAGCGCTTTACTTAAAAAAGACGAATGAAATATAACGCAATAGCATGTCGATTTGTTTTCTGTAGTTGCAGTTAGTGCTAATCGGACGTAATTGACCACATAAATAGGTTTTATTTGAGGCCAAGTAATTTTCGTCGTAGTCGGTTACTCGTTTTCTGTCCGTGTACAAGACTCGTTCACTTTCACTTCCTCGAGCAAGCTTCGCTCCGCCTTCCCCCCCCCCCCCCCCTCGCTCTATCCCCACCTCTCCGTGTACGAAAGCAGGATTCAGAGCTGTGGCACATGAATGCTGTTCCGACAAACACACATTCACCCAAACGAACCCGGAAATGAGACTTGGCCTGCACGTAAAGTGCAGGCTTGAGTGTCATCAATAAGCGACGCGACATTGAGACTGGTGAGCGGGATAGACATGCTGACACGGGTGTCGAAGAGAAAGGCAAACAAACGCAGACCGAAACGACGCGTACTTTTCAAGAGTTGTCGGTGGGTATGAATTGCACAAAACTGCGTTCTGCTTCTACTGTTGAGCCAGAAGTCAACGTTAAGGCGTCAGTAACTACTTAGACGAGTTGACAATTTTTTTTTCAACTCACACATCTCAATTGAGGAAATAGTGACTGAGATACAGCTTCTCGGGTTTACTAGGATGCTACCCCTCCCTTTTTCATGGATTTGTCGGTCAGCCATCGGCGCTGGAAAGGTGCTGAAGACTTTCGGCGTTAATACACAAGTGTGGTTTGTTTGATTTTGTATTCTTTACCAATGCAGGCGCACCCGATTAAGAAGAACGCGAACACTACAACGTACCTCCACTGGGACTGGACTAAGGGTCGGAATGGGAGACGTCAGTGTGGTAGTGTCGGTCGTTACCGACGTCGCACTTCCACTTGAGGGCGTGATAGAGGACGAGTCCGTGATGGAGGGCGAGGCAGTGGTCCGGGCGGTGGTCCGGGCAGTGGTGTGAGCGGTGGTCCAGGCGGTGGTCCAAGCTGTGGTTCCAGTAGTGGTCCAAGCGGTGGTTTCAGTGGTGGTCCAAGCTGTGGTCGGAGCGGTTGTCTGATTGGTGGTCCGGTTGGTGCCGCTCCAGATCAGGGAGCTCACCACGACGGACACTATTATGAGCACCACTGCAGCGGCCACCAAGGCTGGCACGACGACGCTGCGTTTTGATGGCCACAGTGAAAAACCGCACTGCCTGCACGAACTTAATCATTGCCGTTATTTGGTTCCATGTGCAGCCAAAAAACAGCCACCACAGGAGTGGCACACTCGAGCCAATAAACTTCAAAGGACACGCTTGTCCCTAAATATGTTGGCATGAATAAAAACGATTAGGACGGCCAACTGGGCTAGTTAGAAAGAATTCATACTGATATAATATTTCAGCGTGCAACGCTTGCACTGCAACGGATGATACTGCCTCGCAGAACTCATGGTCCTGTGAACTTAAACGTCTTTGTTGTCTGCTACCACGCGACTGCACCCGAAGAGCAACAACAACTGTGCGTTCCTGATGTCCAGTCTTTCTTACCGTCCTTTTCAGCAGCGCCATCACTGCTTTCTTAAGGAAAACCACGCAACATTAATATCTTCCTAAAATTCAAGTGCTTATCTGCAAATGGGATCACTAACGAGTACAAAAGAAACTTATCTTCTCTATTCCCGGAGCAGTGTTCTGCAGATTTGCACCCCATTGCACACGCGACAAGTATCTGTAACGCATGGTTCGAAACAGGCTGTATGTGCGCATGCGCAACTGAACTCATGGCATTCCGGTTTTTTTCTTGCTATATATCTTGTTCTGGTGCCTGACCGCGCTGGGTGGTGAGAAAGGAAATGAACAATATTAAGGGCTATGCTGGTCGGCGTGGTTTTGGCAGCTACTTTCATTTCTTATAATGAGAGCGCAAGCGCTCTAGACAAGTTGTTTTGCCATCTCTAAGTAACTGTTATACACTTGAGTGGCTTTCTGTTGGCTAAGAAGGTTATGCAGCTTTGCTAAATATTTTTATTGCTGCTCTTATTGCTCATAGCTTAACCTATAGAGCCACTCCCTCTGTTGAGGAAGTCGTCCCTGCTGGAGTGTGCAGCGTAAAGACATTTTTGAGATATTGAAGATAACAGCAAGGCGCATGTGGTTTTGCTTAGAGGAATATTATTTATGACAGTGCGGTCTTAGTGCTAATCAATGTCAAGGCACAGTTTTTACTCAGTACCCTTCGACTGACGAAAAGGGAGCCCTACTCACCTCTTAGGGCTCCTCTGTTCGGCTTCTGGAACACCAGCAGCCTCTTCTGGCTCTCGCTGCAATGGGCGGTAAAAAGCACTGTTTATATCGGAGTGCTGACAACATCCATGTTAAGTGTTAGAAACCAGCGTCTCCAATAGTGGATAGTGCTCCAAGGCTGCATGTATCTATTGCCTTTCTTGGCTGGAACTCTCTGCATTGGTGGAGCCGTCGCTCAAAATCTGACTCTTACTGTGTTAAAGAGGGATCAGCGTATACTTGAATTTTTTTTAATAATCACGTTCTCTTTACAGCAGAGATTACTCTAATGCTTTAGGAAGGCCTATGTAAAGTGTGCATGTAATGGCAAGGAGCAGAATATTCTTATTTTAAGCCATACTAGGGCGCAGCAAAACGAGGTGCTTATGCGGTGCCCCGTGGGTTAGAACAAAAGGTCCGGAAGTGAAAAGAAGAAATTTAGATGTATCGAAAGATAACGGAGTAGTTAGTACACAGAATGTTTTCTTCATTTGTGTCTATGTCAGAGCTCTAGTGTAAGCATTTTGAAGTGTGAGTCTTTTTGAGCAAGAAAAGAGGGAACAAAAAGGTGTGCGAATCTCTGTTTTGACAATGCTTTCTTTCTGTGCCACCATTCTCAAAGAAATGGTAATCGTGGTTAGGCTTAGAAACGTTGGTAACCTCATGCTGGTGCTAAGGGGGTGGCGACTGCATTCCATATTCGCGGTTCGCGCGTTGTGATTTTGGCTTCGGCAACCATTTTATTTCATTTATTTCACAGATACTGTAATCCTCAAGGGATTTTAGCAGGGTGGGAATAACACACAGCACAAAAAAAAAAATCGCAGGCAACAGAGCAAAGTACAGACAAAAATGCACTTCCAGGGCACTACAACAAATGTCATTTTTCAACGCAATGCACTGCAGAAAGAGGCAAAAAACATTGAGAAAAAAAGCAATAAAGGCATATCTGAGCTTCTGCGCCATCAGCAGAGACTGGCGGTAAACAAAGAAAGGGAAGGCTGAATGACTGTCGCATTATTTAAGTTATTCCAGTCAGTTACTGTTCTGCGAAAAAAAAAGAATATTTAAAACAATAAGTATTTTATACAATTATTTTCGAAGCTTCAAGCCACGCGCAGAAAGTGATTCGACTACTCTCAAGTGGACCATTACTACCGGTTTGTTAGGGCGCGAATCACGTTCGCATGCCTGTTTGGCACAGTGAGGACGGTAAACATTGGTCACCAGCCCAACCCGATGATGACTCGACGGGCTGCTTTCATCAGGCGACGGCCGTCTGTCAGTTCCTATCAAAGACAGACTTCTGTACACCGTCCTAATAGCAGCCTTTGTGCCTGCCTATGGTGTCACAGTTACTGAAAAGCAACAGTTGACACGTGAGTGATGTTTTTGCGTTGGTGCTTACTTTGCACTCTTTCTTGAGGGTCTCCGTTTCATATTTCCGGGCTGTGAAGTCGAATAAAAAAAAATGTCTAAGAGTTTTAGCCTCTATGGGAATCATAGGGGCGTAGGGGCGTTTACATATTCTTATTTGGTCTAGTCCAGGAAGTTCTGTATTCTGATACGGCAATACCTCGTTTAAGAAATAAATAAAATAAAGGAAATCTTCACAGGCAATAACGAATTGTAATTGATTGTTTTTTTTTATAGCTGACATTTTTATCTTGTTTTTTTTCGGTATGAACCATGTAATGAAACCGCAAAAGGCTACATACACTACAAGAGATAATAAAAAATTGCCTCGCTTACCGCAGCATCGTCATCGGCAGCACCGCCTTCTGGTGCATCCGAATCCGAGCTCGAATGTGACGCCCTCTTTTGACGGGAAGCGCCACCTGAGTCGTCCGCAGCCGCAGGCGCCCCTCCTTCAGACTGTGCTGGCCTGGAAGGCAGAGAGTCGGCGTTTTCTATAATTGGCCTGCGTGCAGCATGCTGTGCTGTGACTAGGCAATTTTCACAACCAAGAGGGGGAGCCTCAGTTGATCCAATATGGCGGTGTTAAGGAGGACTGCTCCCTGGGTCAGCCTATATGAAATCGAACCTGTTTAAAAACTTGGTGGTAGACTTGAGCCTCACTATTGATGGGATCAACCTGGCAGGAGGGAATTTTTTTTTTTTACTTTCGGAAACGACTAAATTTAAAATAACGAAGAAATCTGTCTGAAAACGCCGGCGCGAAGGTGGAGCAGTGAGTGAGTGGTCGACGCGCGCTTTCGAGGGAATTTAAAATCAGTGACACTGCATGACGAAGACTTTTGTACAATGGGTGAATGCGAAAATTGGAATATTGACCAGTACTAAGCGAGTGTAAATTTGTAATTCTGCATTCCCCAAAACAAACCTGAAAAATTTTTCAAACACTGTCGCTTGCGTTTTAACTGGTAAGCCTCTTTCCTTTATCGTTTTTCTATATCATAAATATTATTATTGTCGTGCTGAATTAAAAGATTATAGGTTTGTAAATGTATCTACAAACGGTCACCAATGAAGTGAGCTTTTTCTGCGTGCTACTTCTTCTGTGAACAATTAACCGCCCTTTATTCAGAGAATGGAATGCAGCTAAAGAAAGTGAGGCCGCTAAGACAAAATCTGTTTCGTTCGATGGCATCTGAGTTTGGCCAACCTCTCGCCTGTGTCACTCGTTCTAACGACCGCAAGTTCATCACTAGGCAATTCAGGTGCACAAAAATGTACAATGGTATATAATTCAAAGGACAATATTACATATACCCCTTCATCTCTGCGTGGATAAGAAAGTATCATCTCGCCACACGCGCATACCGCACTAAGGCGTTCAGTAGCAGAGACAGTCGTGCACGAAACTGCAAATAGCTCCTGGTATTCACGTAGTCTTCTCTAAATACAAATCTTCTCTAGCAAAATAGGCCGAGTGCATCAGAAGAACTGCGCCGTTATGATCCTGCAAGAGCGCGGAATTCCCTCTGCATGCTCTCTGTATTGCTGGCAGCAGAAACAAAGCAGCGGACACTTAACCTACGCACTAAGGGTTCGGCGTGATAACGTTAATCGGTACTCAGAGCCGTCTGAGGTGCTATTTACGTATCATTTCCCAGAGACGGACTCGTTTGCCATCACTTAACGCTTGGGCTACCCTTAAGAGTAAGATGCCATAGTATAGGGGATCACTCCCGTGCAAACACTTCTCTTTCACCTGATATCTGCCGACATGCGCATATACGCGGAATTGGTCATTCTCTACTTAATATTCATGTAGAGTGAGAAGTCCTCATACCCCTACTGGCGCAGTGAGAAGCGTTTAAGCGATTCCCCGCCTCTTTGTTGTTTCAAACACAGCAACGTAGCGGCTTGTGAGACCCGGGTTGCTTTTCCCGAGCCCGCGTAAAGGCCATGCTCAGCAGAACAGTGGGCAGGTGGCAGTTGCATTGAACTGGTTTGAAATAATTTCATTGCCAGTGCCAAGAGGGGCAAGTCGCTTGCAGTCCGGTATTTGCCTCGCTGACCAGGTTATGATGACGTTGCAATGTCACGTCACATCTCTTGACCGATCAATATTGTAACTGCAAAATGCCATAGTGGGAAGCTTCCTGGAAAACTGTTGGACAGGTTTTTATGGCGTCAGGAGGTCGTGACCTTGGTCGCAGGTGGCCGCCTGCTCTTCTCAAGACTCCTGGCGTAGCTGACCCCGGGTTTTGTTGTTAACACGACCCTTAACGCTTCCGCGTTAAAACCACATAATGACACCTAGCGGCTCTTCTATAGCGTTAGCTTCGAGACAACACTGTCGGATAGTTCCCAAGAAATATGTTTACAGCAAAACTGTAAAAACACAATATAATGCGGCGGTGAGCCATTCAGGGAACAGAGCAAGCATTTTAGTTCCGCGCGCGCCAATATTTCATCTATAAGTTCGCAACTCCCCTGAAGGTGAGCATGGATCCCCTGAAAATCACCAGCACACTGCCTTGATTCCTTGATCTTAGTTTGTAAGATTGTTAAATATTAAGAACTGCTGAGCAATCGAATACACTCTATCGCTCAAAGGTCGATCGCAACTTGGCCTTCAGAAGGAGCACTCGGCAGAGCACGCTCATTTGAAAAGGAATTTAGCCTTCCCCTCTTAAAGGATCAACCTGCAAAATCAGTGTACGAGCCTTAAGGGATCATTTGCTGTCGATCTGACGGAACTGTTATGACGTTTTCCGGTTTTATCCCCATTGGCTTTAAATAGTGTCTAGAGAACTGCAGAAACCGAGATTTTAATTGTACATACGTATTCATTATGACTTTTTATAATTTGTTGTTTGTTAACTGACGCTCGTCTGTTTTCTCCACATTCTAAATTTTACCTTCTTTAGCCTCATTTCAGTGCAGCGCTTTAAGTGCCTGCCCTCATAGCGGAGGTGCTTTTATGCGGACATATCAAGCCCTCGTTTTTAATTTGTTTAAATTTACAGAACGATGCGTAAATAACTGCGAACATGACAAACATGAAGCGTTATTCATCTCGCATTACAGAGCTGGTTTGGCTGCATATGACTTCAAGCGCCTTTCGCGTCAAAAGAATCATTCTAAATGGTTGTTTTAAACATAGCACAGGGCCAAGCGATGACTGCCCCCCCCCCCCCGCCCCTCCCCCCCCCCCCCCAAAAAAAGTGGCGTTTAGCCAAACAAACAGAAGAAACTCAAACTGTTCCAGAGTACCGTCACTTGCTGCACTGCGGCATGCCTTTCAGGCTGGTCTTGAAAGAAACTTCCGCTTGCTATAAAAAATAAGATTGGAGGACACACTTAATTTCCTCCTCAAGGGCACGGAGCGATAGAGTTAATAGGTGAATGCCCGTATGTTCGTAACTGGTCATCCTTTACTTTGCACGGCGAAGTTCGGGGCCAGTCGGTACGTTGGCTCCTTTTATCTTCGAACTCCAGTTTACGTTCCAAGATCCCTAGGATTCGTTATGCCGCTCCTTTGCAGCGTTTCGCAGTTTTGCAGCGGTTAAGCGATGCGCCACTGCCCTTCGATGGCAGGTGCTGCCGCCGGTGGGCTTGTGCAACCCTGGTCGCTCTTCCCGAAAAGCCTCATGTGACCAATCATTAATCTAATTGCGGCCTGCCGCGGTGGTCAGTTTGCTAGCGATCCGACGGGCAGGTTTTGATGACGCCACAAGATCACGTGATCTAGGTGGCTCACATATGTTGCCGGAGCGGCTGGTTGCTTCGGCCGCTTTGGCTGCGAGGTTTCGAATAGTCGCCAACACCGATGCCAACAATGGCGCCGACGCCTTAGCATTTTTTTCCGACAGCGGGCTAGTAACGCTATCGTGTTAAATGCGGAGCACTTGTCAAACGCTATCTCGGAAATCACAGCACACAACCCATAAAGTACAAAAGCATGACTTTAAAATTTGTTTTTACTTATTTGGAGCTTCCGGGCCCTTCGCGCCGATCTTATCTCTTGGTTAATGAGTGGCCATCGAAGTGCATAACTACAAAATAGGAATCCGCCCATTAGTCTATGTCTATAGTCAACCTTCAGCGTCAGATAGGCTACGCCTCAAGATTTACGCTATTTACGCTATTCCAGAACACCTTGAAAATTAGCGCTGACGAGCCCAAAACCGAATTAAAGACTCGGAACGGCAAATAATGGTGTCGAGTCACTACTACTGTTGTGCTCCTTTCCACGCGATAGTCCCATTCAGCAGAAAACCAGGCGCTGTGGTCGTCGCAGTTGTCGACGACGGCGTTAGCGAAAATTCTCCCGAGAAGCTGGGAGTCCACCTGCCGCTTGGTGAAGTGACATTGTGACGTCACCACAACCTGCCCATTGGATTGTGAGCAAATTCTTCACCGCGGTAGGTGGCAGTTAAATCAATGACTGATCGAGAGAGGTTGCTTGGGAACAGCAACTTGGGCCACACAAGCCCCGCCAGTGGTCGTGTGCGCATAGCTTAACTCGGCACTACTGCACCTGGAGAGGTACGAGTATTTCCAGCGATTTCTGAATGTAAATTCGAAACTAAGCAATTGCGCATATATGGGCATTTGCCTATTAACGCCAATAGGTTAACATTAATTGGGAGCTTATGCGCACCCGTCAGTTTTTGTCTATTTTGGTCGAGATATTTTGCGTGTATTACTGTGCCTCTCAAGAAGAAGCTATATCCAGAATAGTAGCTTTTCCAAAGCGAGTGCTATACTACTTCTCTGAAGCAGACGCTAAGTCTCGGTGCTGCTTAATAAACTTAGTTACAAACGTTTGTCATTACTTCGCGAAATGTCGTGCACTATAGTCTCGCGAAGGTGTCTGATGAAAGTTTATCGCAGGTACCTGATTTTTTTAGGAAAGCTGGACCTCTGTTGCCTTTTAAAATTTTCATTACCGAGTAAGTTTATAAAGCTGTTATAATGGAGAGCACGCGTACAAACTAGGAATAGCAGGGGTGGTCTGGAATGCAACAAACAAAACATGGGACCACCCTTTTTACAAGGAGAGAACTACGCAAACGGGACACGGACGGTGAAGAGGCAAAGACGCACACAAAGGAAGACTAACAACTTCATTACGCGTAAGAGCACAAGGCGTATATTAAAAAATTTATTTATTTATTTATTTTCAAATATTGTTAGACCTTGCGGGATGTTACAAGGTGGGAATGGGAAAATCAGCCAATACAACACATTTCCAGCTGTTTTACAAAGGTTTCAAGTGAATATGTTTTGTCAAATACGCGTCGGTCAAGGTTATTACATTCTATACATGTTTTAGGTAGAAACAAAAGTTTATACACATCAACTCTCGGCATGTACGGCATAAGTGCAAAAGGATGGTTAGTACGCGACGACAATCTTCCGGTTGGCAGGAAATACAAGCTGGAATCCAGATTGAACATTTTGTGATAACGCTGATAAAAAAACTTTAGCCTAGCAATTTTTCTGCGGATAACCAATGTTGGTAACTGCGCTCGTAAAAGAAGTTCAGATACAGACTGCGTTCCTTGGTAAGACGAAAATATAAACCTTACTGGCAATCTTTGAACACGTTCAATTTTGTCTACAAGATATTGCTGATTCGGATCCCAAATTATGCTTGCGTACTCCAGAGTTGGTCTTACTATTGATTTATACGCTTGTAGTTTGACATCCGATGGTGCATCTTTTAGCTTCCGCCTTAGGAATCCAAGTTTCCGTTGAGCTGCTCCACAAATGTTTTTTACATGATCCCTCCAGTTTAAGTCATGACAAATCGTGATACCTAAATATTTTAATTTATTAGTACGCTTTAGTGCTCTGTCAATAATTATGTACGGGAACGCTAATGGCTTCTTCTTGTTCGACACAATCATAGAAGTTGACTTTTGGTAATTAATTCTCATGTCCCAGTTTACACACCAATCTTACACAAGCTTCAAAGAGCCATTCAAGAGAACCTGGTCTTGCAGGCATTTTATGCGACAAAATAACACATTGTCATCAGCAAACAAGCGTGCTTAGACGAGAAGGTGTACGTCTTTCGCAATATCATTATTATATAATAAAAACAATATCGGCCCAGAACGGACCCTTGCGGAAAACCAGATGATATTGGTAAAGTCGATGAGCGTTCTTCATCTATTTGTACAAATTGTTCTCTGTTATTTAGGTAATCCTGAATCCAATTAATTATTTGTACATCAATACCCATCTCATACAACTTGTGTAAAAGCTTGCCATGACACACTCTGTCGAATGCTTTGGAGAGATCTATCGCAATGACATCAATTTGATCTTTTGAGTTTATGGCTGTCGCAAAACCATGAATAATGTAAAAGAGTTGTGTTATTGTCGAGAGGCAGCTACGGAAGCCATGCTGTTTACTATAAAAAAGGTGATTACTTTCAATGTATTCTACAAGGTTTTTAGATATTATATGCTCTAACATTTTGCACACAGAACATGAGATAGATATAGGACGGTAATTTGAAACCTCAAATATATCACCAGATTCAAAAACTGGCACAACTCGTGCTAACAGCCAGTCACCCGGTACAGAGCTGTCATGTAATGATGCTATAAATATTATCTCTAAAATTATGAAACCCATTCGCAGTAACGTTTCAAAAATTTTTTAGGTTTGTTATCAAGACCAGGTGACTTCTTGAAATTCAGTTTTAAGAGTAATGAAAAAATACCTTCTCGTGATATGACTATGCCAACATGCTGCTGGGTGCTTGGCGATTTATTTGGATGTAAATGCTATTTAGGAGTAAATACCGACACAAAGGGTCTATTAAAGGCTTCAGCGACTAGTTTCGGTTCGTAAAATAACGTACCATTTAATACTAATCCGTTTTTCGTTGAATAACAACCACAGAGATACCTCCAAAATTTTTGGGCAGCGCTGTGCATATATTCTGCCAGTGTTGTAGAAAGGAAGTGCATTTTGGCTTTTCTCAGTTCTTTTCGTACGTGCGCACTGAGAGTGGCAATTACATTGCTTTGCTTAGGCTTCTTTCACCGCGCACGTTGTAGACGGCGTTTTAAATGGATAATATTTCGGGTAATCCAAGGATTCGGTTTTCGTGACCGCTTTTTTTTCAGCTGTATATACCACCTCAAACAATGCCTCACAGTTGAGATGAAGTAATTCCACAGGATTTCAACGCTATCATTTTGTGGCATCATATCAAAGGAAGCTTCGGAGTAGTCAATAACTGAAGCGTCATCAGCTGCGTGGAAATTGTAAACGTTCATCGTCTTCTGCTTAGAGGCGCACTTCTTGCTAACATTAATGGTAGCAAGTACACTTTTATGGTAGGAAATACCATCTTCAATATCTATCGTACAATCAAAAGCCTCTGCAGAAAGAAATATTAAATCCAAAAGCGAATGAGAGTTTCCTCGAGTTCGCGTGGGCTTATCAACCATTTGAATAAGACCATATTACGTCATAATCTCTCATATAATGTCAGCGTGATACCTATCTGTAGGCCCGGGAACTCGTTCTTCCCAATTTACACCTGGTAAATTAAAGTCTCCTAAAAGTATAATTCTGCTTCTATTGTTAGTAACAGCGCTTAAACGTTCATCAATCTTCTGGAGATACTCAACAGGGCTGGCTGGTGGCCTATAAATGGCCCCAATTATTATTATAAAATCGTTTAAAATTAGTTCACACCATAGGCTTTCATGATCACTAATAAAGGGCAAAAGTTCACACTGCATTGTGTTCTTGATTAACAGTGCCAGTCCTCCATATCTGTTTGATCTATTTGTGCGGATCACATTATACGAATTAGGAAAAACTTCTTAATTCTGAACATTGTCGTGCAGCCACGTCTCAGTCACGGCAATTACATGAGGATTGTGCAGTATCGTTAAACATTCGAGGGGTCCTGATTTATTTAAGATACTTCTCGCATTGATGTTTGGTATTCTTAGTTGATGTTTTTGCTTCTGTCAGTTATTAGAAGTAGGTGGTTTCGCTTGGGTGGCTAGCAGCTTTACACGGGTATTTGTTTTCAGGTCCCAAACATAGGCAGTCCTATTGATAAGCAGTTTATCATGCACGAGCTTAACTTTCTCCCCTGCATCCTTATCGGCCTGAGCGGATTCCCAAAGTTTTCTTTTGCGCAAAGTTGTCTGTGACTAGTCGGAAACACTTACACTAGTACCTTTCAGCTTGCTCTAATTCTTAGATATGGCGACTTATTCATTGAAATCATACAGCCTCATGATAACGGGCCTGTTTCGGCCAACCTTCCTTTGCCCAAGTCTGTGTATTCTTTCCAGTGATGTCACAGACACGCCCAGCTGCTGGGAAAAAAATTTATTTTATAACTTTAATTTCAATATCTGCTTTTGTTTCATTCGCGTCCTCTGACACACCAAATACAATGATATTATTGCGTCTGGCTCTGTCTTCCATGTCGTTTAACTTTTGTTGCTGGAGTTGCACAGTGCGCTCAAGGTCACAAACAGCACATTCAAGGGTTAGAAATTTAGAGAACTGGTCTCTAAAGGACTCTGACTTGCTTTCAATGTCAGCCAGCCGAGCTTCAACTTGGGTTTGTTTGTCTAAAATAAGCTGAAGCATAGCCTCTGTTGTTGGGCCCGGATTAGTTTTAATGTCACCGCACAGCATAAGCACAACACGACACCACATAAAAAGCAAACATTCGCGCAACTTCGCTGGGAGCGGCAGCACAATTAGACAAAGACAGTTTGAATGAATATTAGCTGTATAAGAATCATAACGAACCTATATATAACCTACCTACCTATATATATATATATATATATATATATATATATATATATATATATATATATTAAGGAAGCCAACAGTCACCGAAGCCAAGTAATTTTGTTTATTCCGATTGATTTGCACTACAAATTAAAAAAAATTAAGAAAACATTCCCCTATGCACCTTGGTTTCGGTGACTGTTGGCTTCCTTAATATGTTTGTCAAACGGGCCCCTCAGTTCCTTTAACTTGTCTGCTAATAGCTTAACGAGGGCCTCGGTTCTGGCAGTCCTGATGCCACAGGTTGCTTAAGAGGGCTATCGCACAGTTTCCGCCCTCGCCGTTAGATGACGTTCTACGTCACGCTCGCGGTATTACAGGACGTGCTACGTCCGCCGCTACGGTCGAGGGTGGCGCTGGTGAACACTCTCAAGGCTCGCTTACACCCAGTAAACATAAATACCCACGAGAGCAGCAGATTGGACAGCCGTCGCCGTAGCTCAGTTGGTAAGAGCACCGGACGCGATACTCGGAGGTCGTGGGTTCGGATCCCACCAGCGGCATGGTTGTTTTTTCTGCTGCTTTATAAGCAATTTTCTTTAAACCGATTGATTGGTACTACAGATTAAAAAAAATTAAGAAAACATTCCCCTATGCACCTTGGTTTCGGTGACTGTTGGCTTCCTTAATATGTTTGTCAAACGAGCCCCTCATTTCCTTTACCTTGTCTGCTAATATATATATATAACCGAACCTATATATAAAGTGACCTCAGCGTCCTATCATTCTTACCAGCAATTATTTGTTTTCTTTCCTTCGCAGTCTTCACGTTCTCGAGTTTTTGATAAGATGCTGACACCGCTTTACATACGGCTTATGTAACTTCGCGTAATGAAGTTGTTAATCTGCATTTGTATGCGTCTTTGCCTCTTCGCCTTCCGTGTCTCGTTTGCGCGCAGTTCTTTCTTATGCATCTATAATGGACAAACTGGTTTGGCAAGTTCTACTCACCCCTTTGTAGCCAGTAAAAAAAGAGGATGCAGTCAAAGTTCCTAGAAGAGCTTCATTTTGACTTTATTAGTCGCTGGCTAGAAGTGCGCTGATATGTGTTATCAATGCTCTAGACACACATGCCTTCGGGTAAGGCGCTTTGCAACAATAGCTAAATATTCATTACGCAACCCTCAAAACAATCATCGTAATGTTCATCAACTGAAAAGCGGTACAACTCGGTGAGTCCACAAAAAGCAGTAGGCACCAGCTCAGTGGTTAGAGCGCTCGGTCAATGGGCCAGAGTTCCTCATTCGAACCCGGCCGCGGAGGCCACGTTTCGATGGAGGCGAGACGCTAAGGCGCCCGTGTGCTGTGCGATGTCAGTGCACGTTAAAGATCCCCAGGTGATCGAAATCATTCCGGAGCCCTCCACTACGGTACCTTATTTCTCTCTTCTTTCACTCCCACCTTCCTCCCTTCCCTTACAACACAGTTGGGGTGTCCACCTAGATCTGTGACAATTACTGCGCCATTTCAATCCCCCAAACAAACAAAAAACAGTACGGCATATAGTGTTCGCCAAGCACGACAAGCCAACCAACACTGTACGTTCAGGCTAGAGTGTAAGAGGTGTGAAAGTGCGAAGCTCTGCTGTGGGTACAAGCGCCGGAGCAAGGCCTCGGACAACGCCGCATTCCCCCTACACTGCCACGAAGAGCTTTTTGTGAAAATAGACAGACTGTGGGCGCCGGAAAATGCCAACTCCACTCATGCTGCACTCTGAGACAGCATTCTTCGGCACTGGCGCAGAATCGCCAGCACCTAGGCGACGGCTTTCATAAGCGCACCCTGCAACGCGAATAAGATGAAAGATGGCGCTCGTAGCTTGGCCTAGAGTGCCACAGAAACTCCGACTCCTCCTCCAAATACATAATCACCGACTCGCGAGGGGCTTGTCGAAACGTCGAGCAAGGGTGGGCTACTCCCCTGGCTTATCGCATCTATCAAAATTGTAGCCGAGACTCCGATCCTGCGCACCGATCTATTATTTGGGCTCCAGGTCACCAAGGCCTCCACGGAAACGAAGCAGCCGACGCCGCCGCCCGCGCGCTCTCTCTCCGGGCGTTTCCCTCGGGACCCCACGATGACCAGGACTCCGATTTCAATCCGGTTTACACTTTTAAGGAAATATGCGATTACTACAAATCCACCCACCAAACTCTTCCCACTCCTTGCAAAGGGCTGGGGAAGGCCAACGAGCGGGTACTCCTGCGCCTGCTCACTAACACGATGCTGTGCCCGGCAACGCTCAAGCATTTCAATCCTCAATTCGACGGGCGGTGCTCACACTGTGGGGAGGTGTCGGACACCTACCACATGGTGTGGGCCTGCCAGCAGAACCCATCCCTACCCCCTATCCCAAACCCCACCCGAGAGGACTGGGAGGCGACCCTGTCCGGCTGCTGCACCCTCCAGGCCCAAAGGGCCTTAACGCAGCGTGCCCGGGCTGCGGCAACCGCCAATGGGGTGCCTGACTAGGCATCCCCACCTAGTGGTTGTAAGGGCGTGACCCTTTAGGTCACGGACCCCAACACCTCTCTCTATAATTAATAAATGTTTTTACCACCACCACCACCTCCAGACAACAGTGTAAATGGACATGAAAGGGGATCTACAAAAGCAGCTAGAGAGTGGTAGATCAAAGGGGATAACCCCTTTCCTATATGGTGGGGGACATGACCCTCCCTTCTTTGTGGCGCCGCGCCTTGTATTGTCACGCTAGCAGGGCTGAGAATAGCAAGCCGCCATTGGTTGGGGGGATCCTTTAATGGGGAAAAGACGCTGCGTTCTTGAGTTGTATCCGACTATAGGGCTACAGTGAAAATCGCGAGTCAGCGCACCGAGATCACTGCCTCGGAGTGCCATTTTAGCTGTCCTTTCATGGCGCAACACAGTGAGATATGGCTGGGCGGGGATGACGAAAGCTCACCCATCTGCACAATACTAGCACCTCCTCCCCTCTTTCAGTTGTCGCAGCGCGGAGAAAGCAAGAAAATCTTTCGGAGTTGGCGCTGCCTCAGCGCAATGGTTTCAACCTACTTTGCGCTGTCCCGTGTGGCGGATGTCTCGCTGCCTTCCGCCTGGTCTAGTTCCCTGTGGGACGTCTCGCTGTGCGGGGGCTGTGCTGACTCGGTAGCGGCGGGGTCCATGGCGGCTGGTGCTTGGGGCGGAGTTCGCGTTCGACGCTAATGCACGCTTCTCCACTGCGACCTCGAGGCCTGATCACGTGCAACTTTAGCTTTCTCTTTCCTCCCATTGCTTCCTCGGTGCGCGGACCAATTTCCTCGCTCCAAGACGCTTTCTAAATGGCACCGACTGTTTACGAGTCATTTAGCAGCTTCGATAAATTGAATTCTGAAATATGGATGCCAACCACGAGGTTCATACTCAATTTGGTCGCGCCTTCAGCAGCAATACTTATAGTTTATATCTGGTTAATCCTATCGTATTAGCACAAGATAGAATATAGTTCAGGGACTTTCGTTGCACAAAAACAACTCAACTTGTCGAATCACGTGGAAATCATGAAAGACTTTTCTACTCCAATAAGATATTGCACGCAGAAAGAGTTATACTTCTCCTTCTCATACCTCTCTTTTCATCGCAGTCCCCTACGTGATTTTCTATGACAATCTTCCCAAAATACTGCCCGATTGCCTCGCGTAGGTATGTGTCATGTCTGCTGAGAACATTAACAGGAAGAAAAACGCAGACAGCTGCGGCGACGGTGGGGTGTAGTGAGGGAAGCAAAGAAGCAGCAGCTGCCGCACTCGGGGTGAAAGCGAGAACTTCTCCGTAATGGACAAAGTAGTGTGTAAAACCTGAAAACACGACCTCTGTCACCTTAAAAAAACCTTCGTAGTAAGTCGAGTGATATACTCTCTTCCATACAGCCACCCTCCGGATGACACTTCACCGACATAGAGCGATGGAAGATCGCGGAGTCCAGTTCGGACCCGACTGCACAAAAGCAGCTGGTGGGCTAGGCTCTAAGAGTCGCTGGGAGCCCCAAGCTTCCAGCACACCTACGTAATACGGAGGCGACCCATGAGTAGTCTGTAATCATAAAGCTCAAGAATCAATAATTGTTTCCACCACCACGAAGGAAGCAAAGAAGGAAAAAGAAAGCTGAAGTCGCACGTGATCAGGCCTCGAGGTAGCGGTGGAGAAGCTTGCGCTAGCATCGAAGATCTGCCTCAGATATCAGGCGCCATGGATCCCGGCCCAACCGTGAACCCCACCGCTACCCAGTCAGCAAAGCCCCCGCATAGCGAGACACACCGCACGGAACATGAGCAGACAGACCGCAGCAAGACAAACGCCAGACGGGACAGAGCAAAGTAAGTAGGGAACCATTCCGCTGAAGCAGCGCCGACTGCGAAAGATTTTGCTGCCTTCTGCGCGCTGCTAACACGCTCATAGAGCAAGTGGAGGGAGAGGGTGCGAATATAGTGCAGATGGATGGACGTTCGTAGTTCCTGCCTAAACATTTGTCAGTGTGCTGCGTCTTATGCAAGAACAGCTATAATGGCGCTCTGCGGCCGTGATCTCGGAGCGCGGACTCGCAGTTTTCACTTCTAGTCCTATAGCGGGATCCGACTCAAGAACGCAGCGTCTTTTCCTTATGAAAGGATCCTCTTCCAACCAATGGCGTTGGCCGATTGTCATGAGTCTGCTAGGGTGACAGTGCAGGCAGCGGCGCCACAAAGGAGAGAGGGCCTTGTCCCCGACCATAGAGGGAAAGGATTATCCCTTTTCATCAACCACTTCCTGCTTTGTCACTCTAGCAGGGCTATGAGAATTTGCGGACGCCATTGACAGCAATGGGGTCCTTTGACAGGGAAAAGCGGCTGTGCTCTTAAGTTGTTCCTGACAATAGCAGTTTTTGACATACCTCTCTAAGGCCAACAGCTGCACCATTGTCTGGAGCAAGTTTATTTGGCACTGCAGGAGAAGCTTCGAGCGCTGTCCTTCAGCTTCATCGCGCTGCACGGAATGCCTATGGTAGCCGTCGCATAGCTATTGTGGGTTCTACGCCAGTGCAGGAGAATGCTGTCTCCGAGTGTATAGCCTAAGCGGTGTTGGCTCGTGACGGCGCCCAGATAATTCCCAATTTAAGCTCTTAGTGGCAGCGCTGACAAAAGTGTGCTGTCCGAGACCCTACTGCGGCGCTTTCAGCCACAATAGAGCCTTGTGCTCCCATCCTGCTTATGAGCTAGCGCTAGTGCGAACGTACAGCGTTGGTTCGCTCGTGATTCTTGACTGACTCGATGTCGCGTCCTCTTGCCCATTCCATGTTTGACAACGCGCTGACCTGTAACACTTTCGAGTTGACGAACATAGGATAATTTTTTAAGGGTAGCACAGTGAATATGCACAAGGGTTTGGAAAGCACTTTACAGGATGGCTAATGTGCTAAGAGTGTTGTTAACACTTATCAGCGAACATTTAGCCGCACACTTATCAAGACAATGAGCGCTCTTCGATGAACTCTTGACTGCCTCCTTTTTTCCCAATAGCAAGAGGTTGTTCCTGTGTTTTGTTTTTTTTTATTCCGGACCACTCCTGCTGTTCTTCCTTTGTATTGTACACGTGCTCTCCATTAAAGCAGGAAATATTGTAAATTAAGTGTTTAACTAAGGCTTGTGGAGAAAAATGTAAATCAGCACCGACATTTAGCGTCAGTTACAGAGAAGTAATATATAGAAAACACTTTGGAAACGAGAATATATGTATATAAGGCGTTACTATTCTTGGTCTAGGTATTCCGCTGAGATGCACTCTTAACAAAATTTTAGACATGGAAAAACAACGACCAAAACAGTAAAATCAGCAGGGCACACATAAGCACGGCCTGAAGGGTATAACGCGATAGCACTAATGCGTAAATGCCCATATATACGGAATTGGTCACTTTCTACTTTACATTCACAGATCACTTGGGGTCTTCATACCACTCCTGGCGGACTAGTGCGGTCGTTAAGCAATGTGCCACAGCCTAGCAGGTGGCTTTTTCAAACAGGGTCACCGGCGGGGCTTGTGTGACCCCAGTTGCTCTTCCCAAGGAACCTCTCGCGATGTGTCTGCCACCTTTTGACTGCCACCTGCCACGGTGGAGAGTCTGCTCACATTCCGATGGGCAGGTTGTCATGACGTCACAATGTCACTTGACCTAGGTGGAAGGTGGGCCTCTTCTTCTGTGGGGAATTTTAGCTCATGCCGTCGTGGACGACTGCGACGACGACCGCACCTGGTTTTTTGCTGAATGAGACAGTTAAAGCTATCGTGTCAAAAGGAGCACCACAGTATTAGTGTCATTACAGGTGGCAGTTAAATTATTGATCTGTCATGAGAGGTCACGTCACCTTCCGAGGTCATCGCAACCTGGTCGGTGAGGCAGGTTACAACCTGCCCATCAACATGCTAGCTGCCTGCCCCTCTTGGCCCGTCGCACTGAAAGTATTTGAAATGGATTCAATGCAGTTGCCACCTGCCCACTGCTCTGCTGAGCATGAAACTTTAGGGGGCTCCGGCAGAGCAACCTGGGTTTCACAAGCCCCACCGTGGCTGTGTCTGAAACAGCCACAAGCCGGGGTATCACTTAATCGCTGCTCACTGCACCAATAGGGGTATGAGGACTTCTCGAAATATATGTATGTAAAGTAGAGCATGACCAGTTCTTCACTGAGGTAGAACCTATAGGTGACGGTGGAGTACTTGCGCGGGAGTGATCTCCAATACTATCGCATTGTACTCTTAAAGGTAGGTTAAGCGTTAAGTGATGGCAAACGAGTCCGCCTGTGTGAAGTGATGCGTAAAGAGTACCCAACTGGCTGAGCGGACACATTAACGTTATCCATGCTAGCAGCGCACTAACGACCAGGCACAAGAACAAGAGGTACGACGGCACAAGGCACCTAACTATCAACTTTTGATTTGAAAGACGAGGCGGGCCAGTATTTAGGAAGTGCCCTAACAGGCCACGTGACCACGAAAAACAAAATAAAAACCAAACGAAAGATGACACGAAAACTTCAGTTATGAAGACGCGAGGGCAAGACCTCACGTGTCTACGTTATCGCGCCGAACCTTTAAGGCGTAGCTTAAGTGTGCGCTGAAATTTTTTTCTGCAGCTAGCAATACAGAGAGCATGCAGAGAGGAGGTTTCGACGCCAGAGTGAACACTCTTGCAGGACCATGACGGCGTAGTTTTTCTGTGACACGATTGTCTTTAGAAGAAGCTATGTAAATGCCAAGAGCTATTTGGAGCTGTTTGCCCGACTGCCTCTGCTACTGAACGCCTTAGTTAGGAATGTGCGTGTGGTGGCATGATACATCCTTATTCACGCAGGGAGGAGGGGTGTACGTGTAATATTTGCCTTTGAATTATATGCCATTCTAAATTTCTGTGAATCGCACTTGCCTAGTGATGAGCTTTCGGTCACTAGAATGAGCCACATAGGCGAATGGGAGGCCAAGGTCAAATACCATCAAGCGAAGAAGATTATACCACAGTAGCCTTAGATTTATTACCTGCTTTCCATTCAGTGAATACGAACAAAGTTTAACATAAATGGCGGCTAATTCTTCCGAGAAGAAACAGCGCGCGGAGAAAGGTGAACTCAGTGTTCTCTCTTTCCATCTGTAGATACGTTTAGAAAGCTGTGCTCTTTTGATTCAGAACACGAATATTAAAACCTATTATGAAGAAAAAGACGATAAAAGAAAAAAACCTTACTGGTTGAAGCGCAAGCGGCAGTGATTGGAGAATTTTTCAGGTTTCTTTTGTGGCGTGCATAGTGAGAAATTTACATTCGCTGAGTAATGCTAGCTCCATTTTCTCATTTTCTCATTCACCCCTTGTACAAAAGTCTTCATCGTTAATGTCCCTCATTATAAACTTAATGCAAAGCGTGCGTCGACCGCTCACCACTCCACATTCGCACCGGCTTTTTCAAACGGCCGGGAGGGATTTCTTCGTTGTTTCAAATTTAGTCCTTTCCGAAAGGAAAAAAAAAAGCTGACTCCCGCCAGGTTGATACCATCGGTAATAAGGTGCAAGTCTATCACTAAACTGTTAAACGAACGCGATTCCATAAAGGCTGAGTCAGAGAGGAGTCTTCCTTAACACCGCAATATTGGATCAACTGAGGCTCCCCCTCTTGGTCGTGAAAACCGCTTATAAGGCGAAACGCCATTTCTCATCCCGCCTATTCACAGCAGAGCGTGCCGCGTGCAGGTCACTAAGAGACGACGCCGACTCGCTGCCTTCTAAGCGACCAGAGTCCGAGAGAAAGGCGCAGGGCCCGAGCAACGCGGGGCCGCCGGCTGCTGACAACGCAGGTGGTGCTCCCCGTCAGCGGATGGCTCCACCTTCGAGCTCCAAATCGGATCTACCACCAGGCGGCGCTCCCGATCGGACGGCTGCGGTAGGCGGGGCAATTATTTTTTTTTTATTTTGAGTACTGTAGCATTTTATAGTGAACCATAACATTACTTAAACATGGGAAAAAAAGATAAAAAAATCAGGAACAAAGAGCAAAAAGAAGCATAACCAGTTAGGTTTTTTATCGCCTCTGATGATATTAGTTATATTTACGGTCAGCTGCGGTGGCTTAGTGGTCAATGTGCTCGGCTGCTGACCCGAAAGGCGCGGTTTCGATTGCGGCTGGGGAGGTTGCATTTCGATGCAGGCGAGATCTTAGAGGGCCGTCTTCTGTGTGATGTCAATGGACGTTACAGAACGCCAGTTGGTCGAAATTTCTAGAGCATTTCACCGTAGCGTCCCTCATAGCCTCAGTCGCTTTGGGACCTTAAGCAGCAATAAAACACTTTTATTTTTATTTACTTCCTAAACGGGGTGTTCGCATATAAAAAAAGTGAACTTCCTGGAACAGACGGAACTCTTCAAGGGCGACAAGATTCTTCAAAATCCCCAGTGGTTATCACAGAAGTTAAAATTCTCAGACACCTTTTGATTCGACAGCGCAGCCCGGAAATATTATGGGGATCCCCAAGAGAGGGAGAGAGAGTACAAATCAAACTCTATCGAAGGAAACAGTGCTTTCTTGTCACTTTGCCTTCAACGTATGTCCATCACTCTTGGGCAAAAATTTTGAATTTCGTAAAATACTAAGGTTCTGTTATGGAAATATTGAAGGTAATGGTCCATTTGGGTAGCAAAATGCTTCTTTTAGTGTTTTTGCTTCACTCGCAACGAGCAGTTAAGACTGCCACATAAAATCAATCGGGAACGGTTTTGACGATAGCAAGAACGTTAATAGCAGAAACACATGCAAGCCGGCCGCGATTATACGGATAATGGTTCGCCTGAGAGTAGACCAATCGTTTTCTGTGTTTTGCTTGAAGTCATCGATAAAAATATTGCCGAAGTCAATATGAAAGCGCGCGAACCCCGAATATGAAATGCAGTCCCCACCCCCTTAGCGCCATAGCAGCATGAGGTTTCAGGCAACCCTACGCCTAACCACGATCACCATTTCTTTCAGAATGGCGGAACAGAAAGGCAGCAGTGCCTGAACACCTATTTGCGCATATTTTTTCTTATTTTCTTGCTCAGCAGACTCACAATTGAAAATGCCTACATTAGAGCTGTGACATAGACGCCAATGCAGAAAACATTGTGCCTACAAATTAGTCGGTCATCTTTCGATACATTCAAATGTCACTTCCGGACCTTTTGTTGTAACCCATGGGCCGCAGCACAAGGACATAGTTTCACTGTGCCCTAGTATGGCTTAAAATAACAATATTTTGGTCCTTGTCATTACATTTTTCACTTTCACTAGCCCTTCTTAAGGCATTAGAACATCTGCTGTCAAAAAAAAAAAACGTTATTACTAGAAATTTTCATGTAACGCTGAACCTTTTTTCAGGCAATCAGAGCCAGATTTCGAGTGACGGCTCAACTGCATACGGTTCCAGGCAGGAAAGCCAATAGATATGTACAGCCGTTAGCTGCTATACACTATGAGAGATCCTGTTTTCTAACACTTACCGCAGATATTATCAGTCCTGCGGTCTAAACCTTGCTTTTTACCGCGCATTGCAGCGAGGGACAGCGCCCGCGGCATCTGAAGGGGCTCCTGCTCTTCCTGTCGCCGAACAGAGAAGCCCTACGAGGTGAGTGGGACTTCCTTTTCGTCAGTCGAAGGGTAGTAAGTGATAAAAGTTCTTTAATCTTGATTATCAATAAAACCATACGGTTACAAAAATATATTTCTCAAAGCGCAGCCATTGGTTTGCTTTTATCTTCGATTGCCTTTTGTAGCGACAACTACATTACGGTAGCATTTCGAGCCTTCAGCGTGGAGGTGCTGCCACCCTGTGGCTGCGCCGCCACGCTGTCACGTGGTTGGTCAAGTGGTGCGGAGCAGCTGCGGGCGGTGCGGCGCCGTGGCTGATCACGTGGTTGGTCACGTGACCAAGCTCCACTCGGCAAGCTGTAGCTATCACGTCACTCCAGGTTTAACCAGAGCTACACCACCGCGAATTTTCTGTTATCTTCCATGGCCCTTGGGGACGACCTCGCCATGAGAGCGTGCGGCTATGAGGAAGAAGAGGTTCATCCGTAGCAGTACAAATATTTAGAATGCATGTGAAGCAGCCCAACGGGACCTGGTCTCAGAAGAGAGTAGAGAGAAGAGTAGAAACGGACGGAACACAGTGCTGAATTAACAAGAGGGTTTTATTTGGTGCGCTGCTCATATAAATACACGCAAGTCAACCAAAAAATTAATGTCAACCAACGCAATGAGCCCACTCATGCACCAAGAACCGAACAAAACAACAGCCGCTAGCTCATATAGTTCAAGAAACGGAATTCTTTTACCGATAAAGCTATCGACGGAGCACTACCACAGCTATCACCCAGCTTCTTAATCTCTGTGGCTTCAGTTTCTCGGCACAGCCGCTCTTTGTTTCTTGCAACAACTCTGCACTTTTCGAGCTGCAGGATGCACTTGCAATCAGGACAATGGATAATAAGGTTCCGACAATCAGCATTAAAAAACATTGTTAAAGTGCTCCCTGAGCCTACTACTGAGGCACTGCACCGTCTCGCAAATATAAAAACTGTTACGTTGGAGAGGAATCAAATACGCAAGTTTATTTTTTTTTTTTTGCGGTACATCACAGATTTCTGATCATTGGTTTATCGTGCACTCGGCCATTGTTTTGCGCACTCGGAAATTTTTCCAGGATTGCTGCGCTGCATGACGTGCGTCATGCAAAACCACCTCGCCCAACAGTTCGTGCTTTTAGCCGCCGCAGCGACACAGTGGTTATGGCGCTCGGCTGCTGACCCGAAACACGCGGGTTTGATCCCGGCCGCGGTGGTCGAATTTTGATGGAAGCGAAACTGTAAAGTCCCGTGTACTGTGCGATGTCAGTGCACGTTAAAGAATCCCTGCAGGTCGAAATTTCTGAACCCGTTCACTACGGCGTCCCTCATAGAATGAGTCGCTTTGCAACGTTAAACCCTCATGAATCAAACAAGTTCGTGCTTTCAAATATTTAGGAAAGCTGTCGAACTTTTTTTTCTTCGCCAAGGGTATCACTCAAGTGTGTAACAGTTACGTAGAGACGGCAAAACTTGCCTAGAGCGCCTGCGCTATCATTATAAGACAGCGAAAGTAGCTGCCAAAACCATGCCAACTGGCATAGCTCCTGATAGATCGTATTTTCCTTAATGCGCCTATTTTCAAATGAAATTTCAGTTGATAGTTGAGCCACATCGATTTGTTGTCTCGCTTCGTCCTTGTCACCACTCAACGGAATTAAGCAACAAAGCAACATATATAGCAAGAAAAGAAGCTTGACTCCCATGAGTGTAGCTGCGCATGCTCGCATCCAGGTGGTTTCGAACCATCTGTTACAGCTCCATATCGCATGTGCAATACAGTGCAAGGCTACAGAATGCTGCTCAGGCAGATATGTGGCATTTGTACTCGGTAGTGATCCTGTTTGCAGATAAGAACTTTAATCTCAGGCAGGTGCTTATGTCGCGTGGTTTTCGTTCAGCAAGCAGCGATAGCACTGCTTAAAAGGGACGGTAAGAGAGACTGGACATCAGGAACGCGCAGCTGTTGTTGCTCTTCTGGTTCAGTCGCGTGGTCACAGACAACAAAGCCGTCTAAGTGCACAGGACCACGAGTTATGCGAGGCAATATCATCCGCGTTGGTTCTTTCATCTCGGCCTTGATTGCCGTGGCTGCAGCTTTCGCCCCCCCCCCCCCCCCCCCCCAGATTTCCCTCACTGTTTTTCAAATAAACTGGAGCGCAAGACAAAGGACAGACATCGCATTATTTGCATTGCAAACGTTGCATGCTGAAATATTATATCAGTACGAATCCTTTCTAACTAGCCCAGTTTGCCGTCCTAATCGTTTTTATTCATTCCAACATATTTAGGGACAAGCGTGACCTTCGAAGTTGATTGATTCAAGTGTGCCATTTCTGACATGGAAAGGAACAAAATAACGGCAGCGATAAAGTTCGTTCAGGCTGCGCAGCTCTGAACTGCAGAAGGGCGTCACGTCTCCATCAAACCGCAGCGCCCTCGTGCCAGCCCTGGTGGCCGCTGCAGTGGTCCTCCTAATAGTTTCCGTCGTGGTCAGCTCCCTGATCTGGGGTGGCAGCGACCGCACCACCGCCCGGACCACCGCCTCGCCCTCCATCGTGGCCTCAAGTGGAAGTGCGCCCTCAGGAATGACCGAAGAGACCACACTGTCTCCTCCCATGCCGACGTTTAAACCCGGCGCAACATCGGTAAGTTTTGTTGTTGGCGGTCGGGTGCTCCAAGATTGGCTAATGAATCCAGAATCGGACAAAGCATACTTGTGCGCAAATATTACCGCTGAAAATCTCTACCGCGTTTCCATTTCCAATGGCTGACCGATAAATCTATGACCCAGAGAGGGGTAGCGTCGTGAAAAACTGGCTTTTGAAGAAAGGAAACAGCCCAGTGATTGTCTCAGATCTCCGTGGACACCCAAACAGCGCCTTAAGCGAAGGGAGGAATTTAGGAGTGAGAGAAGAAACATAGAAAGAGGTGCAATAGTGCAACTGATCGATTACCTTGTTAGCTGTATACAAAATTTTGTCGCATGTCCAAAAATGCTCGATTCTGTTCCTGGTAATTCATATTTCTTTAATTTGACTATTCCAATTTTTATATTGATTTAGTCTTCACATGCCTATTTTTCCCCGCGCAAACACCTCGTTTGGTTTATCTACTGAACCTTGGCCAGTCCCCTTGCGTGGGAAATGTGCCATGCTTACTACGGAGGAGAAGAAGAAGAAGGGCTTCAGGATAGTTTCGAACACCTGGGTATCTTTATCGTGTACTCACATCGTACAGCACACGGGCGCCTTTGCGTTCCGCGTCCGTCAAAACACGACCACCGCGGCTAGGTTCGAGGCCGGAAACTTCGGATGGTAAGTGTCTACTTAGGGTAGGTAATGACCGCTGATCTGGGTCCGTATATGGGTGGCTCGGTGGCTACTGAGCCTAACCCGGAAACTTCGGCTGAGTAGCCACCGAGCCACCCCTATACGGATCCAGATCAGCGGTCACTACCTGCCCTAAGTAGACATATTCCCTTACCACTTTGCCGCTTGCGGCTCCTCGCTGCCAATTGTAAACGGCTGTTCCCTACCGATATTGTTAACATTACTTCGGTTTTCTGGATTTTCCATTTGAGACCAACTGTTCGGCTCTGCGAGTCTAACTCATTGATCATGCTTTGCAGTTGATCTGCGTGATTATGCAATGCAGTGTCATCAGCGAATCGCAGATTACTAAGGTACTCTCCATTAAATTTTATTTCAATCCAGGCCTCTGAATACCTCCTGTAAAATGGCGATGAATAACTTTCGCAACATCGTGCCTCCTTGCCTGACACCTTTCAGTATAGCAATTTTATTGCTGACTTTATGGAGGACTATGGAGGTTGTACAGTCGCCATAGATAATATGCAGTATTTGTACACAACAGTGATCTACACCATGATTCCGTAATGCCGGCATGACTGGTGCTGTTTCGAATGACTCGGCTTCTCTCTCGTGATCTATGAAGGCTATATACAGGGGCTGGTTATATTCTGGTCATTTCTCTGTCATCCGACAAAGTGTAAATATGATATATTGTCGAGTAGCCTTTATGAAATCCTCCCTGATCATATTGAACTGTAAGGTTCTCCTTACTCTATTAGTGATTACCTTAGTAAATACCTTGCAGACAAAGGACAGTAAGCGGATTGATATGTAATTTTTGAAGTCCTTGACGTATTCTTTCTTGCGGGATGTGATGAGCTTAGCTTTCTTGCAAGCTTACGAGTTAGGGCTACCATAGAAAACCAATGGGCTGTGACGGGTGTGAGAATTCAAGGATGTGCCCATTTCTTAGAAGCACCATTAGAAGAATCTCATAGAGCATGATCCACTGCGCGATTAACATTTGCCATTTATACTTTTACCGTTTGCATTCAGGTGAAAAATTTCTGCGACGCGATAATCATAAAGCCAGTATTTTTTGTTCCTACACGTGTTCCTGTTGCTTCGGAGCCGATGACACGCTGATGTCGCCCATACTAGTTTCATAAACGCACACTCAAAAAAGAATATTCTATGCAACGTTTTTAATTATTATTCGAAAAGTGGGCCACATAATATTCAGTCGGCGCATATTGACAAAGCTGTAAGCTTTCAGTTTTGTTTTCGCGAAATTAATACGGTTTTTAAAGGGTAAGTGGATAATTTAAGTTGATAAGCCAGTTGCCCTCTGTGGTCTTAAATACCTCATCAAGCTACGCAGGGCAAGAGTGCTAATGGTAAAGACACGACCGTGAAATGGGTTTGTTTTCCGTTTTACCCATTTTACCGCGATACGGCGGAAAATCATTCGCGCTCCAAACGACTTTGTGCACGGATGTGTCGGTGTCGTCACCGTGTTCGCTCGTGGATTACGTTTTCAACTAAATCCAACTAGCCGTCCACTGACGGTAAGTCTACACGATTATTTTTTATTCATTTAGTCTCCTAAAACGCACTAAGCAGAGCTGTGTGCCCAGAACAGATTATCTGCGCAGCGACAAACGTCCTAACCTCGTTTCTAAGCAGCTTTGTATAAGCAGTGGAAACCATCGGGCTTTCGACGAATGCCGCTTATATCTTTGCCGCTATGTTATTCCTTATGCGCGGAAAGGCAGTAGGTGCGAACCCGTGACGATAAGCCGCTCCTTGCGAACTGTCTACTGGCTTTTCCGTGATGCAAGGTAAATGCACGGCCGGAAATATCGCTTAACCGTGAATGACAGCCGAAATGCAACTTTGTGTTAGTTAACGCCACGTGGGCACGATTTACACGTTCTAACCTTTTAGTTCGCAGGTCCTCTGTGCTTCACATGAACTGCAATGCACCTGTGACGAGAGCTATTAGATCCCGCGATACTTGGCTTCAGAAAGTGCCTAGTTTCATAGCCCCTTCTGCGGGTGCTAACTGATGGCGGCGCCATCTTGAAGTGGCAAATAAAATCTATTTCCGTATATGACCATTGTGTTCTGAAAAGCTCTTTTTTAATTATTTCATCTTCTATTTTATCTCTGAAACTGATATATCAATTGATTTTTGTTAATGCCTGTGTTTCATTCATTTTATTGGCGGCCGGTGGAGGGTTAAATATCTCGAAGCTTGCAACTTGAACACAGTTTACACTACTCACCGTTAAGGCGTGGCGATCAGTGTACACCTTAAATTTGGCAAAGTCAAGCCGCACTTTTTTCATACATGGACACTATGGAAAATTTGGTAGCTAAGCCTGAGCCGCCATACGCGCCATGTTTTTTTTTTGAAACCGGACCAAAAGTAGACTAGAGAATAAATTCAAAGTTTTAGGTATACGTCAGAACCTGTGATTCGTTGATTCGCTCCAACTCGATTTGATTCCGCGTTCTGGAAGTAGTGGCTACGGAACAAATATGGGCAGGAGGTTTACTAAAATACAATCGTTGGAAACAATGGACATGCATCGGCGAATATAGTCGCTTTGGTACTATTACACTAGCAGCTTCCTGTTGCTGCTGCGCTATTACTACTGCAGCTGTCGCTGTTTTCTCTACATTTTCTCTGCTTATCTCACATCGCCTACGGTCGAAAAATAAACGGGGCAAATTGTGTCTTGTAGAGTTGTCGCCGCAGTAACTAACGGCAGTGTGGGAGGCTACGGTGCTCTGCTTGAGAAGCCATGGATGCGCAATATAATATCGGCCACAGCGGCTGTATTTCGATGGAGATTGGAATGCAAAAGGTGCCTGCGGCCTGCGCGATATCACCGCATGTTTAGAAACTACAGGTGGTGAAACATAAGGCGCACACTCCTCCACACTGCGGCGTCTCTCATAGCACATCTATAGTTGGGGAGGTTAACCCGCAAATACCACACCTCCACCAAGCCCACCCCTTAGACCACTCTTCACCTCGTTACCCGCAGGTCACCACCACTGTGGGGAAACTGGAAGGCAGCACGGTATCAGTGGACGGAGTAAAGCTGTCCCAATGGTTGGGCGTGGCGTACGCTGAGAGCACCGCAGGCGAGCGACGATTCAAGAAGCCTGTGCCGCTCAACGTGTCTGACCGAAGCGTGGTGGTCGATGCCGTGAAGCCCCGCCCACCATGCGCCCAGTGGGTCCCAGGCAGGGGAGTCGTGGGCAACGAGGATTGCCTTCGCCTCAACATCTGGGCTCCCGCGGACATGGCTTCCGGGGCCGCCATGAGAAGCCTGGTGCTGGCGGCCACGGGAGACTGGTTCCAGAGGGGCACCAATCACGTGCCCCAGTGGGAGGAACTGGCGGCGAAAGGTAATGTACTACGCCACGCACTGAATGTTTAGTAAACACACCACGAATCAGAAAGGGCAAAGCGTGAAGGTCGAGCGCATGCTTGAAAGTAACACCAGAGTTGGTACCAGAGTTTACGGGCTCCTACTTTTTACGAACTTAGATTCGCTTATTTAAATAATCGTTCTCAAGATACTTATCAAATAAACCTGAGAACAAGCATGGCCAATAAGCAGCATTTCATGCAATTTTTTTATCACATAATAGGGATCTGTGACGTTTGGAAGGAACGCGCCAAAAACCGTCCGCATATGACTTTACTGACTCCTCGAAAGCACAGAAAAACGACGTCGCCGCAGCTAACAAAACAGGCGTTAGGAAGCATCGTAATCGTGGTTGAATTCTTTGTACTCTTCTGTTTGAGCTGAAGGCTCACCAACATATTGCATGATAAAGTCATACTGAACTCGGCTCTAACGTAGTGCTTTATAGGCATTATGTTTGGTACTGTACTTCTTATTTTTCTTAGACCTATGTGGCCGGATGGTACTACCCTCAGACATCCGCACTACTCACCCCACAACGAGCATACACTGCACCAAAAACAGCACGAACACGGCTCTCAATATTCCTCGCAGCCGGCATGGTGGTTATGGCCCCCAACACGCGGCTAGGGGTACTCGGCTTTCTGCACCTCGGAAATAAGGGACCTAAGGGCATCGATAAAGACGTGGGCGAGGACGACACCATGGCCGCGATTCAATGGGCTCAGGACAACGCGGCCGCCTTCGGCGCAGACCCTTCGGCCCTGATGCTGGTGGGCAACGGCACGGGAGGCTACCTGCTCGCACAGGCCGCCGGGAAGCTCAAACTCAATGTCTCCCGCGCTGTCTTCGAGGGTTCTCTCTACACGTCGGTGGTGCCCACGAATACGGGCAAGTCCCACGGTTATTGCTAAGTGCATGGGGAGAGCAAACAGTTGTGTATCTCTGGAACTGGGTTGCGGCATCTGTCACCTGCTGCTTTTATTGGCAGTGCTGAGTAGTGCGCACTTCATTATGCATTCGCACCTCGGCCTAAAGTGGGAGAAAAAGTTCCAGGGAAGGAGGAGATTGGGCTTAAGCTTCACCATAAGGAGATGAAGCGATAGCATTGTTAGGTCGCTTCAGCGGCCGGGCACCCTGTTTGCATATGACTCCGCGGACGCGGCCACTAGTCTTTGTTCTCTTTTAATCGTATTTTTAATCTTCTATTAGCGCGATAACGTTAAGGAGCTCCTGTCGCAGAAAATCTTACGTCGGTGTCGTTGGCCACGCGTGAGTGAAAAATCCAATAAATATTTCTAGAGAAGCAACCTAGAAGCATGGGGCCTCCTTAGTCACGGGATGTTGCGGCAACATCACAACCTGCCCACCGGAGTTTGAGCAAACTGCCCACTGTGAGAGTTGGCAATTAAATTAATGATTGGTTGCTCGGAAAGAGCAACCTGGGTCGCACAAGACGCACCGGTTGCAGCACTTGCCATACCTAGAGAGTGCTGCACAGTTTAACTGCTGCATCATTGTGCCAGGAGTGCTGGGAAGACTTCAAGCTATCTATGACTATAGAAAATGACCAATTTGCATATATGGGAACTAACCTCTTACGCTACCACGTCACACCTTTAGAGCAGAGCTTAAGTGTCCTCACCATTTTTTTGTGTGCTAGCATTAGCCTTGTGCATGTGTCTAAACCGGCCCACCGTGGCATGTCGTAGCAGTTAATCGCGACAGGCTGCTCTGAAAGAGCAACCTGGGTCGCAACTCAAACCAAGCAACCCAAGTCCCGCCAATGGCCACACCTGCCATCGAACGGCAGTCGCGCATCTTAACTTCGCAAGGAGGGGCATGAGGACTGCCACGGATCCATGAATGTAAAGGAGAGAGTGAGCAATACGGACATTAACCCATTATCGCTATCAGAGCAAGTGCCATCCATGCGCAGTTGATCTGAGCACTGAAACAATTAAAAAGCGAATTTTTAGCACACCTAATTCGCATCCTGCCTAACTACTGAAATCGACCATTATTTATTTATTTTTTACTTAGCACCAGACACACTCGACCAAGCAGAACGAACGTGCCCGAGTGGTCGAGGAGTAGCGTGCCCCGCTCACGAACCAAGGGGCAGCGGTTCGAGTCCCAGCTCTGCGATTTCTCTTGTCATCGCATTTGCTTCTCTTCCTTCAGAAGCACTGCCTAATGACGGTGGAATGATGTCGCGACCCTGTAGACAAATGAGGAACTGTGTAATGGCGTCAACACTGTTGCATTGTGTGATTACTGTGAGGAGTCTGAATTACCCTCGTGAGGTCATGTGGTTGCGACGTTAGCACTTTTTCCACCAGTGCCGATTTTTTCGACACGCCAGCGCCGAGACCTGCGGCGGTTCCTCCGCGGAACATAATAATAATAATTGGTTTTGGAAGGAAAGGAAATGGCGCAGTATCTGTCTCATATATCGTTAGACACCTGAACCGCGCCGTAAGGGAAGGGTAAAGGAGGGAGTGAAAGAAGAAAGGAAGAGAGACTTGCCGTAGTGGAGGGCTCCGGAATAATTTCGACCACCTGGGGATCTTTAACGTGCACTGACAACGCACATCACACGGGCGCCTTAGCGTTTTTCTTCCATAAAAAAGCAGCCGCCGCGGTCGGGTTCGAACCCGGGAACTCCGGATCAGTAGTCGAGCGCCCTAACCACTGAGCCACCGCGGCGGGGCATTACAATTACCGCTTTCGCGTGAAAACATTTTCTGCAGTCACGAGCACCCTCAACTTTTCGATTTTTCAGTCGGTCATAACCTGCATCTCTGCTGCAGAAGCACAAAACCAGAACTCGAATGTGTATCATTCAAATTGCCCCTACCATGTCCAGCGGCGTTGTCCGCCACAGTGTTCTGCGTTGTGTGCTCTGGCGAGATGGGGCAGGCGGGGCGCTCTCTCGCCTGGTTCTAGTCACTTTCAGGATCTTCAGTTTGGCGCCGTAGGGAAAGTCCAGCCGTCGACCCGTGCGCTGAGTAGAGTCTTCCAGTGATTTTACCGCTGAGCTCTGGATTGTGCCTACTGTGCAGAGTAGGGTAGAAGCGTCGAAGGCGCCTCCGGGTTTAAACGCTATTGTCTGCTTCCTCTTGCCTCCGATAATTCTCAGACTCCCCGCCAACGAGTACGCATCGCACGTTTCTTTTATTTCTTTTCTGTTTTTTCTATGCGCACATTGCGCGTTCGAGTATGGCGTAGCATCTCATCTTTCTGGACCCGCTAGTGCAGGGCTCTTGAATAATTTCGGCCGCGTGGAGTTCAATAATAAACGGTTGTCTAAATTAATCGGAGCCCGCCATAACGACACATTTTTCCCTCTTCCATCTATATCTCCCTCCTTCATCCCTTTTCTCACGTTGCGTCCGAGGTTTCCGCCGAGTCTGAGACATTTACTCTTTGAGACAGTTGCTCTCTGCCGACATGTATGGGTTTATTTACAAGATGAACGGGAAAATGGGCGAAAGCAGAGAACGCACAACGCTAGGCTAACCACAGTCCGAGTCCTCACTATTCAACCTCGGCCTCTTGTATATACCCTGCGCGCAGCGCCGTGCCACTAAGCGGAATCTACGTAAACATTTGTCCCTATATGCACGAAGCTCATTCTCGAGCGAGTCCTGAAGACCTAGGATTGCAGCGTTTCAATCGAGCCACGTGAGCGAGCTGCGTCTTCTGTTAGCAGTGTTTGGTCGAGGTCACTTTTGCGACGACATAGGTGACGTCACTCTGTCGACGGATGACGACAAAGGGTCCGGCGCATTGGCAGAACTTCTGATACAAGCATCAGCGTCCTACTTGCGTTCAAAGCCAAACTAGCCGAAACTAGATCTCGCGGTTCGTAGGTGACTTTAACATGAGCTGCGTCGTATCCGACCTTGGAACGGTCTTGAGATGCGATGGTGCGCATACGAGCAAGACAAAGGTCTTCCTCAGCGAGGCAGAAATGTTGCAAGACGGAAAGGTCATCGTGTACAGAAAAAGGAAGGCTTGTGACAAGCGCTCGTAGGGAAGAAAGAAAGGAGAATATCCATTTACTTGATGCTTAGCAGTGTTATAGGCGTACGTCACAAATGGAAGGTCGACGTCCCAGTTCTTATGGTAGGACGCGACAAACATCGACATCACGTTGTTGAGTGTACAGATGAGGCGCTGTGTAAGGCCAATTGTTTGATGGCGGTATTCTGAGCCGCATAACCGGAAAAGTTCTTCCGCAACATTAACAGTAAACTGTCGACTGCGGCCACTGAACATCACTCGGGGCGCGACGAGGCGAAGAATGCTTCGGTCAAGCAGGAAGTGGGATACGCTAGCTGCTTTGGTAGAAACGAGCGCAGCCGCTTCCATATATCGAGTGAAGTAGTCCCCAGTCACGATAATCCAGCGGCGACCATCAGAGGACTTTGGGAAAGGGCCTTTCACGTCATTTTCAATTTTCTCAAAAGGTTTTACAGGGGTCTTGAGCGACTGAAGAGGACCAGCCGATGGCGTGATGCATCGCTTCAGGCGCTGGCAGGGGGTACAACTTGCGACGCAGCGTATGGTTGTTGTGTACCACCTGGGTCAATAAAAAACGCAGTCGGACTCTCGAGAGAGTTGGGGCAAATCCGAGATGTCCTGAGTTGATGTCGTCGTGCATGGAATGTAGGACAGTGCCGCGGAGAGAAGCCGGGCACCATCAGCTGAGTAGTCCTTGATGAAGAGGATGAAGAGCACACCACCCCGAATAACGAAGGATGTTGTAAACGCTGACTTTCGGGCATTATCAAACAATGAAATCAGAGCGGGATCTTGGCATTGCTCGTGCTGAAGCGTTACGTGATCTGGCTATGTCTTCGTCACAGATGCGAGGCAGCTATGTAGATCGTGGCCACCTGCTGCTGTCCAAAGAAAATGATGCCGAGACAAACATTCAGCGTCAGCATGGCGGCGACCACTCTTATAAGACAAAGAAAAGTGGTATTCTTGGAGGCATAATGCCCAACGAGCTAATCGACCGGAAGGGTCGCAAAGGCCAACAAGCCAACGTATGAAGTGATGGTGCAAAGCATTCGTTTAGCTTGGTTGGCTCATGGTTTCAGTTTACTGGGTCGTCGGCACGTCGATATTCGTTCGATACTGGTATTAGTTGATGAACACTAGGATGTGCAATGCAGAACGCGAGAGTGTGCTGTGTTTGAGTGGCGTGATCGGCTGCGGTGATAGCTCAGTGCTATCGTGCAGTGGCTAGCGAAACTGATCTGTTCGCGCCACCACGGGTTTCAACCCCAGTCGCGGCAATATTTAGTTTATCTGTTTATTTAAGGTTTGTCTAAGGCCACCATCAAGGCCATGTCAAGCTTCACGCAAAGTCCACGAGCCGGTTCGACCTCGTGAAGTAGTGCCTTTGCGCAAAGATATTTTTAGTGTGATACTGGAGGGATTATCGCAACACGGGGAATCTGAGGTGCACAGGCCTTTAGGCTCGAGAGCTCAACAAAGTTCTTTAGAAAAAAAAAATCAAGACCACCTCGACTTTCAAACGCACCTCTGCTAGCAATAATCTCAAAGCAGCCGAAAAGTGCAAGGGCCAATGCACCAGCGGTCAAAGAAGATTCTCACGCTTCTTTATTTATCCATCAGCGAAAACTAAAGAAAAGAGAAGCCCTTCTGCTCATCTCCTGTAACAACCAGCAATAGTGGTATTTATAACATAGTGCACCCTTATGCTCGTTTCAGTCATGGAGGCTTTGGCTCAGAGACTCTTGCAAATGGTGATTTATTACTCAAAAAGAGTTTGATGTTTCGATAGTTGAATACAGCGCAGGATTAAGTAAAGGCCGAAATGAAAACCCAGTGAAAGATACAACAAGATAACTAAGCTCTTGGAGGAATGACCTTGCATTTCTGATAGCAGCTGTAGCGTCTCATTGCGGTCGATGCAATAGACACGTAGTAATGACTTCAAATGGTGCTAGAAGTGCATAAGGTTGTGGGTTCTTGTTGCAGGAGATGAGACAGGCACAGATGTTCTTACGGGGGGGGGGGGGGGGGGGGGAGAGATAAGGGACCACTTACACGAACAACCCTAAGTCCAGATTAGTATCCAAGTCTATTCTCATTGAAATTTTCAAAGAGATTGAGCTTATTTCCCCCGAAGCCCGCTTTGGAAAGGCATCAAGATCGAACATTAGTACATCCTTATTCTAGACTGTAGGGACTATTTGTACCTAATTGGGAAACCTCGCCACTGGCATGTAAAGAAGCGGGGAATGAGCAGAAAGTCGGTCGCGGCGTTTCTCACCTATATCGCTTTGCGCTGAGCATTTGGTGGCCGCCTCTGGATGTCAATATACTGGCAAGGCGATGCGATTTGTGTCGGCGCTTTCCCGTGCACGGAATGTCAAATATGTGTAGCCAACCTTCAATAAAGCTCGTCAAAATTCGGCATTGAACGGAAAACAAGAAGTGGAATTTGATAAATTTAATAGGCGAGCGAAGAACACCATTATTAAAAAAAAATTGAATTTAAATCCTCTGTCTTGAGAAAAATGCCCCAACAGGAATGGCCAGAGGCATAGTCGAAATTGTCAATACAAAACATAGGATCCGACTAGGGCGGTAAGGTGGTGGCGCAGTTGATCTAGGGTGGCCGGTGGAACTCAGGGCAAGCGGCGGGAAGGTGGGTGGTCTCTCTGAAGGGCAAAATTGGAAGGTGCAGGCTCCTCTTTTTGGTTCTAAGAGGTTCGCTTTAACAGCCAGTCGCGAAGAACTGAGCAACACTTATTGCTCAAGTCTCAAAGCGCGAAGCTCTTTAAGGTTAAATGTTGGAGGTAGTCGCGCAGTAGTTCGGTGACGTACGCGATGCGATTGCGACCAAATAGAAATCACATCTCAAACTCATTCTCGCCGAAAATTTAAAGATATAATTGCGATCCAAGAACAGACGTTCGCGCTGTGTCAGGAATTTGACAATCTTTTCCAGACGAACCAGCCACGCGTCAGCCATGTTCACACAGCGCGAAGAACATCAAAAATCAGCCTACGTCGGGTAGAAGACTTCAAATCTTGTTCTAAGCTTATTTCCTAAACATGCGTTTCGCAATCTACGTGGCAGGCTTAGGGATTCGTGCAAACGACTTATCTTCTAAGGAAGCTGTAGGCTAAATTGAGTTTCACCCTGCAAACTAATTATTCTCCTGGTGCTTTGCATAATTGGTAGAGCCATGCTCGCACAAGAATGTGTATTATTAAGCTACTCACTTTGTGTGAGAGCTGCATAGCTTTCCTATGTTCCCATGTACTTGCGCTTGTGTAGAATATGAATAAGTTGCTGCTTTGTTTAAAATCTACTACACCTTTGAAGATTCCCCTAGTACAATTCACCGGGCAAACCTTTCTTTTTATAAGTAAGTCATCGCCCTAAGCAAAGATACAGCGCACTGCACCCCCTAACAAAAAGCTGCCAGGGCAAAATCAATGCACGGGTATCTTTCAGGCTTTCGCTGGATTGTCTCGTCTCGCCTCGATTAAAACTGAACTACCGTTCCATTTCAGAAGCAGGCCAAATTATTTGAAGCAGCTCTAGCGTTTTGGTATCGTTGGTTTATCGTAACCCCGAACATGATTCTGTGCCGCACGCCCACTCAATATCGTACGGACTTCCACGCAGCATCGCTCCTAACTAAGCTTTTTTTTTCGATAAAAACTCAGGCATTGAGTGTGACTTGTGGTCTTGAGTTTTTCGCGACATGTAGTAAGAGATGCGATTAATTTCATGTCGCTCATTTTTCAAATAATTGTGGCTTAAATGTGGCGTCTCTTCCAAAAAAGCTATGAATCATTTCCACGCCATGTTAAATTTGTCATGCAGAGAACACGTTGAGCACCTCGCCGAGCATACCTGAAATATTTCTTCTTGCGTTGCAACGCAGGGTAGTCAAGAACCGTCCAAGGAACTTGCTACCAAGCTAGGCTGCAACGAGAGCGACCCTGACACCTGGTTGAAATGCTTCTCTGACGCAAGCCTGGAGAAGCTCCTGTCCACCGCGGCGGCAATGGAGCTACGTTTTGCAACGACGTGGGATGCCTTCGCCCTGATAGGTTTTAGCAACAAGAAGCTCCCCAGTATTAACGACGCTATCGCCGGCGGCGATGTATCTCAGGTGAGCAGTTGTGTCATAACTGCCGTCTAGACAATTAACACTGGACTGTACTCGCAAGGCGGAACCAGCGATCTCATCGTTGAAACTTCAGAATAGCCGCAAATATTCCCAGTTGAGTGATTAATTAATCGTAGTGCCCGTTAAAAAGTACTCTGCAGCTTTCAGAAGGCCATATCATGCTAGCAGTGCTATATGTTATCCAGGGATTCCTTTTTGCAGTTGCACAAAAGGGAAGTGGCGATATGCCGTACTACTCGGCCTAAACTGCAGGTTGAAGAAACGGAATTTATATTGTAGTTGGTTAGGAACCACCTGACACAAAACTTGTTCTTGTTTGTCTGTTCGGCCATCCTTAGTGCTATCAGACTTGGTGCCCAACTTTCGCGAACCACTTCCTCTTCGCACACGCTGGCAGTTCTCTATCCTCCACGCATCTTATAAACGACGTTAGCGCTGAACATTTCTGCGTGATCGAGCAAGCGGCATTGCTTGCTGTCTTTTGTAGAGCGCTGCAACGGGCATGGAAATTTCTTTAGATGTTCTTTAGACTGCCCATACGCGTTTTTCAATAATTAGGAAGCAATTACTCCTTTCCATCCACCTAAGCGCCGCCATACGGCTACAAAAGGAAGCTATACAACTTCCGCAAGAACTTCGTAGTTAAAGAAAACTCTTTGTGGTCCAGGGTTCGAACCCAGGACCACCGCTTCGTCGGAGGAATTGCTCTACCAACTGAGAAAATTTGACGGCTAGGGTATGATAGGGCAATTGCGGATTGAACAATTACTCGAAGTAGGAACTCTGCTGGATGGTTCTTGAACAAACAGCGCGAACAAAGACGAGCACAAAAGACAAGAAAGCGAACGACACGGCGCTTTCTTGTCTTTTGTGCTCGTCTTTGTTCGCGCTGTTTGTTCAAGATGCATAACCAACTAGCCCGCCAAAACGTGTTAATGCTGGATGGTGTTTATGTGGAAGCTTGTGTGGAATTTATTTCATATATTTACGACTAAACTCTCACTCTTTGAAATTTGATTTGTTCATCGCCCACCGCAAGCAGCTCTGTCAGTTCGTTTCCAACGCCAGATGCAACCTGATCGTTGATGAGCGGTCACGGGCACTTATAACACATTCAATGCTCGAGACTGTGGTCGGCGTTTTGCACTATTTGTTTTAAAAGTTATATAAAATTCTCACATTGAATGCGACCGAGTGCCATGGGTAGTTTGTTACAGGCTCAGCCCTAATTTCATCACCCATCATTACGCTGCTTTTGCTGAAAAAGTTCGCTTAAGAAACACAGAGTTCTTTATTCACCCGTCTCTTTCACCCCCACTCAACATATGGTAGAGGCGCGGGATGGGCGTTCAAATACCGATATCTCCTCGAAGTATGTTACGAAAGTTCTCTTCGGGCGTGCCTTGACGACTTAATATCGTGACGAGGACAAATAACTGTGCAGTGGCCCGGGCAGGAGTGATCGCGCCAGGCCGTCCGCCATTACATCATCTGTTGTTCATCGTTCATTGCGCCTCATCCTTCGGCTGGCCGACACGTAATATTTGGTGGAGGTGCTGTGTGCGATCATCGGCATCCTGGTCGTGCAGCATCGGCTTCCTGCGTCTGCTGTGGTTGTCGGCCGTGAGTTCTTGGTCGGCATCGCCCAGCCGTGCCCCAGTTCTTCATACCTGAATCGCCCCCGCCGTTGTCCCCTCCCCCCCCCCCCCCCCCCCCCCCCCTACTCCGGCCTGACTACTCGACACGACCAACTGAACCCGACAGAAGGACCCGACATAGCGAACCCTCCGACTCGAGACGCCGCTTGCATCTGAAGACACCGTTCCCCTGCCCAGGCAGTTCGGCGCGCCCTGGGGCCTCGGCTGGCAACCTGCGGACCTGTATCTTCGCGGACCAGTAATTATTCGGCCATCTCCTTCATCACGGCGGCCAGCACCCCACCACTTTCTCCTTACTGTGCAACCGTACCGTCAAGGTCATCGCCATTTCGTACGCCTCTTTGTCACCGATCGAGACGATCGCTCGGTGGCCCCGGGTAGTGCGACGACGACGAAGAACTGTGCAGTGCTCGCGCAATGTCATCCGCCAATAAATCATCTGTTGTCCATCGTTCATCGCGCCTCATTCTTCGGCTGGCCGCCACTTAACAACATCAGGACATCAAGCTAACTGTCGATAGCACTGCCTCAACCACCGGTTTTGACTCTGGCCGGAGGACGCCCACCACAAGACTGAAGCATTGAACCCTACCATAATTCTGTAACTAATGATAGCCACGGAGCTTTCGGTAGCACCACGAGCTGCCTACTTTTTGTAGACTGCCGCGAGAAGCCGCTGAAGAATGGGTTTAGCAATTGGGGTGTATATATCAGTCAAAATGAGGCATACTCTACGCCTTCCAAGCTTCAGCCGAACGGCGAGCTCTCTCTGGCAAGCAAGTAAAATTTCAGCGCTGGGCTTAAGTCACCGCAACCAACCCGGGCACGTCTGTTGATAAATGCAACTTCCTGAACCGAATCCACGAGGTTCTTACGAAGAACGGCGCTCCCTCCGATTTTCTTCACCGCAGCCAAAAGCACCGACACTCATGAGCATGATGGGTAGAGTCTAGCATGCTGTTAGTCTCTCGTCATCGAAGGCTGCAGCCCATTTGGCTAGACTAGAGCAATGCTCGTCCCAGGCTAACACGAAAGCCCGGGCCGGGCAAAGTAGATTTTCTTCGGGCCCGGGCAGGGCCAAGGCCCATCCAGAAGCCCGACGCAGCCCGTGGTTCAAGCAACGCAGTTTTCCTGCGGGCCCGGTTGAGTAACCACTCGTTTAAGTCTCTCTCGCCGCAACAGATAACGTGCCACTATCATTCGTGTCAGAGGCCTATTCAAGGGTTCCGGGAGGAAATCAGTCGACCACGCGCTCCTTACCCCACTAAACTTACCCGGGTATCGGGACGACTCTGTCCATTTCGGGTTTATTTTTCCCCTTCTGGTTCTCTGACAGCAGAGGGGAGGAAGTATTTACTGGTACGGCCGAAGATGCTCAAGGAACCGACGACTATTAGAGTGTGAGGGAGGTTACAGAAGGCGAATACTTCGAGTGCTTTTGTTTGTTTGTCCATCCGGTCTGCGTGCGCGTGCCTATGGGTGCAGCTTTAAGGCAGCAAGTGCCGTTGTTGGGCTTTATCTCCGCATTTCGCAATGCCATTACTGGAGATAAAAAGGAGAAACGGGAGCATGAAATCGCGATTACACGCGGTAACGCGGATAATGAGCGCTAGCTATGGAGACACTGTCACGTTTCAATCCCAATGATTTATTGTCGATACCACACATGCAGGCTGCTCGGGCCTTCCTTTGTGTTTCTCGTACTCCGCGAATATTTATTCCGCGAAAGCCAGCACGCGGGGACTCAACAAACAGAACAAGAACTATGTTCAGGAGACCTTTCCAACGTATTCTTTCAAAGCCAACCTCCCTTTTCCCGCCTCCATCCTGCTCCCACCCCTCCAAAGGCCCGGTACGGGTGCCTGCCAGCTTGTATAAGGTTACGCTTTCGGAGCGTGCATCGCGGGTGTGAGGCACTCTTACTCGCAGATGCATGGTGGCTGTGGCGGCAACTTTCAGTACCAGGACGCTTGGTGTCCAAGTCTGCGGTTCCCTGCTGGGCCGCTGGTCATTAAGAGGGTCGTGGATTTCGTGGGCACTCTTTTGTGAAGTTAGTCGGGGGTGTTCTATATATATTTCGTTCCCGGTTCTTGGAAGCCTGTGGCATTTGCGCGCATTTCCTTTACTTCTGTTTTCTTACAATAAGGAAACACTGCTAGTTAAGCTAGCTAGAGCAAACCGCGCCGTTCTCGAAAATATGCGGCACGTGAATCGGCCTTCGTGCGGCTGCACGAGGGAAGCTTTGGGGAAACAAATGGGGGAAGGGTCAGTTCTGTCGTAACGACCGGCTTGACCACGTACGTAGAAGTTTTCACTTGTGGTTGTAATAAATTCTGAAGGGTGGACGCGAGCTGCGACAGTAGTGGAGGAGGAGATAAAAATGAAAAGCGAAAAAAAAGAGATACGTCGGCAAATGACAGGAATAACTGAACCTTGCAAGGAATTACAGAAATGACTGAACCTTGCGAGACACCTCAGTGTGAATCCTAGTGACACCTCATTTATTGTGAAACTTGAGGACAGGGCAAAGACATGTTTCGAAGACAAGCTGCACCGCGAAGAAGTGCACAAGACGGCAACATTCTTGTGGCCACAATTTCTACAGCTTTTCATGCTTCCTGGTAAGGAGAAGAGCGCAGTGTTTGATTGTGTCCGAGAAAGGCTGGCGAACGAGACGACGAGAGAATGAGCTGACGCGAAAGACAACTTAGCCCCTCCATCAAAGCGTGCGTGTGTGGACGAGTTCCAAGAATGGTGCGACATAGAAGCAGTGCCGGAACCAATCGACGAACTAGAGCAATATCTATCTACCCAGTGCCACGGCGGTGGGGACACCACTGACGTACTGCAATGGTGGAGGTCTCATCAGAACATTTTGCCTAAACTTGCAGCGCTCGTCTCAGAAAGGCGTTATGCATGCCAGCGACAGCAGTGAAAGAAATTTAATTGCAGCAGGGTATGTGATAAACGAGAGGCGCACATGGTTGAAGGCGGAGTCCCTGGACAATATCTTGATTTTTCACAAAAGTATGTGATTGTCGAGCAGTGTTCCGGTCTTGATTTAAATGTTATAATATTTCATCGCTTTTGTTACATATCAGTGTAATATTTTGCGTTGTACTGTTTCAAAACAAAAGGTGTACCTTTCCACTTAAAATGTGTTCTTTTTATAGTACCTGCTATACGTTTGACAAGAAGTTTTTGTACGTCTCCTGTCGTCATTTCATGGCACTTATCCGTCATGTGGCCACAGTGCGAGAGGAGTTTAGCTGAATAGAATTTCCCTGCTTAGCATCTGATTTTTCTGATGGCATGCATATGCAATAGTCGCTCTGTTTAACGGTGGTGGTTTATGGGGTTTAATGTTTCGAAGCGACTAAGGCTACGAGGCACGCCGTAGTAGAGGGATTTGCATAATTTCGACCACCTGAGGTTCTTTAACGTGCGCTGACATGGCACACTGCAGAGGTCTCTAGCATATTGCCTCCATCAAAATCCGACCGCCGCGGCTGGGAAGGAACCCGCATATTTCGGGCCAGCAGCCGAGCACCATAACCACTGAGCCAACGCGGCGCTACCCTGTAGATTGTAGATAGTGTTGCAGATTGGTGCCCTTGTACACTAAGCGAGGGATATAGTTGGATAGAATTTTTTTGGTTTATCCCTGAAATATCTGGTAGCGTGTACCTGTATAAGTTACTCTGTTGCAGCTTGTACAGTATGCGAGGAATATAGCTTTACAGAATTATCTTGCTTTATCATTAAATTTTATAACAGCATGCATCTGTATAAGTCGCTATGTTTTAACTTTTTGTGGTTTTGGTATTGCCGTGAATCTTTCCAGTGTTTGTTCCTTCTTGAAATCTGCCACCACGCCACTTTATCGCTTTGTTTGCGACGCAAGACGCGACTAGATTTATCTCGACTGGTCGCAGCCAGGCAGAGCTGATTCTACGTTGTTCCGAATTGTTCAAGTAACTTCGCATGCTTTATCTGGGAAGTTCGCTATCAGCTTTAAATTGAGCACGGCCGACAGCGGCGGGCATTCCGTTCGACGACCGCCGAGCACGCCTGATCCTACGCCACCGCCGAGTGATTCAGTCCATTGTGGGCGCAAGTCAGCCCAAATAAAGAGTTTTGTTTAGACACCATTTTCGCTGTCTTTCTTCTCTCTGGAGTGCAGTCACCACTTGGTGACATCTGGTGGAGGCGCTGGGAAGCATTCCATGTTCCGGACGCCCCCTTCAAGTCGTGACGCCAGCCCTCTGCGCTTCGCACCTTAGGAGGAGCCAGCAGCTCAGCGGGCCAGCTAACGTCTCCAGGGAGAGGAGCCTGAGTTCGGGACCCTGCCGGACCATACCAGTCAGTGCAAGGACACAGCAACAAACACCACTAATTCGCCAAAGATGTCGACCCAGGTCATGCTGCAGCAGCCGCGGGTGCCGCAACTTTCAATGGGTCCCTAGGTGAAGACCCCGTGAATGGTTGAACCAATATGAGCGCAAGACATCATTCAACAATTGATTTGATGGCACGAAACTCTGGCGCGTCATTTTAGCACTGGATGGCTCAGCACGCAAGTGGTATGAAAACCACGAGTCTTCCTTAACGACGTGGGAGCTATTCAAAAGGAACTCGTAAAGGTATTCACCAGACTTGCGAGGAAAGAAAGAGCCGAACGACTCCTCGAGTCCAGGATCCAGCTTCCGAATGTGCCCGTCCGCGGTTACATGGAAGAAATGAATCGCCTCTTTCGCCGCGCCGACTCTGATATGACCGTGGAAAAGAAAGTTCAGCTTTTAATGCGGGGCGTAAAGGAACAAAACTTTGGCAGCCTCGTCCGCCAGTCGTCAAAACCAGTCGACGAATTCATGCGAGAAGCCTGCACGATCGAAAAGACCGTCGACGTCCAGGCTCGGCAGTGCAGCCGCCCTTCCTGTCTGTGCAATCCGTTCGGACACGCCGGCCACCACCAGCAACAGCTTGCGGGAAGTTATCCGCGAAATCGTCCGAGAGGAGCTACGCCGAATACTGCCATCCTCCCCACAGCCACAAGCAGCGACTCTGATGGACGTGGTACGGCAAGAAGTGCAACAGGCACTTGGAACCCAGACGGCCACAGAGCCCGAGGCCATGACCTACGCCGCTGTAGTACGCACTCCTCAGTCCCAACGACAACACCTACGTCCTCTCCGATATGAACCACTTGTTCCCGAACACCGCCTCCCTGCCACCGCCCGCCCAGCCTATGAGCGATGCTGAAGCGCCAGGAAATGCGACGCCTGGAGGACTTCCGGCAACCGGCCGTTGTGCTTCCATTGCAGTGAGGCCGGCGATATTCTTCGTCACTGCCCGTACCGACGTATCGGTCTTCGAGAATTTGCTGTTGACGTCTTACGACCAAGCTTCGGCCAACGTCTGCAGGAAATCGAAGAGTACCTGCGTCGAGAGGAGTACACGCCGAACCGCCTTTCGCGCTCACCATTACAGTCAACCAAGCGCTTTGCGCCGCCACGCCGCAACTACGCAGCCGCGTTACGAGGAACGTCTCTCAGCCCCCGTAGGGGAAACTAAAGACAGCAACGTCTTTAGGTGAAGTTGCTTATGAGCGAAACGCCGAAGATCCTCCACCGACCACGCCCCATGAAGACGCTGCACCCGCTACGCCGCATGAACACGCTACACTCGCTGCACCGACGCCGCACACAATCGCAATCCCAACCACGACGCGACCAGCATTCAAAACGACGCAGCCACACAGAAAAGTTTTGACGACACGCCCCAGCCATGATTCGCATACGCGACGAAGTCTTGACCCGACGCGGAGGCCGAAATGCAATGCAAGAGCCAGGACATCCGGCTTAGAAGTGACTATCGATGGCCGGGAAGTTACCGCTCTTGTCGACACATGAGCCGATTACTCGGTGATGAATGGAACCTTCGTTGCGCAGCTGAGGAAAGTCATGAGCGCTTGGGACGGCCCAAAAATCGCAATGCAGGGGGCCACCTCATTGCGCCATCAAAGCGATGCACAGCGCGAATGACTTTCAAAGGACATACCTATCCTGCGTCCTTTGTTGTGTTACCGCAATGCTCCCGCGAAGTCATATTGGGCATATATTTCCTTAATGTGCATCAGGCGATCAACGACCTGCGATCCAAGCTGATCACGCTTTCGCCGGACGAGACCATCCCTTCAATCAAAACTCTCAAAAATCACGTTGTCCTGAGTGTCCTGGAGGAAGAAGTGAGCGTTCCACCCCGTTTAAGCGTTATCTAGACGGTAGGTGCCACGGACGCCATTAACGCTGAAGCAATCATCGAGGAGAACATGCAGTTGCTTCTAGACCATGCAATCAGCATCGCAAGAGGCATCGAACATTTCCGCAGTGGCCAGGCCGAAGTACTGCTAACTTCAGCGAAGAATACCGCCACATTAACAGAGGAACGACGATTGTCTTCGTCGACGAAATATTCGACGTACGAGACTCCTTCGCCCTCCCGGCCCCTTCGTAGAAGATTCGCCTGACCATGAGAACTCGCCCACTTTGGACATGAACCCAGCCCTGCCCCGGAACAGAAAATGCCAGATCTGCAATCTGCTTCAAAGCTACAGCGAGTGTTTTTCGTCATCGCCGAAGGTCCGACAAACGGTGATTGCCAAGCAGCGCATTATAACCGACCAGCACGCCCGACCTCTCCGTCAAAGAACGATAAGCAATTCGGGATCAAGTAGAATAAATGCTTCGCGACGACGTCATCCAGCCATCAAACAGTCTATGGGCGAGACCGGTTATACTAGTGAGAAAGGAAGACGGTGCGCTTCGATTTCGCGTTGATTGCCGCCGCCTGAACAACATAAAAAAGAAGGGCGTCTACCCCCTCCCCCGCATCGACGACACACTGGACCGGCTCAGCAACGCGAAGTATTTCTCATCGATGGGCATCAAGAGCGGCTACTGGCAATTATAGGTCGATGAAAGAGATCGCGAGAAGACGGCATTCATCTGTCCGGTTTGGTTCTTCGAGTTCAAGGTGATTCCATTTGGTTTCTGTCCCACACCAGCGACGTTTCAGCGAGTAATGGCTACAGTAATGACAGGCCTGAAGTGGCAAATTTGTCTGGTATATTTTAGATGACGTGGTTGTCTTCGCCTCGAACTTCGATCACCTCAATAGACCTCGAACAGTACTAGACGCCATCGAATCGTCTGGCCTAACCTTGAAAGCAGAGAAGTGCCACTTTGCTTATGAAGAGCTGCTGTTACTAGGCCACATCTTTATCAAGGAAGAGTACGCCCACACCCGGAGAAATCAGCTGCTATTGAACAGTTTCCACCGCCGGCCGATAAGAAAGCAGCGCGCATATTCCTCGGACTGGGCGCATATTACCGACGATTTGGGAGAATCTCATCGCGCATCGCCCAGACCCTGACAAAACTGACGAAGGCAGAAGTGCCATTTAAATAGGAAGCCTGCAAAGAACTTCAGCATTGTTAACAGTCCCCACCGATCCTTGCGCATTTTGATGAAACGGCCGATACTGAAGTTCATACCGACGCAAGTAGCGTTGGCCTAGGCGCCGTCCTCGTTGAAAGAAGTGACGGGCTGGAGAAAATCATCGCATACGCTAGCCGCTCCCTTTCTAAGGCCGATGCTAACTATTCGACGACTGAGAAGGAGTGCCTTGCCATAATCTGGGCTGCGTCGAAATTCCGCCCCTACCTGTGCGCACGACCGTTCAAGGGAGTCTGCGATCACCACGCGCAGTGTTGGCTTGCCAAGTTGAAGGACGCCTTTGGCCGCCTCGCTCGGTGGAGTCTGCGCCTCCAGAAGTTTGACGTCACCGTCGTTTACAAGTCGGCACGCAAACACCTTGACGCTGATTGCCTCTAATGCGCCCGTGTAGATGCGCCGCCGCCGGACGACGATGAGGACGCCTTCCTGGGACTCATCAGCTCCAGCTCTTTTTCCCAGCAGTAACGTCGGAACCCGACCTAAAACACCTAATCGAGTGCTTGTAAGGCAAAGTTTCTACACCCCTGCCACATTCAAGCGAGGACTTTATTCCTTTTGTGTACAGAATGATGTCCTCATAAAGAACTTCGCAGCGAACAAAACAGCCTGCCTCCTTGCTGTACCTGCTTGTCTCCGCGAAGAAGTTATACAGGTTTAACACGACGAGCCGACAGCTGGACATATCGGGTTTACTCGCACTCTCTGCCGCATTCAAGAGAAGTATTACTGGCCGCGACGTCTGTTGATGTCGCACATTATGTGAAAACCTGCCGAGATTGTCAGCTACGAAAAACCCCTCACACCCGAACAGCAGGATTTCATTGAGCCCCCCTCAAGGCCCTTTCAGCAGATCGGCATGGACTTTCTTGATCCTTTCCCAAAGTCAGTGTCTGGAAATAAGTGGATCACCATAGCGACTGACTACCTGCCCGCCACGCCGAGGCATAACCCCTACCGAACGGAACAGCAAAAGTCGACAAATTTTTTCTGGAGTGCATTCTCTGCGACACACGACGCCCCCGATGGGCTCATCACGGACAGAGGAAACAGCATTCACGTAGGAACTAACGCAAGCCATCTTGCGTTACAGCCAAAACCATCCACCGGAGGACAACTGCATACCATCCGCAGAACAAAAACCATCGCCTATATGCTCGCCATGTATATCGATGCCGAAAAACAGGACCTAGGACGCCATCCTGCCTTACGTCGTCTTCGCCTACAACACCCGCAGTGCAGGAGACCGCCCACATGACGCCTTTTAGGCTCGTTCATTGGCAGTGAGGTAACGACCACGCTAGACGCCCATGCTGCCCAACGTTACTGAAGAAGAGAACGTCGACCATCGCCGCTTACCTTCAACGCGTAGAAGAAGCTCGAAGGCTTGCCCGATTGCGGATCAAAGACCAGCAGCGGACCGACACCTGACGCTGCAACCTACGAAAGCGCAACGCGGAATACAAGCCAGGAGACAAAGTCCTGGTTTGGAAGCCCATTCGCCGCCGTGGATTGAGTGAAAAGCTTTTGCGCCGCTATTCCGGCCCTAACAAGGTTCTTCGTCGGCTAGGTGAACTGGATTATGAACTCATTCCTGACGCAATGACTGCATCTCAGCGACGCCGCGTACGACCAGAAGTTGTCCATGTAGTCCGTCTGAAGCCGTAATTATGCGCGCTAAAGGACGCTGCATTCCCATACTCTATTTTAGCAAGATCAGTCTTATCTCTTAGTAGTCGCATTATTTGTTTTAATGCGTTCGGGTCCGATTCTTCTTTGAGAGGGGAGTAATGCTGCTAACATTTGCAGTGTTTCTTCATTCTTCAAATCTGCCTCCACACAACTTTATCGCTTTGTTTGCGACGCAAGACGCTACTAGATTTATCTCGGTTGATCGGAGCCAGGCAGAGCTGATTCTACGTTGTTCCATAATGTTCTTGTAACTTTGCACGCTTTATCTAGAAAGTTCGCTATCAGCTTTAAATTAGGTACGGCCGATAGCGGCGGACATCCTGTTCGACGACCGCCGAGCAGTCTTGTTGCTACGCCGCCGCCGAGTGATTCAGTCCATTGTGGGCGCAAGTCAGCCCAAATAAAGAGTTTTGTTTAGACACCATTTTCGCAGCCTTTCTGCTCTCCGGAGTGCAGTCACCCCTTCGTGACCATATAATGGTCGTAGATAAACTACTTTGCACTCGTCGGATTTATTATGTTCACTGCACGTAGGATTTCTTTTCTGTGTGTATTGCATGCATGTGGTATTTTCCAAATGTGAGACCGATTTTACAGAAAACGCCTTGCTGACCAAACAGAGGCAGTCGCCTCATCAAGCTTTTTGACAGGAGCTCTGTGCGGCTTCCCTCTCCTTTCTAGAGAAATAAAATTAATAATCATACTTCACTTGTTTGATATATGTGTGCATTCAAACACTTTCGTGGCTGACTAGAATAAAGGCAACTTCCCCGATGCCGCCGTGTCTTGATCCTACGTGAAATATCCTACCGTCTTTTGTACTTTCACCCTTGAGCTGATGGCGTCGCGGGAGCAATGTCCCTACCTGCACAGGCGCGTTTGGGCGCCTGAGCCAGCTGTATAAGACCACGCTGGGCCGTGCCGGGCCGGGTTTACACAGACCTTTTCTAGGGTAGAGCCCGCGCCAGATAACGTAAGGAGTTAGCAGGCCCGGGCCTGGTCGGCCCTCGAAAAGTAGGCCTGTGCAGTGCTCTAGGTCAGATGGTACCCTAAGATGCTGCACGCCGCTGTTCTGGGACTTAACGAGACGTCCCAAGTCCTCCTGGACGTGAACCTGCTGTTGTAGAGCACCTTACTTGCACCCACCCACGCAGTCTGAAGGCCTAAGAAAATGCGACGCGTGGACAACTGCGAACAACCAACCTCTTTATGCCCCCAGCACACTTTCATCCCTGTGGAAGCTATAATCCAGCAGTGGCTCTGGGCTGCACGAGCTTAACGTCGCCTCGGAAGACAGTCACTCAGTCTTCCCTGGACGGAGAATCGCGACGGCGGGCGAAGCAAGCTGTGTTTTCCCACGAGTAGCCGCAGGCAGAAGAGGATGGCGTCCTCTGACATGCTGACCTACAATTAAATGGGCGTTCAAAGTTAACCCTGGTTAAGGCCCATCTTCAGCGGAGTCTGCTCAAGCTGGTAGGGAATCATTGTCGCTGCAACAAGTGCTGCGTCATGGTACCATCATCGACATTGCCATCGGAATAGCGAGCCCTCGCCACCGGAACCACCGCCTGGTGGCAACAGTGCTGCCTGCTGCAGTGGATGGCTCCTCAAGTAATCTTCAGTGACTCCTTGATTGGACATTGATATAGTTCAGAGGTTTCCTAGCTTGGCATCTCGGTATCTCGGACTATTTAAGCAGCCGGACATCGTGTGTACCGAGGAGCGTAGTACCGTATTACTTACTGCTTACTGCTTGTTTTTTTCTTTTGTGCTCTCACGGGCGGAACTAATGACTGTAGAAATGCAAATTAATTTATACAGTCTTCTTTGCAGCTACCTACGGCTCATGTTACTCTGTCTCCGGTCGCGTCGTTCCTGTCCTTAAGTTTTCTACGAACTGAGCTGCGACGGCGTTTATTGGTTTAACGCGCTCGCAATTTTTTCATACCATCTTTACGACACATGAAACCCAGTGTGTTTCGTTTTAGAAAAATCAGCTACAGGATATCGAAACAGGACGTTCTGGGTTTTGTAAAAGAAACCACAATTCAGATTTCCACTGCGCGATATTTTATGGGTTTGCAGGCCAGGACTCTCATCGAGGAGTACATAAGACCAAAAGCCGAGGCCAACGGCAGCGCTTCAACAAATGATGCGCTGTTGTCTTTCACCGCGAGATACCTGGCCGGGAGCTTCGCTAAAGATGTGGAGAAACACCTTAAAGGCGGAAGTTTCGACGACACCATGTTGCAGCTGGCCGCTGCCGTTTCGGGCTGCGGCACGCGCAAAGCTGCAAGGCAAGCCTCCCACGGCTACCACTACATGGTCGACAGCGGCTCACGGCCGCTCTTCGAGCCAATTCTGAGCACCGCAGAGGTCGCCCAGTTCCTTTCACAAGGGTGAGAACAGTCCGGGGTTTCACCCAAAAGGTCGCAGTCACCCCGATGGTGCCATAATTCAGTTGCTGATGTGCTCTACTAATGAGGAAAAGATAGCATGTTCGATGCTGGCCGTCACTTCCACCTTTCGGCTTTAGTGAGATGCAAAAGTGTTGGTTTAAGAATACTTCCCCCTTCGATTCAGAATTCAGAGTCCTTTCAAGTATTTTCCACTATTCCATCACAACGCGCTTCAAGTTCTAACATCAGAATATAATAATCGTCAGCTCGACTAAGTGTCCACTCTAGAGCACCCTCTCCCATTCACCTCTCGCCCACTAAAGTTCCATTGAGATCTCTGAGAAGGAAACTGCACAACGCATTGAGGCAGAGGAAATATCGCAGTGGGTCAGAGACCAAACACGAGGTAAAGGTAGCATGATCGAAATCAAAAATAAATAGGCTTGGGCAAGGTATGCACTGCGAAGGCAAGATAACGATAGTCCAATAGGGTAACCGGATGTATTCCAAGTAAAGGCAAGTATAGCAGAGTGCTGCAGCAAGTCAGAAGGGTGATTGAGATTAGGAAGTTTGCAGAGGAAAAGTGGCTGCAGCTGGTACAGGGCAGTGTTAATTTGAGAGATATGGGAGAGGCCATTTTCCTAAAGTGGACACAGTGAATCTCTAACCATAGTTTCTCTTTTCTTGTCTTAGATTGCTCTAACATGCCCATGGTGTTCATCGTTTCGGAATATTCCTATAATATCTTGTGCAGCCTCCTTCCGGTAAAGGCCACGGATATGGTCTGTCTGTCTCAGTTTCAATTTGCTTCAACGTATTAAGGTTCACACGAATAGCTCCGGGTAATGAAAGAGGTCCCCCGGGCCTCACATCTTCAATGTCATGAGCGGGACATGATAACAAAACTCGCTCTTATTTCGTATTCACAGCCGCCTCTCAGAAACCAATCCGCTATATCTACGAAGACTCTCGTACCTTCCCTGGGTCTTTTTTAACTCTCAAATTCATCAATGCCCCCGAATAGGCTAATTAGAGGGACAATATTATAATCAGCCTGACTGTACCCTCTGCAGGGAAGGGGCCCCTCCCATATCTCTACAATCAACCCTATCCTGTGCCAGCTGCGGCAACCAACAGGCAGGGTTAACTGAAGCGGTATGCGTGGAGAGGCTCTTGCCCTGAAGTGGGGCACAAAAGCGAAATTCATGGTAGCGTATATCTCTAGATTGCTGTACTCTATAAGGAGATAGAGATTTAGTTTGTGGGAAAATGCTGTCCTAATCAGCTAGAACAGAACAAGACATGAAATGCATGTACCGTCGCCTTCGGCCGTTTTTACGAGCAGACTGCAGGAAAGTCGAGCTCAATTTTCTTCGCATATCTTTGATGCTAGCGTGCTTAGATATTCCCTTCCAAATGGTGGTCACGGAGTCATTTCTTGTCTTCACGACACAAGTCTTTAAAAGTAGCGGGAAAAAACGCTCCACAATTGGTCCGTCCGCACGCCGGAGCTCCCCTGCGCCGCTGCTATGGGCGCATGTAAATTCCCGAACACTATCTACACGCGCCCTCCGCCGAGATGCGCAGCTACCGTCAACCCCTAAATATTGCATTCCTCTTGATTCTGTCCCAGCCTATAACTATCTGGGCGTTCATATCACACGAAGCTTACCATGGCGTACCCATATCGTATACGTGACTGATCAAGCTAATCCCATGTTAGGGTATTTATGTGCCAACTTCTGAGCCGCTCCATCGTACCTAAATCTTCTAAATACGCAGCATCCACGTAAAACCCTATGTATGAAAACCTTATAACTTTTCTCGAACGTATCCAAAATAATTCCATTCTCTCCACACTTTCCAATTTTAACCGCACCGCAAGTATTACTGCAGCTATGAAAGCTTACCTTTCTGTCCCACCCTTTCCACTCTTCACAATGTGTATCACCACGTTGCGCTGCATGAAGGTTTCATTTCGCCACCCGAATTGATTTCCCGTGGCATTGACCATCGTCACAAGGACGGCATTGCAAAATTCCGTACCAACGGCTATTTTCAGTCCCACCTCCCTCGGACTTCCGTCGAGTGGGACCGCATTCCCCTCGATATTGCAGCCATTGAAGACAAGCTACGTTTTCGCGATGCACTAGCTAACTTTGTATATTCAAGAGAAAGTTAAATTTGTGCTCCACTAACATTAGCTGTATCGTATTCATTGCTTTGTTTTATCCTATGTAGCCCACTCCCCTGCGTAATGTCTGGGACCCTGATGGTACATTAAATAAATAAACAAATAAATAATAAACAAATAGTCTTATAGTGTGGTCCCTAGGCCTCGGTTTCGCAGTGAGCCATCTACCAACACGCCTTATGCATTATCTTTCGCGTCTGGCGCTTTGACCTTGCGTTTATAAACACCCTGAAAAGGCCCATTTCTCCAGTAGTGCAAGGATAACATATACTTGTGCAAGGCCATTAATGATGATTATTCTTATGTTCGAGACCTTTGTACAACGCGGCACGTCAGGTGTTGCACAGTTATCTGCACTCCCCCTGACTACTTGGAACGACAGATACGGGAACTCAACTCATTGGTGCCGAAAAAGGCATATGGTTTTTTTTTAGGTTCAACGTACGTCTCGAAGCGACTCAGGCTATCAGAGGCGCCGTCGTTAAGGGCTCGGGAAATTTCGACCATCAGGGGTTCTTTAACGTGCACTGACATCGCACGGTAGACGGGCTTATAGCATATCACCTCAATCAAAATGTGACCGTCGCAGCTGGGGTAGAAGCCGCGTTTTTCGGACCAGCAGACGAGTGCCGTAACCACTGATCCATCGCGGCCGCCTAGAAAAAATTATTAATCATCATCGTCCGTGTTTACCCATCGTCATATTTCTACGCGGATCATGACCACTGCGCGCGTCCACAGACTCAACACTAGTTGTGAGGCTAGAGGAATCGTGAACCAGCAACCCTCTTAATTGAAATCCGAGAGCGATTTCACGCTGAACAACAGGAGAGCTCGACCAATCTGCAATGCTTATATTATGCTAGAGGAAAAAGAATCTGGAGAAATTTCAAACGCGCGAACAGCGCCTTAAACAATGGACGCCTAATCTCAGCGATCAGATTACAGCGCTAATTTATTCAGATGCCCAATAAAGCTGTATAAATCATTTGCTGAAAACTAACCTTCGCCTCTCTTTCCCAGGAAGGTGCCCAGCCTGAAGGAAGGCCACGCGTGGCCGCCAGCCAAAGAAGGGTCACGCTTCCTCTTCACCAACGGCACCGAGGTCACGGGCAGCGTGAAATTATGCGACGAGTTAGCAAACCTACTGGGATGAGGACTGTGCGCCGATGTCTGTGCGTGTTTCATGACGGCGGTGCCTCTCTGGCTGTCCCTGAGCGGCCAACGTCTAGGCGGCTTTCGACGCTTCATAAAAGCCAAAATTCAATTGTTCTCACGCTCCTGATGTAATTTTAAGTGTTGGTGGTAAGCGTCTAACATTAGGAGCTCACATAGGCCACTTTTGTCGCTTCTGCACCTGTGTTTCTGAAAATTATTTATTCTTCCTGACAAGGCCGGTGTATGTCTGGAAAGGCACAGGAGACATCTGGAGAAGTATGGCGGAGAAGACGAATGCACTGAGTTCAACGTAGGGACCACCTGTAGGGTAGCCGATTTTCACAGCGTCTTGTTGGACCCATGTTACAATATCGTTCAGCATGGCAAGCATCCGCGTACTAAGCATGTCAAGCGCAGTAATGAGTGACAACATACTATTTACAGGCACCTAGTAGAGTGGGTTTCGTACGTATGCGTAGAATGGCAGCTTTTAAAGACTCATTGACTGGCAACCAATACGTGTATTTCGTTCAGATCGAATCAGAAATTCATTTCTTATCACAAGGTGGGGTGGTGTAGGAACCTCCACTTTAGTAGCACCGATGCAGGAAAACTGTTTACTGTTGTCTGCAAGTTAACATTAAAGTAGCAAGATAAGATACGAAGGTGAACTTCCAATCACAGGCAGTAAACGTATTATCTCGGAATAAATCAACTTACTTCGGGGAGACTGTTTAGCATTAATTGTAAAACGGTGCAGAGAAAACAGTGAGCCACCGATCAGAGTGGTAAAAAATTACAAAGTGCATGCCGAAGGTAGCATCCTAACAGCAAGACGAGTAGGGGGCTAACAAGGTTGGTCGGCGCTCGATACTTTCCCGCCATAACATCGTTAAAGAAACCAGCCTTATCTCAGGGCAACGTCTTCTGGTGAGCGTGGGGATGTTGGAATAAATTACGACTTTTGGACATTACTTTCGCTGCTGCCGTGCACCAACTTCTACAGCTATTGGCTGCTGAACAAAAGGACGCGAAATTTCACCCTGGTTTTCGCCACCTCTGTGGCAGTTTCTAATGGGGTGTTTGAGGACGCATAATTAAACTCTAGCCAGTGGCAACGTTTCAATGAAGGCGAAGTTCAAAGAGCGCCCTTGCTTCTGCGATGTCAGTATCAAAATTAATCAAGGCCTCTTCACTACGGCGCATCTATCTCTCTCCCTCCTTTCCCTCCTTCTGTTATCCCGTCTTCCACGGCGCGGTAATTTGTTTTTGAGGAAACGAAAGACACGCCGCGCACTCTGCTGCTTAGCCGGAGCAATCATCATCATCAGCCTGACAACGCCCACTGCCGGGCAAAGGCCTCTTCGATTTCTCTCCAATTAACCGTGTACTTTGCCATCTGCATCCACCGTGTGCCCGCATAATTTTAGTATCATCCGCCCACCTAATCTTTAGGGTACCTCCGTTCTTCAGAGCAAGCTCGATTCTCTGCATATTAAACTTCATGTCGTAGTATCCGGCTTCGAACACGGACATGGCGGCCGCGTTTGGTTGGAGGCCAAACGCAATGGCTCTCGTGTGCTGTGCGTTTCAGTACACGTTTAATATCCCAAGGAGGACTGAGCTATTCCAGATGGATGAATTGAAATATTTCGTTAAAAAGCACGTGCGGACGATTTCGTATTAGATGGCCATCACCCCATGGCTGATGGCGACCTGGGTGGCCCACTCCACGGCCCTGGTCTGGACGACAGGGTCTCGGCTGGCTAACATGGCCTCCCATTGATAAAGAGAAGAGTCATGCATAATATCCGCCGCCGGCAGGGCTATGCTACTCTCCCATGAGATATGATCACAGGTTTCCAGCTTTTAGCGCCATCGGCACTCCGCCTTAAGGCTGTCGTGCGATAATTTTTTTTTAACGAAAACGATGTAAGTCCGCCTGGTTGGGTTCTTAAAACAGCTGGAGTGCTTAAAAGAAAGGAGGCAAACTGCTTGAATGGAACTTACTAGCCGCTTATATTTTTCGAAAATAGGCATAGATCCGCAAAAATACAAAATTAAACACTCATCTAGAAAGTTTAGTCATAAGCATGAACACTATGTTCACCAATATTTGCTCGTACGTGTGTCTATAATTACTCATTCTTTCCTAACACGAACAGAGGCTGGAACGAACTTCTGCCTGTGTTCTGCTTGCCCACGATCAGTGATATGAACCACCAGTTGGCGATGTCGATGATGCGCTTTGTTGTTGACTTTGTATATTGGTTTCTTTCTTGTATGGAGTATTTGTGCGTGACTCCATCTCATCTGGCTTCCTATAAGTATGCGTTGTGCATTTTCTGTATCTGCCTCTTTTGCTTGGACCGTGTTTGGTTCACACTATGTGGTAAAGAAAATAAAACAACTGAGGTCTGTAGAGAAGCTCCGCCCGCATTTTGGGCCGCTCTTATTGTTACTTAAACAAGAAGCTAATCACGGGGCGAATACATAAACTCAAGAATCTCGATGCCTCCGGCTTGTTTTGTACAGTTGAAAGATTAAAAAGCTAACCCTGCTAACTTTTGAAAATCCAGTGCGGAGCAATACAGGACGCCATGGCCTATGACCCGTGCACTGTTACCCACTGCTGCATTGTATCCTAGGATAGCTGGGCCCATACGAATAAACGAAATCTGATCTCACCACCTGTCGCCACCTCCCTCTCTCTCAATCTCTTTTTTCGCACTTGCCTTCACTATCGCCTCAACTAAACGCGGAGAAGGGTTTTTCCTCTCCTCTATTTCAGATGGCAACCACGCCAGTTGGTCGTCACCAGCAGCGGTTGGCAGGTGACAATTTAACTTTTCCCGCCGCACAAAAATGGCCGATTTTGATTGTCTCAAAATAAAAATTATGTCCTGAAGAAATTCTAAATGCACTGCGCATTGTAATATATCAAACTGTAGCTAATTGATTATGCTTCCGAACGAAAAAAACGCCAAAATTGTGTGTGCAAAACATCTCCACGATTTATCGGTTAAGTATCATTTTAACACAACAAGATCAAAAGCAAAACAAAAGTTAGCCCTTTCATTGAGCGAAATCTTGATTACAAAAAAATAAGATACTCAAAATGCTTCACAGGTTTTTAGCTAGCAGTCTTGCGATTTTCAGCTGCGTACATAATAAATCTCACTTTCCTTGGCCTTTCAAGTTAAGCATTATGTTTGCTGTGTTACTAGAGAAAGCAGTCGCGTGAGGACAGGATCTGAAGGTAGATGCGGGATGTGCTGCACATTACACTCATTCTCAGTTCGTTCTGTTCTTGCTTATATATATATATATATATATATATATATATATATATATATATATATATATATATATATATATATATATATATATATATATATATATATATATATATATATATATTAAGGAAGCCAACAGTCAACGAAACCAAGGTACATAGGGGAATGTTTCTAATCGTTTCTAATTGATATTCGGAGGTCGTGGGTTCGGATCCCACCGGCGGCATGGTTGTTTTTCTGCTGCTTTATAAGTAATTTTCTTTAAACACCGATTAATTGCCACTTCAAATTATACAAAAAACGATTAGAAACATTCCCCTATGTACCTTGGTTTCGTTATATATATAGAGAGAGAGAGAGAGAGAGAGAGAGAGTACTTGCATCTCCTACATTTTTCTATTTATTATTCGGTTTGTAGCAACTTTGGGTAGTAGTGTTACGCCTCACCGAGCTAGTAGCGTGTTTCACCAGGCGTTGGGTACAGGAACACTGCCGCTGTACCGTTTGAGGAAGGAACGCGGGCCGGAGGCGGGGAGTAGAAGAAGCAAGAGAAAACTATATTCACATATTTGCAACATTGGTTACAAACAAATGCAAACAAATTAAAAACTGAGATGTCTCAGAGACCGCTGCTCAATAGACGTGTTGAGCGCTTTAAATAGCCTCTCCCGCCGTCTTCGCGCCCTTTCCGTCCATTCAAGGGGACTTCGTCTCCTCTCTTCATTTCCATCCTCGGCCGAGTCAGAAGGATAAATCTCCCGAATGTATCTTTTCCGGCAAGTGGGCGCCGATATCCAAACGCAGCTAGCTTTTATTTAATCAAGAGCACAAGGCTGTACAACAAGCCGACTAGGGGGATCCCGTGCCTTTGTTCAATGGCCTCCCGAAGGTCAGCACCTGCAACGGCGGCACCCGCGCCGTCGGCAGAAGAGCGACGCGCGGATGGCTAACAGCCTCTCGTACCCGTGCGTGGCGCCAGGCGTGGTAGTGCATGGTCGCAGGGTCGTTACTACTGGAAGAAGTCGGCTGGACTCATTGTCAACGCTAGCCGTGTCGGGCGCCGCATTTTTCTTGTCACGTGGTCGCATGGGAGCGCGTATTCGGAGAAGCACCACTGTAGCAATACCCCGCACTGCCTTTGGGACTGGCTTCCAGCGAGGTGCTGGAAGTGGTAATGTCTACTTAGGGCAAGTAGTGACAGCTGATCCGGATCATGAGAGGAAAACAACTAGAAGTATAAGAATTGGGTGCAGCGCATATGGCAGGTTCTCAGATCATAAATAGCAGTTTACCAATATACCTGAAGAGAAAAGTGTACAACAGCTGTATCTTACCACTACTCACCTACGGGTAGGCTAACGAAAAGGGTTCAGCTTAAGTTAAGGACAACACAGAGAGCCATGGAAAGAAAAATGATAGGTGTAACGTTAAGAGACCGGAAGCGGGCAGAGTGGGTGAGGGAACAAACGCGCGTTAACATCCTAGTCGAAATCAAGAGGAAGAAATGGGCTTGGGCAGGGCATTTAAGGCGAAGGCAAGGCAACCGCTGGTCCTTAAAGGTAACGGAGTGGATTCCAAGAGAGGGTAAGCGTAGCAGGGGGCGGCAGAAGGTTAGGTGGGTGGATGATGTTAGGTAGTTTGCAGGCATAATGTGGACGCAGCTGGCAAAGGACAGGGTTAATTGGAGACACATGGAGAGGCCTTTGCCCTGCGGTGGCTGTAGTCAGGCTGATGATGATGCTGCTGATGATGATGATGATGATGATGATGATAATTGAAGACTGCTGTGGCGGCAATAAATAAAGAGGGGGGAGGTTAGAAACACAGCAGTAGTAAATGTGTTCGATGGGTGAACGGGAGCGTGGCCATTCTTGACATCATCATAACCAAAACTCTGCTGGTGCATGGGGTAAAATATCTTGGTTGTAGGTTGCAAATACCCTAAACGACCAAATAAAACCACTCTAATCATTTGCAAATGAAGTGCACCGCATAAAATACAACTTGAACGGCAAAACGAAACACGCACGAGCAGCCGCTGTCACGAGCCTCTGAGATGAAGTCTCGCAATCGGAACCGAAATCCGACCAATCCACATGGTTTTCTAAGCCACCACTGCTGCTATACAAAAAAACAAGTGCTCAGTGTATATTTTCGCCTTCCAAAAGCGGGCGCCACAACGGACACCATTATTGCCGACCGGTCCACTATGTCCGGTCAGTTTCATTTTGCACGTAACCTCCTCGCGTTTTAAACTGAAAAAACTTAACTAGACTAAAAACAAAAGGATGGTGTTACAGAAGCTAACTAGACGGCACAACTTGCCCAGGAGTGCAGACTTCATTTTTTGACGGCGGGTCCAAATCGTCGGTCACGTAAAGACCGATGGTCTATGGCGCGGGAAAGGGACTTGGCTTTCTCGACATTATCATAATCAAGCATCTGCCTACGCATTTGCTAAAGTATTTTGGCAGCATGTTTCAAACCCTAAAGCACCAAATAAAACCTCTCACATCATTTACAAACTGAGCGCACTACACAAATCACATCGTGAATGGTAAAAGGAAACAAGTGCGAGGACGGGCTGATGTCCCGGGCCTCTCGGACAGTGCCGATATCGAAACAGAACTGGAACGATTGTATGTTGTTGTAACTTACCACTAATGCTCTAAAATATACAGACTTAGAATCGATCGACATAAGTGCTCAGTGTAGCCTCAGAGGAGCGCGCCGCGAAATAGACGCCATAATTGGTGACCGGGCGACTAAGTGCTGTCAAAGTTTCATTTTTTACGTAACATCCTCAGTGAGCAAAGTTTCATTTTTTATGTAGCGTCCTCAGTTAGAAAATCAAAACACAAAACCGAAACCAAAAAAATAGCGTTGTAATAGTAAACTAGACGGTGCAGCTTGTCAGGAGCAGGTTCAAAACGTCGGTCATATATTTTAAATGGCCTACGTACGGCACTTTAATAGTTAACTACATGCAGGGACTTTCATTGTGAATTAAATTCCTTTAGGTTAATTAAAACCTTTAACTAATCCTCCCCCGTGCATGATAGCAAACCGGTTATTCTTCCGGATAACCTCCCGGCATTTCCTCTTCCTCCATCACTAATCAAATTAAGCCCTTACTCCTGATGCTGTGGATTCCACAGTTGAATGCAGGGCTACATTGCTAAGCCAAAGCTATAACTGCTTTCGCTGCATTAAAAGAGTATGACATTATTGCACGTCATTTGGTGGCATGTGATAAAAATTTGCATGTTTTGGGTGCTTTGTTTCGCTATTTTTGTTTCAGTAAACAACATTTAAATTTCTCTGCGCTCGTGAATGTCAGCTACCTCTGTCTTGTGCCCACGTCCTCGTATTTCGCTGGTACTTTATGAAGTTATGAAGTAGGCTGACGAGTCGTTTTTTTCTCGCGTTCGCAAGTTGGCTCCACAGTGCTCCAGTATCATTAAAGCCGGACAGAAAATTACAGTCTACGTAACTCGCCATACCATGCCTTTTTTACAGGGCGCATGCGCAGAGATTTACAGAATTGGCTACTTCGCTGAAAATTGTTCATTGGCCCAGCGAGCCCTTCTATTAACGACCGTCACAGACACCTTCCTGCATTGAGAAGCCATGTTGGGTCCACCTTCACTCCAAAGTCCTGCGCATGCAACTGCGTCCTGTTCGATGCTGTTGAGGGAGAGAAATAGTTAGATCAAAAGCGCTGACAAGTTGGCGAACGTATTTGTTCAGGCAAAGGTAATCAGTATGCAAGCTTGCCTTTGAGTTTCTTACCTATCAGCGAAAGCAGCTTGAATATCTAAGCATTTAAGCTTGGATTAAGAAGTTTCAGTTTTCAAGCTTCTACGCTTTAGAGCCAGAACATCAATATTAAAAAGGGGAAACAAACTTCAAGATACCGACTTTTCCATCCATGAAAATTACAGGCATCAGAAAACAGCTATGAAACAGTGCCAGACAGAACAATGAAAGAGGCGATAAAGTCCCTCTCCGCTGATAAATTATAAATGAATTAGCAAGCGTTTATCCGTGACATTGAAATGAAGGACAAAGTGCCGGTGGAAAAAAAAAAAGACCATGCGGTCAGCCCTCCAGTGGCACGTCAAAGACCCCCGTCAAAGAAATACAAATTAAACATACTGGCCAGAAGCGTTCCAGGTAGTTTCCCAAAAAAACGTCCACAGCAGGCATGCAGTTCAATTCAGTTTGTCATGTGCATAGGAAAATTGTTTCCTACTTTATGTAGATATGTCCCATTAAGAAACAAGCAACGCTATAACTAGAATCCGCGGATTGCGTGAGAACTAATTCATGCATAGCGCAAAGTGAAGAGGACCCCTCGATCGATTAAGTCGAATCCAATTATATAACAGCTACCGGCAGATTCTCTTGCTCATTGTTTCAAAAATTTTCGCATTTAAAAGAGCGTTTGGATATTTTCATACATTTAATTCTCAAATATTCTCTCGCGATATTTTATTTTTGCTTTTAATTTTAATTACTCTGAAATTTCACCCAAGGCACAATCGTTAGCTTTCAACCAGTTTAACCTATTCTATGGGGTCTCCCCACTGAGCCCTGGCCAATCCCTCGTCTTGGTATGTGCCATGTCACGAAGGCAACAACAACAACAAGTCGAAACGTTCAAATCCTTGCAGAACAGAAAGATAGCGTGCTCCGTCAGAAATTTTAACGATAAATTGAAGAATTCAAAGGAGCACTACTTTCGTGTAAGACTTCTCGACTTTATTACCAAGAACGCACACAGGTTCTGGATACATTTTTGTGCTAACAACACAATACTGATCGGGGAGCCGCTGCGGTGGCTCAGAGGTTATGGCGCTCGGCTACTGGCCCGAAAGACGAGAGGCCTGCGGCGGTCGCATTTCAATGGAGGCGATATGGTAGAGGACCATGTACTGTGCGATGACAGTGCACATTAAAGGAAAACAGGTGGTCTAAATTATCCGCAGCCCTCCACTACGGCATCGCTTTGGGACGTTAAACCCTATAAATCAAAGAGTAGGGATCAGACTGACAACAAAGGAAAGTAAAGACTAACTACTTCAGCGACTTTTTCCAGTGCGTATTTTCCAGAGATCACGGCATTAGTAACCAGATTGAAATAAACCGACAGTCCAATTATTGGGGAGCTAAACATAACCGATGACGATATGTGTAACGTTCTCTTGAACCTCAATGCTACAAAAGCCAGCGGACCTCATGACACGCCCAACATGTTTTTAAAGGGATACGCAGAATGCTGCGCCAAATACCTCGGATTAATTTTTGCACAAGATTCTTTTATCATCAGAAGCGAGAAACATCTGGAAGATGGCAAAAATAATTGCCTTTCCTGAAGCTGAGGACATTACATCTCAAAGCATATTGCATTAGATAGAGGACGAAAATTTGTCACGTGACTAGCTTGGATTCTGCAGCGGTTTGACGGCGATCACTCAGTTGACAAAAGTCGTTCATGACTTGGGGCTCAACACTGATCACTGCAGTCAAACTGCGATACTGCTAGATTTTTCTAAAGTGTTTGATTGCGGTTATCGTAACAAACTAATTGCGAAGCTGCAGAACATGATCGGAGATAGAGAACCTTTTGGCTGGGTTAAAAACTTTCCCCTCTTCTCAACTTATAAAACCTAAAAATATGGCGTGTAGAATAAGCTTTGTTAGTTCAGGACTTCGGTAATCGTCGCTTATTTATTCTCTACTCTTTATTTAAAAAGAACTCGCAGCGCCAGACTCATTATTGGGGGGGGGGGGGGGGCAAAGAGATTTGTAAAATTCTTCCACAGAGCTGCTGCACTCCGCACCCCTAGGTAAACGATTGCAGTAGTAAATAGTCCGAACGCAAAAATAATTATTGAAAAGATTAGTACTGGACGTGTGAAGTTGAAATTTACACCTGTTAGGCGAAAAAAACCTACGTCAAGAATGTGCTGTGCTTTGTCTGCCAGCAGCACATTTTGCAGCTGTGATCTTTTCGAGAAGACAGATGATCGGCGAATGAAGATACGAAGACTTAAAGATACCACTTTGATTGTGGTAAATAGAATAAAAAATCCCAGCTGTAAATTTTTTCCAGGATATTCTTGGCCCGCTATGAATATTAATTTTTGTTATTGATATCACCGCACAAATAAACTATAATATCAAGCTCGTTGCAAATGACTGCACTGTGCACAAATAAATAAAGAGCCACGACGATCACAGCACGCTTTGTAAATCGCTTGACGGAGTAACTGAATAAATATTGAGCCATACTAGGATTTGATAACAGCTTCTCTGGCGGCTGAAAGCAGAACAGAAAAGAACCGTGTGCTAAGTTTTAGAGAACCAGAAGGCCCCCCCCCCCCCCCCCCCCCCCCCCCCCCGCGGTGTAATTCCGTACAGAAAACTTTTTTACAAAACTGCTCAGCATAACAGTGCAGCTTTTCAGAGTAAACGTTTCCTTATAGAAGCAAGAAGTCTGGTCTTTCCGGCCAGTAAACACAATAGACGCCATGATCTTCGTCGAATGCCCGATGGCTGAATGTGCTGCTAGGGGACATGTAGTGTAACTGTTTATGAATCAACGCCTGTTATCTAAAGCTCCTCTGCACGAGGAGATTCGGCTCCACTATCTCTGCTATCTTAGTGTGCGGAACACTTCAAATGTTATCGGAGTGGCGCCATGGACATGCCTTGATGAGCGATCCGGTGATGCATGAAGTCGCTCGCGCCTCCATACTTCTCTGTTTAATATTGTTTCACGCAGAAGTAACCTGTCCTGCAGTCATGTACTACACGGAACCTGTACCTTCGCGTGGCTGCGTGCTGTTTTGCTGATGGTGAGCAGCGATGTTAAACGTTGGCCCTTGTCAAGTCGGATACGGCAACCAAGTTAACTCTACCCAGTTGCTATGGCGCGAAGATCGTCGTTCATTGATGAAAGGAATGATTTCAAGCAAGCTCAGTCTTTTCAAATGCGTGCATGGCTGTGCCATCCTGAACAAGCCTCGAATGACCAGAGTTGTTGACCAGAAAAGAGTTTTCGCAATCTTGTTGCCAACTTCCTGCACAGTTGATCTTCCATACCCAGCAGATCTGGGCAAAAGCTTTTTTGAACGGGAAACCATTTATGAACGCATTTTTTTCATATAATGTAAGGTTTCACTATAACAACAAGTGTGCAGATCACCGGAATGCAGTCTCAATTTTTTTCTATTAACGTTTTTGCTATCGTCTAAAGCGTTCCTCATTGATTTTCTAGGGTTGATACAACTGTTCGATGCGACCGAATGAAGCACTTTGAAAGAAAGATTTTTTTACATATCAGAACAATGGACCATTACCTTCAATATTACCGTAAAAGTATCTTACAATTTTCTAGTTTTCAAAATTCTTTTCCCAAAATTGCTGGACATCATTTAGGGCACTTCCATCAACTGAATATGCCGAGTCTCGGGCAACTCAAAAGTGAATCTCAAGACCTTTCTATTTTTGTTTTGAAAGGTTTCAAAAAGTGTACTGATGTTCTCGTGTCACTCCCCTCTCTAATGAACTCAAGGTGTAGTCGTCTACGTACCGGAACACTTTGGTTGCTATAAGCCCGATGTCGACATCGAGCGCCCTGTCCACAAACCCAAGGAATATGTCATTGAGGATTGGGACGAACCTCGACACTATACGCACCCCTGAACGTTGAACGTGGGTCCGACCGTCCCTACGTCTTCTGTACACCCCGTATATCGCCAAAGCTTCGGTGGCGTTACACCCGCTCGAGCTAGATCATCTTGCGGGACTATTGCAACTTCATGACGTTATTGCATGCGTGTCTCTTTACTTCTTTTTGCTTTTAGTGTGTTGTTTATGCTGTGCGAGCCTGCGCCACTGGGTTTGAAGGCGTTATAATTACGAGTCTTTCTTAATAAAAATTCTGTTTGCAGAAAACAGCGCTGCGTTTGTGTGCGTGATTCGTGCTTAGTCCTCGTCTCTTTGCGCTGCTCAAGTATGCTAAGACTGTAAGCGAGCATGTGAAAGGGGGAGACTAATAAACTAAAAATGTCGCATCAATCTGACCCACAATGCTTAAGAATTACAGGAAGCACATTTTAGAAGCGCCACCTAATTTACTTCCTATACAACAGACTTCCTTCAATTTTGTTGTCGCACAGACTGAGTGCCATTTTCGCAAATGCCTAGCGCAGGCAGTTCTCGTCGGGTAAGTCTACGCGCTAGCAAATTTCATTTTTCCTGAAAAAAAAGTATGCAGGGGTGCAAAAAAGCGGGGCTTAATGGAGTCCTGAAAAGGTTGAGAACTTTTCTGAAAACTGAACCGGTCCGGCTATGGTCCAGTTTTGATGGCAAAAAGAATACGGTTCTGTTCAGTTCCGGTTCTGGGCAAAAATACGGGTTTGGTTTCTGTTTCCTGTTTAGGTTCGTTTCCTGTTCGACACCCTGAGCAACGCATACCTTCCAGCACGCGCACAGTATGTTTCACATATCGGCGGACACGCGAACCGCGCCGTAAGCGAAGGGATAAAGGAGGGAGTGAAAGAAGAAGGGAAGAAAGAGGTGCCGTAGTGAAGCGGTTCCGGAATAATTTCAACCACCTGGGGATCTTTCATGTGCGCTGACATCGCACAGCACACACGGGAGCCTTTGTGTTTCGCCTCCATCGAAACGCTGCCGCCGCGGTCAGGTTCGAACCCGGGTACTCCGGATAAGTAACCGAGCATCCTAAACACTGAGCCACCGCGGCGGGTGAATATTCAATCGGGCTCAATATTGAACCGCACGCGTCACTGCGGGAAGGGTAAGTTGCGCGATCGTTCTCCTGTTCGGCGCTGCTGGCCGGACTGTAAATTTATGAACTTGAAGCATGAATCCGATATTTTTATCACACGGACTGCGAGGAAACGGTGACTGGCCGACACGGCAGCAGTAACGCCTGTGCCTTTATTCCGAACAAGGTCTGCGAAGGGCGCACGCCTAGGAACCAAGTCCACTCACAGAGCGTCGGGTAAGCAGAGACGCGCGCTGGAAGGTACGCGTTGCTCAGGGTGTTGAACAGGAACCGAACCTGAACTCAAAACAAGAACCAAGCCCGTATTTTTGCCCACAACCGGAACTGAACCGAACCATATTCTTTTCACCATCGAAACTGAACCCTAGCCTGAACGATTTAGATTCGAAAGCAGTTCCGAACCGGTTAGGGATTCGGTTGAGCCCCATGGCGCTGGCCCGTTAAAAAAAGACGCGGCGAAAGATGCTGAGAATCATGTATTGCTCCCCTATACGTATTTAGTGATAGCTTGAACTTAATAGCACGAGTTTGAAGTAAGCACTGATCGCAGCTGTTGTAGTTTTGCTGACGTTGCGGTTGCAAAGGCGAGTACGAACACATTTACCGTTGCGCATGATTTCCAAACCTTGGTAGCATTAGGAATAAATATTATATACTAGTATAGACGAAGTCGTATACCACCAGAACAGGCGAAAATAGTACTGTCGGTATGGCTTATCCCAGACCCGCAGCAGAATGGCAATACGCCCAGTTCTCTGGCGCCGTTAGTTACATCATGAAGGAGATTTTTGAAACAATGTGTGCTGTGACACGGACTGCGAAACGGTACGGATTTGATTTCCCGCTCGCTTTTTTCATTTTTTGGAGCTCGGCGAGCACTATGCAAACCTGTTTCCATTAGGCTGGCGAGGGGAGTCTGCTATTCTACCTCCACTTCTCATTTCTTGCCGGCGTCGCCAGGCACCGCATGAATTGTGGGACTGGAGGGTAACACCTGCGTAATTGCGTTCCTTCTTTTCATGCATTTGCACTTAAACGCTGACAAAATAGCTCCTGTGGCTGGAAATAGCTTGCACGCGATGCCTGACATCAGTAACAGCTGATCAGTGCCCCGAATTGGGTCATTCGCTATGAAAATAATTTGATTACCCAAACAGTGGATGCTCCACATGCAGATGCTCAACATTCCAAGGGTGCCTTATGAGGGCATTTGGTGCAGTCTTCATTAATGTTATCAGCAAGCTCACGCTGCAATGATGTTCCTGTTTGTTATCAGTTAGTGTATATGTGCGTCTGTCGAATGACTGTTCTCGATAAAGTTCAGCGTGTATTTATGAGCAGGAAATAGAGTCCTGCGCAAGACTCTGATTCATGAAAAATAAGGCTGATTGTTGTAATTAGCGCCAGTTTATTGCCAGACTGTGATATCAAGGATATTGGGGAATCTTACTGTGGCATTATAATAAGCAGACAGCAACGGGGGCGCCGCTCACTCCCGATTCAGATGCACTACAGTGGACACCGGGCTTAAACTAACTCGGTTTCTGCGACTGTTTACAGGTAAGCTGGTGGCATGCCGTTCCCGTTTGTTTGAGATAAAAGGCTGCGTAACTTTAGGAAGCTGCAGACCACATGGGCCTAGCGTATCGGTACAAGTAAACACTTTTCTTTAAATAACGCATGCAACTTGAAATGTTTGAACGAATAATTTAGAAGAATCGAAAACTGAGATGCGTTGAACCGGTGGTGACAAGTTGCATCAACACAACACGACGACCACTACCGAAATTAAAGTAAAAGTGGGGCCTTTACGAAGACTTGGTGTCTTCCACTGGGCACATCTGTTGTCAGCGTAAAAGAAAAGAGAGAAAGTATCACTTTATCCACGCGAAAATGGGCAAAGAGCTTATGATGAATGTTAAGGTCGGGTCGAAGACTTTACAAAAGGCCAACATTGTAACTGTTTTAACGGATCATTCAGAAACGCTGATGTAGGATATACGTGTCACAGCCCCAGTATAATGCGCGGAAGGATGCCTTTTAAGTGTTACAAGGTGCAAGTAACGAACACTCTCTTTGACACCCTGCATGTCAAGCTGCAGCATCGTAGCACGGAAGCATTGCTAAGGGCTATGATGCGCGCTTCGCGCTTCTTTTTTTTTTCCTATGCAACAAAGAAAATGTAATTTTTCTCTTTGGATTCGGGCTCTACTTACGAAGTCTTGGTTTATGGCAACGCTAGTCAACTTAGCAATGAAGTGTGCTTTGTTGTCGCCTGAGCGAAAAAGTGGGAAAACCGTTTTCTATTCGTTCTCTTGAAGAACAAGAAAAATGTCCTTAAACTGACGTGCCTGCTCATAAGTTGAGAAATCAAACTGAAGTTAAAGCTTTCTTTTAATATCTACTGTTTACAACGCCAATTTAATTGTCACCGTATATGCGCGCCGGATTTGCACGTCACTTCTCTATTTATGTGGTCATGGGGTCAGTAACATTTTGGCTGGCGTGCTGTTTGCGATAGGAGACGCGGGCAAAATTTATCATATTTATGAACTGAACCATAAATATAGAAAGGTGAGTACGACTGCTTCAAACCTCCGTGTCACCAAATAAATCTGAATGTGAAACGCTCGAAACATGCCAAGTACATCGCAAGGAATCCGCCTTCCATCAAGCGCGCTTCCTAAAAATCTGCAAGGGTAGTACTTTGCGACGGTTCATATAGTTTTCATTTCATTTGATCCCCTTGCATTGGTAGCTGCTCGCGGTGATGCCAGCGAATAACGGAGCATGACCACTGCTGAAAGTTTCCACATGAGTTCCAGTTTCATGCATTTCCATGAGAAAATTTTATGAAGTCATTATGGAGTATATAGAGTCAATATGAACTTTATGGAAGCTCGAATGGAAACCTGTGGCCCCTATATGACGTCTTGTACACTGTACAGAAATTGTATGGAATTTATGCGGAAAGCATATGAACTCCGTACAGACAAGATAAAGATGTTCATATAATTTTCCATACTTTGTGGAGTTCATATTCCCCCAATTCCATACGAGCGGCTCATATGGAGCGCTTCAGAAGGGACGACGCGTTTTAAACGACTGACGTCAGGAAACCGGAGACCAATGGGGTCAGTTGCAGCTGCGGGAGAGTCATTAATGGGCCTATGATTGGTCATTTTCTCCAACACATCTTTTCTTCACTATGACTTCATGTTCAAACGAAACGAAAATGAAATCAAGCTTTGATATCTACGGCCCTCTGTTTTACATGTGGAAGGCGTATTGTAAATACACGCTGTCGTTTAGTGATCTTTGTTCGCAGAGAATTTTCTCCATCTTTGGGCTGCGTCGCTGCCAATACAGCCCATATGGGTGGCCAGTTGTACGGAGCCACCGCACTGTTGTGCCTGATGATCAAGGTGTCATCGCTGGAGATCGACACAACAGACGGCGGATACAAGGACCTCTTGATCTCAATCCACAAGGACGTCCCTTATAACGAGTCAATCGTCAAGAACATCAAGGCACGTAAAGCGGACTGAATTCAAGTTGCATTTTTTTGCTGCATATATTATGCTGAGCATTTGCAATGTGCAGAAGGGCGTGAGAAGATCGTCATCATTAACATCAGAGAACTTACGTTCTATCCTAAAGAGTCATATCTCCTTCTTTCCTGCGCCCGCCCCGGTAGGTTTCTCACTGCTGATCCCCTCCCTATCTAATCTTCTTTCCCAATATGACTCCCTGTCACCCCTGGCAGAGTGGTTCATCTATAGCAATCTATTCTGTTAATAAAACAGAAATAACTCTTACCAGATTGCTGCCTAATCTTCGCTTCCTTATGTCTGTTGAAGTTAGTCACACTATTTATCGCTTCATTGCTCATTTTTCCGTCCTCAATTTGATTTTGAAGCGTTTTGATTAGTTCCGTGTGTACTGCGCCAAGGACGCAGTGATTAGATATGCATGGCATTACGGATTACCGTAAGCTGAGCCCAATACATCTACAGTGCTTGGCGAAGCAGGGGAAATATGTAGTTACATTATACGGTAGATTTTTTTTTTCGGGTGAGTTGTATTTGTAGCCAGGCTTAGGTTCATACTCTCCCGCGACACTTAGGAGACCTAACTGCATCAACTTTCCCTACCTTCCCACACGGCTGAACGCAGCTTCAGTTTTCTTATAGAAATTTTCGGACCATCAGTGTCGTCCTTCAGTTCAAGTGCTCGACCATATGCAGGAATTTATCTCTGGTGTATACATATTAGAGGACGTAACTATGATTTGGCAAACTTGATGAACGCAGTCGGCTGATATTTCATTTATGATGTAGTGAATGCACGATAAAGATGACATCTCCATACTAAGATTTCATTGAGTTATGTCAATAGCAAATTTGGCGCTGAGTCAGCTCATATTAAATTGAAAGCTGTTCTGGAAGAGTAGGAGCATGCCACGGAATTTAAGTGCTGTGGTTGAGTGGATATAAGTCTGTACTGAGCAAAAGAATTTAAATGACTTATGCTTAGCTTTGCTACAATGGACTGCATTGAGCAGAGAACTGCAGCCTGGGAGGCATGAGTCGAAAGGTATCATCCGCATTATTATAATCATCATCAGCCTGACTATACCCACTGCAGGGCAAAGGACACTCCCATGTCTCTCCAATTAACCCTGCCCTTTGCCAGCTGCGGACATTGTATCCTCGCAAACGACTTAATATCACCCGCCCACCTAACCCTCTGCCGCCCCCTGCTACGCTTGCCTTCTATATTAGTCCACTCCATTACCCTCAATCACCAGCCTTCCTTTTACATGACCTGCTCAAGCCGATTTTTTCCTCTTGATTTCCACTAGGATGTCATTAACACGCGTATGTTCCCTCACCCACTCAGACCGTTTCCTGTATCTCAGCGTTACACATATCATCTTTCTTTCCATAGCTCACTGCATTGTCCTTAACTTAAGCTGAACCCTCTTCGTTAGCTTACACGTTTCTGTCCCATAGGTGAGCACCGGTTAAGTAAATGCCGCGATATCACACTATTTTCTCGCTCTATTAAGAAAAGTTCGCCAAGTATTTTTGAATCAATTTCAAAACTTTGCATGCGAAACAACTATCCTTTTCTCCTTGTCCCACTAAAATAAATGCTGGTGCTGCTGTGTAACAGCACTGCAGAGGAAGGAAAATGTAACAAACGGCCTTTGATGATTTTTCATACTGCGCAGTTTAAAACTCAATCCACGTCTCAATCAGCAGCATAAGGTATTGTGAAATGTGTTCGAAATGAGTAATATATACTTTCGCTGCAGCATATCAACTGGTGGTTGCCCTTTGCAATACGATTTCAGGACCAACGCTGTAGCTCGAGGTATGCATTTGGACATTACTTAGACACGTAAAAAATCATATTACCTTCGCAATTGGTACCTCTCCGACAACAATCATGTTATTAAAGGGGGATATCTAATGAGGTCATTTCATCCGTCATGTTCCTCCAAGTTTTGGTTGCGTATTTCTACATTTCGCAGTTTGTTTGGCAACTCACGTGGATAGCACAGGCAATAAAAGCAAGCGCTGGTGTAGTAGGCTTCTTACTACACAGACTCGTTTCAAATGCTCGGAACAACAGAAAGACAGGTGACAGTAAAATCCGCTCCACGTGTCTCCAAACGCAGGCGCTGCTGCAGGCATCATCCGAGTTCCTACACTCAGCCACCAATGGGCGCGTGTACTTCAAGCATGTCATCATAGACTTCCCCAACACATGGCCCGAGAGGAGCAGTGCCAGGAGGGTGTCTTGGAGCGCCTTTGACAAGAGTGACGTGCGCGTCCAACAGCCCGGATCAGCTCACGAAATGTGGCCCTTCACAAGGCAGTCGAGGCCCTGTGGTCAGCCGGGAGACTACATAAAAATTCAACCGCAATTCCTTTCGGAACTTAACGGGTCGACTACAACGCACTGCGTCAATCCAGGTTTGTGTAGATTGAATGCCTGGCCGAATTCCTGCTTTGCATGGAGATAGTCCTTCATGTTAAAAGTGCTTTGTTGTTTAAAGCTCACTTAAAGTTATATATCTGTGCTACTGGCAGTAAGTTTGCACTTTGGGCAGTGGAACTTAAAAAATGATGATGTGTGGTTTTTCTTGTTTGCTCTTATTTCGGAAAACCGCATGCAGGTTTGTCGTAGAGGAGGCCTTCAAGACCCCGTGAATATCTGTTACGAGTCAAATTGGACTTATTTTTGGAAATGTGGCGGAGATTTCGAAGGTTGCTTCACTTCCGCCACCGGTTGGCCCGGTATTGCACTGCCTCCGGGATCGGCCTTGTCTTTAGCGCGTCTTTACTATCCTGTCTTTCTATCCCATCTTTCAACTCTCCTACTATCTGCACGTGGTAACGATTGTGGCTCGGCTTGAGCCAGTGAGCAGGCCTGTGCACTTTCCTTTTCTTTCTTCCTGGCAACAGACAGACAGACAGACAGACAGACAGACAGACAGACAGACAGACAGACAGACAGACAGACAGACAGACAGACAGACAGACAGACAGACAGACAGACAGACAGACAGACAGACAGACAGACAGACGGACGGACGGACGGACGGACGGACGGACGGACGGATGGACGGACGGACGGACAGACAGACAGACAGACAGACAGACAGACAGACAGACAGACAGACGGACAGACAGGGTTTCACGATGGGAACCAAACCGTTGCTGTTGACTACTGACTAGTATGCAGAGAGCAAAGAGGACACGCAAAAAAAAGGAAACAACTGCAGCTTCAAAAATCAAATTGAGACAGCAAAAATCACAGGCATTTTTTTCAGTGAATTTAAAAAATAGAAGTGATTGTTGTATTCCTTAATTGTATAAGCTATAAGTAGCCATAATAAGGAAAAGTGAAAATTTTTTCGCTCTGCTACGTAACGCGCCAACCAAGCGACAGCTGTTGCGCTGTGTGCTCTTGCGTTCCGCCGCGGCGTGTCATCCTCCCTACCACTGTGCTACGGTGCACTAGAATAGGCAGTGCAGCGCGCGGCTCATACTTATGTTGAATTCCAATGGCAGATCCGGATCAGGTTTTTCTGCTCTGTTGGGAGCAATCGTATTCCAGTGGCAAAATGGGAGTGCCAGTTGTCTGTTGCAATGGCAGATCGGGATCAGACGTCGATCCCGGATCGCTCCGTGGAGCAGCGATATTTGCTCCGCCGAAATCGGCAGATTTGACCGGAACCCCGCGCGACGTTTTACTTTCCCGCGTCTGCTTCCGGTCATGACCGGCTGCATCCTCCCTGTCGTCGCTACGCAGTGATCCGGGCAACATACAAGCAGTATTTTTGACTTCTTTTAAATTGAAATCTCCCAAATGTAGTTATTTTTCGTTTTGTTCGCGTCCCCACAAGTTAAAACAAAAAATTTTCTTAACAGGATGTCAATTCCATCGCGGTCAATTCTTTGTGACCGCTTTTTAGACCAAAATCGTTGACTTGTATGAACCTCCCGCGCTTTCGGACGTCAGACGACGCGAACTCTCTATGCCTAGCAGCTCTGTAAATAAGGAAGCAATCTGAAAATTTGGCGCGTTTCATCACTAGAATTTTGCGGTGCGGGCCTCATCACACAAAGCGAAAGCTTCGCGCGCCTTTTGTTTGCCGTGAACGTGAGAGAGAGAGAGAGTGGCGGCAAGGACGAATCGCTGGTGAAGCGAGAGGCCGCGCTTCGATGGCCGCCGCCATGTGGCCTGAACTTGGAGCTATTCTAGCCCTGAAGTGCCCCAGCGGGAGCGCATGCATTCCATTGGCAAAATGGGAGGGAGTGATCTCCGCCTGAACTACGCGCTCCGTTTGTGATCCGGCGGAGCGCTCTCGATCTGCCATTGGAATTCAACATTAGCATTGGGGCATCTGTCCCCGCCACTGGCGAACAAAGCGGTGGCGCTGTAGTCGCCTGCTCTCGAACGCATTGCCGACTTGCACTGCTTCATTTGCAATTATAATTGGCAGCCTTCTTGTCCCGCATGCTTCGTGCATAAAAATATGAAATAATTTGTTTTGTTTAGTCAGCAAGTGGACTGAGACGATTTAACTTGTCCGCTCGCGTACAAGGCACTTGAGCGCCGCGGCGGTATTGGCCGGAAACTTCGATCGGAAACTCTTGAAAGCGAGCGGCGGGATGCTCTGTCCACGCCGCTGGGGTCATGCGGAGAACCCCGTCCACTGCCCTATCCATGCTTGTTCACTGTAACTGTGCGAGTGTTCGCCCTCCGTTCTGCGCCAGTGCTGTGCAGTGCCCCTCTGGCTCTGGTCGTCCTTTACTGGCTGTAGACCATGTTGTGTATCTGTGCTTCGCGTTCTCCCCTTGCGGAAATTTTGTTTACACAGCCTATAGACTGTCTATAAATCTTTTCCTTAAAAAATCTACGGACTTCCTATAGACAAATGGTGTAGACTATAGTCGATAGGTAATACAATTCCTATTGACAGTCTATTGACAATGAATAGATTTATGGTCGTGCACTTACAATGGAATTTTGTCTTTATACAGTCTGTAGACTATGAATAGACGAAAGGAAATATCTATAGCAAGGCAATATAGTCTACAAGAAGTCTATGGATAGTTTATACAAAATTTTGATAAGGGTCGTACCCACAAAACAGCCTTATTGCGATCCGCACCCCTCAAGCCATTGTCGAGGGGAAGAGGGGAGGAGATAATAGCTAATGCTTTCTCCTTCTCTCTCTCTTTCCGTGTGCTTCTCCTCCTCCGCAACTTGCTCCCCGCTCCCCTTCATGTCTCTTCGATAGCAGAAACATTTTAGTTACAGCTAACACTTGAAAACATTCATTGCTAAATGCGAAACGAGGAATGACTGTACTGATAGAATTTGAGGAGAGGGATTCACATCCATGCATTTCATTCGCACTGAACATCTCGCTTGCTGAAAAAACTACTCCGTATTTCTCGCGTTCAAAACTGAGTTCTTAGAGCCTGTTTTGACACCTGAGGACATGAACACAGCCTCCGATCCGGTCCTTCAACGGGATCGGGAGCTTCTAGCGCAATTTCTCGAAAGAGATGTGCGGTTGAAGTCAGAAAATAATGAAAAATGTTTTTTCTCACATTTGCGACTGTTTTTAAGGCGAGCAAATAAATCTGTTTGGAATAATTAGCGGCGGCGTCGCTGTTTTCTCCCTCAGTAATCAATTAAACTGTGTGGGTCCCAAAGCAAGCAACACCTTCTACCAAAGGAGCGCATAAAAACACGTTTTGATGACTACTTGTGGCTACACTGAGTTACTGCTTCGATCCTTGTCTCCTGTTAGGTAACACAAGGGGTTTCTGGGAGGGATGGCGCGGCAGGGTAAGACGTGAATGAATCGAAGAAAACAAACACACAAGCTGTTGTGTTTGTTTTTTTTCCATGTCGCACTTACATTCCTAAACCTTTATGCCGCACAAGGGGTTTGCTCTAGACCATCGGTTAGCTTTCGCGCGGTAATAAACATGGAAGAAGAATAGTCTCATGTGCGTCTTTTGTGCGGTATCCTGCGTATACAAGTGGACGCTGACTTCGCTATCAGTTCTGCGCTCAGGGGCGCGATATGTCACGAAATGTTTTCTGTCTGCTTTCTGTATGAGAGCTGCACAGCTGCATGTGACACCACTATACCTGCTTTCCTTGTGCGCGCACATTTGGCGGTGCGTGAAATTGACTCTATAATGCGGAGTAAAGAAGCGCTGCAAGTGATCAACCTGCGCACTCTTTCCAAGCGTGCGCAACTGCATGCTTCAGCTTAAAGTGCTTGCTTCTACACGCTTTCACGTTGACAGCGTACGTGTTCGTCCACGAGTGGGCTCACTACCGGTACGGCGTGTTCGACGAGTACGGCAGCCAAGACGACGACAAGTATCCCCTCACCTATTGCCATGACGGCAAGGTGAGCATAAAAAAAATGAGCTTACGTTCTTACATGCTTTGTTTACGTGGAGTAATGCGAAAGCATGTGTTTTGAGGAAAGGAAAGGACGCAGTAGCTCTCAGATCTTGGCATCTCGGTGGACACCTATACCGCGCCTTAAAGCATGCAGCTGAAGGTGCATATATCATCGGTCCGAACCCTTGTCGCAAGTTACCACCTCACTTGACAACTGCATTAATTCAATTGCATTAATAACTAGGTGTATATTTAAGTAAATAATTAATCATATATCTTTATTTTTATCTCTCACACGTTGCAACTTGTATGTCCATGACCTTGACAATTGCATTATTACATAACGTAGTTCATTATTAATTAAATAAATAAATAGCTACAGTTCTTGTTGTCAGCTTAACCGCAGCATGTTTTTTACACACTACGTAGTTTTTAACCAACACATTCACAGAAAACCGCGCTTCGAAGGGAAACCTTTAAATCAATAAATCAATATAACTAATTAACAAATTACAAGAGGTCAATCTCACCACTACGTATAAAAAATCATTAATGTATTCCCAAATATCACTAAACTTTTTCACATTCATCCATATCGGGTGACGTTTTGGTGACACCTTTTGCCGACAGGACATGGCAATGTCCTGTATTCAAATTCTGTTCTAATTCTATTCTATTCATTTGTTGTGTGTACACTTGCAAATACTAGTACTGACTATTACTGGTTAGCCTTTCCTGTTTCTAATGGCATCACACCCCTTCGATCAACCATGAGTTTTGTAACGCTGCCGCTTATTGGGGGACGCCGAGTTTTTGTGTCGTAGGATTGTGACGTTTTCGCATTAATACACCCAAACCCCTGATACGTAAGGCAAACGGAGGGATTAAAATGGTAGCTGTGGAAGTGTCATTCAAAGTACATGAAGGAAATAAAAAACGCAAATCGCAAGCTGTAAATTCATACATGCTCAGTGAACAGACGCAGATAGAGGCTACTTTAGTTGTAATTAATAATTTAATGACGACGCCTACTGGTGTGAATTAGAGGTTTCATTTACCAATCGATGTAAGACAAAAGTTTCGATCTTTACGTGGATGCTGCATCTCCCCTATGAATGGAACTTTTACCACAAGGCGTCGGTGGCGACCACCAGGTTCGTCAGAAAGTTGATGCATTCCGCCTGCAGCTCATCAGCTAAAATACAGGAGTAAAATTTTTGGTGAATAACGCAGTATCAGATGCTGCATTATTTCGCTCGTCGAAATTGGTCAGAAGCTCACAAATAAAACACTTCACTTAACCCCGCTATGAAACTACCTGTGAGTCTCATATTTGCCAAACTCCTATATCCTGTCGAGCCTCGATAGTTTAAGCATCATAAAAAATTTCTTACAAACCCACGCAGTAATATACAGTCGAGTGTTTGACGGAATCCCGCCTGACGTGGGGAAACATAATATAAATAAATGGGCACTCCCCAAATTAGAAAAATAAAAAAAAACATTGTCGTTTCCGGGCCCGCATGGGTCCCCTGTTCATAACGGCAGTGAATGGACGAAGCTGGTGACCTAAGTACCTCATATGTGGCCTAGTGGGGGAGCGTAAATCTCGGGAAGACTTCCGCGCGTCCGGTTTAAAACATATGTCGCCGTTTGAATGTGGAGTGATTCTAAATGTTTGCGTGGGCTGCTTCTCACATAGAAGGGTCAACCTCGCCTATTGCCTGCTACACAGACCTGGCTGTTTGTCCTCCGCTTGACTGGGCACCGATATCCAAAATTAAGACCGCGATTTAGAAGGCTCCGTTCTGAAGTTTTCAGGCGGTAAGAAGACACATTGTGTACCCGAAATGTAAAATGAGAAACGACGCTGTTATCTAGGAGAGATAAAACAGAGCCTGAACTCGGCTTCTTTCTTGATGGGATATGGCAGCAACGCGGTTGACATGAAGCAGGAATGTAGGGAAGTGAATGTTGAGACAGTCGTTCCTCAAATGAAACGTGATTTTCCTGGCACTTGTTCTCGTCATTAGCATCCAAGGTCCGGCTTGAAGCTGACACTTCTCACCTTTTTCCGCAATCACTTAGTTGCTTTCCAAAAGGTGTGCAGACTCGAAGTGGCAATTTCAGGTCCTTGGGAATGCGGCTATGCTTCTTGCCGCGATAATTGAAGTGCACATCGCCTGGTAAAGATGTTAATCTCGTCTTGAGCGGGAGGAAATTCTGGATCTTTGTTATCGCGACCTGTCCATACTTTCCGCGCAGAGCAGCATAGATAAGTGTATATAGTTCCAAACGATATCTGGCCAATACGAAGTGCAAAATGAATTAAAAGCGTTTTTTTAGACACCCAGGTTTGACGTCGCTGTTATGTTTCAGCCATGCATCTCTCTCTATTATTCTCCTCAAAGGTAAAGCTGAACTCTTGTTCGGGGAGGATCCGCTACAGAGCCACAGCAGCCAATGGCGAGAAGTGCATGATCACGCAAAAGTGCCAGTTTCTGAAGAACTGCATGGTGCAGATATATCAGCCAGATGTGGATCCCGCCGAAGCGTCCATCATGTTCATGCCTTATCAAAGCAATGTAAGTGTGTGACACCGTTTTTTCTTTCACACCGTCTCTGTTTAGGGCACCGAAAGTTAATTTCTGTGCAATTGTATCGCTCGAAGCTTCTTTCCGAATAATGCTTTAACTGTGCGGTGGGCTTGTTGTGCTACCTATGACGTTTGTGCAACACGTAATTTTAAGCTCGTACTGTAAGCTTATGCGTCCTTTGAGCTGTGTCCCTGGTAGGCAGATGGCAGGTACATGGGTTTCCTGCAAATACAAAGGGAAAAAGGGGACGGGGACGCCTCAGGGGCGCTTGCCAACATTTCGGCAAGTCCTATTGTCGATACGTTGGCAAGCCCCTTTCGAACTATGTACCATACAGGTACGTGAAGTCGGAAAACCGAAGTTGAATGGGAGGCAAGCAGAATTACTTGCCTCTTACCAAAAATTACACACATATAAGTCTTACCACTCGAAATTTCGCCTTCGCAGGATGTGTATTTTAAGAAAAGAACTTACACGAAGATTTATTTTTGCTAACGACAATTAAATGTTTATACTGTTTGACAGCACTTTCTTATACCATCGTCATATCACGCCTTAAACTTAGTTCTTAAAGCCGATGACGGTCTCAGGCTGAAAGATCAGCAAAAGTCTGCCTTGTTGTCAAATTACCAGCCCAATTTCCTGAAAAACCTGGTATGAAGGTCGGCGCCCTGCGCAGTACACCTTCCAATGCGTGCCTGTGTCATTCCTTGTTGTTTATGATACATCATCATCATCACCCTGACTACACCCACTGCAGGGCAAAGGCTTCTCCTGTGTCTCTCCAATTAGCCCTATCCTTTGCCAGCTGCGCCCACCCTATGCCTGCAAACTTCCTAATCTCATCCGCCCACTTAACCTTCTGCCGCCCCCTGCTACGCTTACTTTCTCTTGGAATCCACTCTGTTACCCTTAAGGACCACCGGTTATCTTGCCTTCACAGTACATGACCTGTCCAAGCCCATTTCTTCCTCTTGATTTCGACTAGGATGTCATTAACACGCATTTGTTTCCTTACCCACTCTGGCCGCTTCTGGCCTCTTAACGTTGCAAATATAATTTTAATTTCCATGGCTCGCTGTGTTGTCCTTAACTTAAGCTGAACCCTTCTCGTTAGTCTAAACGTTTCTGCCTCGTAGGGGAGTAACCAATTATGATACATAAGCGGACCATAAGATAAGCTTCTATCAACTGCAGTGCGTCATGAGACGGAATATCGGATCGACATTCGCTTGTAAGCGGTAATATCAGCCCCATATTGATAGTGTTTTTTTTTCAGTATACGGCTGGATGTACTTGCACAACTCAAGATATTATCGCATGACCACCTATTCGCTGTAACCCTCTCTGAATTTTGTTCCCTCCCTCCCTTTCCTAGCGCGAAACATGAGGCGACAACATATTTCTGAAGTGAATTGCAAAATCATTCCAGTTACTAAAGGCTATCTCGATCTCTGCGAACACCGCCGTCATTGAGGAAATGTCATTTTAAAATGTGACGCCATTTTTTATTCACCGGAGCTGTTTGTTGCTGTTTCAATCAAAAGTGAATTGGGGGCGTTACTTACGCCTCTTGAAGTTTCAAATGCGTTGGCTAGTTTTCATCCGTGTCCTGTGTCTGCTCTCAGCAACAGGGGTTTACGAATTTGTTGTAAAAATTTATTGCAAGTTCATTCAGACATCCCGCACGTGCGCAAGATGCGGCTGCGCTACTGAGTAAGGCATACAGGGGGACATATTATAGCCCTTCTGTAGGACCTGTGAGAGCAGCCAGACAGCCAGTGAATGGATGAATGAACCAATCAACCAATAAATCAACAAATTCATGAATGAATGAATGAATGAATGAATGAATGAATGAATGAATGAATGAATGAATGAATGAAACTGATTCGACATCACGTACACATGACTGGGGCACAGCCAAAAAGCCTCCTAAGTGGTTTTGACAAGAACTCTCACTTTTTCAAGCGCCGAACATGTAATACAAAAAGGAAATACATGATGAAATTGCTTTGCCAACAGACTGACAAAAGTTGGCATCTAATACTATTGCATCAACTTTTTAATTATAACAACTGTCAGCATACACGATGTATACAACAATACACTGGAGACACAATGCAGACAGCACTTTCGGTTATTCGCAAAAAGTTACATATAAAACACGACAACCACTCAAAAGCATATTCATAAACTTACTAAGAAGCGAACAGCGAGCCAGGCATAATTTGTTATTTCTTTTTTAATCCAATCACACATTGCTATTATGTGCCATTAAGTTATGTAGGTAGTATGTAACGTAACATCTGTTTTCCACAGCTTGTTCCTACCCGAGGAATATCAAAGAAGCTGTCATAAAAATGCAATCGCATTTACGCCTCATCAATTGATTAGGTGGCCGCTAACTTTTTTTCAGCAGTATCTAAAACTCCTCATTCTGTACAGAGAACAAACGGTTCAGGTAATGTTAACGAAATGCCCCGTCTTTGCCAAAAGTAAGCAAGCAGCCGGGCCGGCGGCCGGAGCGGGCTTGCAGCCGGGGCAACGGTGCTGCTTTCTTTGGTGCCGAACGCTGCTCCCCAGCTGCGAGTGTAAACAGGCTGACGTAAGCCTGCGCCCCCCACTAAGTATGACAGCACTCCAAACGCACGAAATTGCTCGCAGGACGTACTACCTACTTACTTCCTATTGTCACGCGTAAATGCGGGGGATCACTGATCACAAGAGACAGCGGCGGGCTTCGACGAACGTCTTGACCACAGCTCCAGGTCTTCTTCTTTACCTCAGCTCCAGATCGCTTGTGCTTCTTCTTCTTTTGAGGCGGCGCGTTAGCGGAATGCACTGTCACTGGCCCCACGGAAAAAAGAGCATCATCCCGATGCGTAGCCTGTGTGTTTTAAAAAAAAAGTTAACTAGGGAAAGCATGATATGCGCGCGGATGTCCAGCTCTACCGCTATCGCTCCTAATAAGGCTTGAGACTGACAACGTGTACCACCTCAGGGCGCAGGGATCGCCGAGACTTCTGAAAGCCGTCAGGAACGACCTCAAAGTGGAGGTCTCCAATTGGCCTGATCACTTTGTAGGGTCCAAAATACCGGCAGAGGAGCTTTTCGCTAAGTCCGCTTCGGCGAATGGGAAACCAGACCCACGGTCTCCTGATGTGTACCGAGCGTCACGTTGTCGGAGGTTATAGTGTTGGGCATCTCGGCATTGTTGGTCGAGAATCCTCACCCTGGCCAGCTGACGAGCCTCTTCAGCGAGGTGCAGGAAGGTGTGAAGATCCGCATTCGGGCCGATGTCGTCCACATGCGGTAACATGGCGTCCAGCATTGTGATCCCGTCGCGGCCGTAAACGGGACGGAACGGTGGCATGTTTGTCGTTCCTTGAACGTCTACATACACTGAGAGCATGTCACCTAGCGTTTTGTTTCATCGTTCCGTTAAACCATTCGTCTGAGGGTGGTAGGATGTCGTCCTTCGGTGGTCTGTATGACTGTGGTGTAAAATCTTCAGCAGAAGCTCAGCCATGAATGCTCTACCTCTGTCGGTGATTAGGATCTCCGGTGCACCGTGACGCAAAACGATCTGATGGATGTAAATTTTGCCACGCCAAGGGCTGTGGCGCTTGGCAGAGCTGATATTTCCACGTATTGTTGCAACGATGAGCCACTTGTTTCCCGAATGAGAAAGAGGGAATGGGCACAGCATGTCCATCCCGATCTGCTTGAAAGGCCGCGATGGTGGTGCTATAGGCTTTAAGAATCCAGCTGGTTTTGTTAAGGGCACTTTGCGACGCTGACAGCCTCGGCACGTTCTGATGTAGTGCGCGACGTCCGACTGAAGGTGGGGCCAGTATTACTTCTCTTTGAGTGACACGGTCGGGCGAGACTGCAGAGGCCCGAACTCTGGTTGCAGTCTTTGCAGCCGCCGGCTTCCTTGGTGGGTGGGCGTAACTTCGACTTTCAAGGATTCAGGTGGGCTGGAGTCCCGGCTTCCTGGAGGGGTGCTGGGCATCCAGCACCCTGGGCACTCAGCACCCTGGGAGGAGTGCTGGGTGCAACCCCGCACCTCCACCAAGATGTCACGCGTGAATGCGGGAGATCACTGATAACAAGAAACAGCGGCGAGCTTCGACGAACGTCTTGACCACAGCTCCAGATCTTCTTCTTTTCCTCAGCTCCAGATCGCTTTTTCTTCTTTTTCTTCTTCTTTTGAGGTGGCGCGTGCTAGCGGAATGCACCGTGTCACTATCATCCAGAGAAGGAGGGCGAGAGCGCTGGCTTACGTCAATCAGTTTAGACCATTTACACTCGCAGCAGGGGAGCAACGGTGAGATGGATGGATGGATGGACGGATGGACGGACGGACGGACGGACGGACGGACGGACGGACGGACGGACGGACGGACGGACGGATGGACGGACGGACGGACGGACGGACGGATGGATGGATGGATGGATGGATGGATGGATGGATGGATGGCGTTGCAAATGGGTTGCAAGCCCCAAGGGTAGCGTTGGCCTGGCGGCCTGGGGCAAAGCTGGAAACATCCGAAGGTCCCGGCAAAGGATGAGTCGACTGGCAACAGAACAACTTGTTTATTCTGGCATCGCAAAAGAGCAGCCGGTCAGGGCGACCACGTTACTCGAAGGACGAAATCGAAGTCTCCCTCGGCGTCCGGGGCAGCGGCGTTTTATACCCTCGGAGTCGAGGGCAAGAAGGAACGGCTTGGGAAGAGGCGTCCGATACGGCGACGCTTGAACATGTCCAGACGTGACGGGCGCGTCCGCCAGGCCGGCGCCGGTCAGACCTCCTCGCCTCCCAGTTGGGGAGCTCCTCTCCCCGGCTGCCGCGCTTTGACAAGCGTGGGCACCAACATGCGCACACACACACACACACGCACGCACGACGACACGTGGCACTGAAACCTGCCTGGACGCGCTTGGCGGGAGGCGTTGCGGCAGCACATAGGACACTGCAAAGTCACTTCGGGAGAGTTGCCATTTTTGTTCTCGTTCCCAGCAAGCGTTAGAACTACGCCGAAACGCAACCGCTCAGTCAGCAAGCACGAGACAACCCTCACTAAGCTCTGCCAGGCTCTTTCCCCTTTTATACTACTGCCTAGTTCCTTACAGTAGTCAAGCAGCACTCAGAACGCGTCCACAAATTGGAAAATTGCACTAGAAAGCACATAATCACTTTGAAACACTAAACAAAAGCAATATGTTAAAAATCCTGCCTCAGGAAGAAAACATCAGTAACCAACAACTTTGAGGCGGATTCCCACGTTAGGGGCTTCGACTTAAGCCATCGGCGTTACCGTTGAGACTCCCCTTTTTGTAACGCACCTCAAAGGAATATTGTTGCAAAGCGAGGCTCCAGCGCAGGAGGCGGCCATTTTTGGGAGATATGGTCTGCAGCCATTGGAGAGGGCAGTGATCCGTCTCAATGATAAACCTCGAGCCGGCTAGGTAGCATGACAATTTCTGAACGGCCCACACGAGACACGCACACTCTTTCTCAGTGGCGCTGTACGCCTGCTCACGACAGGTCAGCTTACGACTAGCATACAGGACGGGGTGTTCCACTTCTCCATTGTCCCTTTGGCACAGTACAACGCCCATGCCTCGCTCACTAGCATCGCACTGAACAACGAACCCTTTTGTGTAGTCTGGCGATCGTAGCACAGGCTGGCTTGTTAGGGCGGTCTTTAAGGCGCTAAAAGCTCTTTCCTTTGTCTCGCTCCAGACGACTGTTTGGGGCTCTGTTTTTCTTAGAGCATCCGTCAGGGGAGCCGCGATATCGGAGTACCTGGGGATGTACCTCTGATAGTAGCCGGCGACACCTAAGAACGACCGAATATCGGTCTTCGTGCGCGGTTGCGGGAAGTCTCGCACAGCGGCCACCTTTATTTCAGAGGGGCGGCGACGACCCTGTCCAATCACGTGACCGAGGTAGACAACCTCGGCCTGTGCTAATTGGCACTTGGGAGCCTTGACTGTCAAGCCCGCTTCGCGCAGGCGGGTTAGCACTGCCCGCAAGTGTGCCATATGCTCAGACCAGGAGGCGGAGAATATCGCTACGTCGTCTAAATACGGTAAATCGAATTCTTCCTGTCCCCGCAACACTTTGTCCATGAGGCTTGAAAAGCAGTATGGCGCGTTCTTCAAACCAAAACTCAAAACTTTGGGACGGAATGTTCCCATTGGTGAAATGAACGGCGCATACCTACTAGCCTCTTCTGTAAGTGGAACCTGCCAATAACCCCTGACAAGATCTAGGGTGGAAATAAACTGAGCGCTACTAACTTTCTCAAGGCGCTCCTCGATGTTAGGGATCGGAAAAATTTGATCCTTAGTAATGGAATTAAGCCTGCGGTAGTCGACGCAAGGACGAGGTTCCTTGCCCGGTACCTCAACTAAAATCAAAGGGGAGGTATAATCACTCTCACCCGCCTCAATAACACCGAGCTGTAGCATTTTCTTTACCTCAGCCTCCATAATATCGCGCTGGCGGGGTGACACCCGGTACGCCTTGGATCGTACTGGCTCTGGGGAGGTAAGTTCTATACCGTGAGTAAGGACAGAAGTCCTACCAGGCCTCTCAGAGAACTGACCTTGAAACTCTTGTAAGAGTTGGTGTAGTTCGGTTTTCTGCTCAGGCGACAGCGGTGCTTTACTGAGTAAGTCACTAATGACCTGATCAGTGTCTTCCCTGTTCGTCACTGAGCCTAGTCCCGGAAGCTCGACCGGAAGCTCTTCGGGAACGTTTACCATCATACACACCACTGCTTCCCGTTGTCTATAGGGTTTGAGCAGATTACAGTGGTAAACTTCCTGTGCTTTCCGCTTTCCTGGCAGACTCACCACGTAGTTAACATCCGACAGTTTTTGAACAATCCGTGCTGGGCCCTCCCACTGCACGTCGAGTTTGTTTTTTAGCGATGTGCGCAATACCATTACCTCATCGCCCACCTCAAAACGACGGGCCCTGGCTGTCCGATCATAATAAACCTTGGCCCTCTGCTGGGAATTTGCCATTGCTTCACCTGACAACTCCTGTGCCCTTCTTAAGCGTTCGAGGAGACTAAGCACGTACTCGACCACGACTGGGTCGTCGCCCCTGCCTTCCCACGAGTCTCGAAGCATGCGAAGCGGAGACCGCAGCGAGCGACCGTACACCAGCTCAGCTGGCGAAAACCCCGTAGCCGCATGCGGCGCGGTCCTTAATGCAAACATCACCCCAGGCAGACACAGCTCCCAATCACTTTGTTGCTCAAAACACAATGCTCTCAACACGCGCTTCATGACGGAGTGGAGCTTCTCAACGGAATTCGACTGTGGGTGGTACACTGAGCTGTGTAACAGCTTTACCCCACACCTTTCGAGAAAGGCTGTCGTCAAAGCGCTAGTAAACACTGTGCCCTGATCTGACCGGATTTCCGCAGGAAAACCAACTCGCGCAAATATGGACAGTAGTGCATTGACTATCTCAACTGAGCTGAGTTCTTTAAGCGGCACTGCTTCAGGGAACTTTGTCGCTAGGCAGATCACAGTCAAAATGTGTCTGTACCCCGTGGCTGTTACCGGCAGAGGTCCCACTGTATCAATAACGAGCCGTCTAAAAGGCTCCGTAATGATAGGCACCAACTTCAACGGCGCCCTCGATTTGTCCCCTGGTTTGCCAACCCGCTGACAGGTATCACATGTCCTCACAAAGGTTTCTACGTCACGAAAACACCCTGGCCAATAGTACTCTTGCAAGAGACGGTCCTTAGTCTTCTTAACTCCTAGGTGTCCGGACCACGAACCGCCATGCGACAAGCGCAACAGATCCTGACGGTAGCACTGAGGCACGATCAGCTGATCGAACTCGACTCCCCTGCGGTCTAGATACTTCCGGTACAAGACCCCACCTCTTTCCACAAAACGAACATTTTTCTTGGCGATACCTTCCTTGACATTGCAGCGCATGTTTTCTAGGCTGCCATCCTTTTTTTGCTCGGCTATCAAAGCCGACCGGCTGACTTTTAGCAACCTATTAAGTCCATCGGACGTAGGCGCGATGAGCAAATCTGCAGATAGCTCTTCTAACTTTCCCGTGTCGGGCGTTTCCTCTCCAGTACCTGGTGCCTTAAGCGCTACAGGCTCAATTTTATTCAGTTCGGACGTGCTCTGAATATCAGCTTGCTGCGCCTCCGACCCTTTCTCATTGTTCGACAACGTCGGCCCCGCAACTACCGCCTTTGCAGCGAGCTCCCGAACTCTCGATCTGGTTAAGGCCTGAACGCTAGCCTCACCAAACAAAACCCTTCTCGCGCAGGAGGTGATCGGACCGGTTCGAAAATAGGTACGGGTACTGGGGGGGCAGCATAGATGACACTGCGGCCTCCGTCTCAATTGCTCCGAAAGGTCCTTCAATAACCACTTTTGCTACGGGCAGACACACGCTGTGAGCTTCCACGGCTTGCTTGATCCATGCGCACTCGCCCGTGAACATATCGGGTTCTACGTAAGAGGGGTGAACTACACCCATTGTAGCTGCGGAATCACGAAGCACTCGGCACTCTTTCCCGTTCACGAGGAAGTCTCGCATGTAAGGCTCGAGAAGCTTCATGTTCTCGTCAGTGCTGCATAATGACAAAAACACGACTTTTGTTTTTGTTTCTGGACACTGCGCCGAAAAGTGACCCGGCTTCTGGCACGTATAACACACGCGCGCTTGCCTCCTCTCGAACCGCTTTCTGCGTTCGGCTTCGGCTGCCGCCGTCTCCTTACGTTCGGTCGGACTGCTTTCACTCGCATCCGCACTACGTGTGTCCCCCCTTGCTCTCATGGGTGTGAACTTCGGCCTCTCAGACTTGGAGTCAAATTCACCCTTTTGACCGTCCTTAGCTCCGCGAGCCCGACGCGTCACAAACTCCTCGGCTAGCTCGGCGGCTTTAGCCACTGTACTAACGTCTGGCCTATCCAAGACCCAGTACAGCACGTTCTTAGGTAACCGACTATAAAACTGTTCTAGCCCGAAACACTGCAGAATTTTCTCGTGGTCACCAAACGCTTTCTCTTCTTTGAGCCACACCTGCATGTTTGACATAAGCCTGTAGGCAAACTCTGTATATGACTCACTTCTGCCTTTTTCATTTTCCCGAAACTTCCGACGGAACGCCTCCGCTGACAGCCTGTACTTTTTTAGCAGACTCGATTTCACTTGGTCGAAATCCTCTGCCTCCTCTCTCTTCAAGCGAGCGACTACGTCGGCCGCCTCGCCGGGTAACAAAGTGAGCAAGCGCTGTGGCCACGTTTCCCGAGAGAACCCCTGCTTCTCGCACGTTCGCTCAAAGTTAACCAGGAACAAACCAATGTCCTCTCCAAGCTTAAACGGCCGCATCAGGTCAGTCATTTTGAACGATACCCGTTCTCCTGCACCGTGTGCCTGACTTCCATTACGAGCGCGTTCCATCTCTACCTCGAGACGCTTCATTTCCAAAGCGTGTTGACGGTCGCGCTCGTCTTTCTCTTTTTCTTTTTGTTCTTTACGTTCGCGCTCGTCTTTCTCTTTTTGTTCTTTACGTTCGCGCTCGTCTTTCTCTTTTTGCTCCCTCTCCTCAATGGTCTCAAGGCATTCTGACAGCTCGTCATCCTCAGCCTCCAACTCAAGAATAGCCCTTAGCAGTTCTGGTTTTCTGAGTTTGTCTGAGACATCCAGACCCAACTCTCTTGCAAGCTCCAGCAATTTCGGTTTGCGCAACGACTTCAAATCCATGGCTGCTCCGAATGCTGCTTTCTCTACTGCCTACTATTGTCTTGCCGCAAACTAACCCGGCAGCAACGACAACCACAATTACCAGCTCTGTTTCTGACACTAACAAAAGCCTGGCAAAACTCAGAAGAAGAAAGTCCCGCACTCACCAAACCTCGCAGCCAAGAATTCAGCGCAGTCGTTCCGCTGCAGGCAACCAGTCATCACACAGGGCTCGTTGCACTGCTCCCGGATGGTCGTTGTGCTGCTCAGCATACAGTTGACCGCATATCTTCGCTGCTGGCCTCCGTTGTCGGGATCTCACCGCTGGCAACCAGTTGTTGCAAATGGGTTGCAAGCCCCAAGGGTAGCGTTGGCCTGGCGGCCTGGGGCAAAGCTGGAAACATCCGAAGGTCCCGGCAAAGGATGAGTCGACTGGCAACAGAACAACTTGTTTATTCTGGCATCGCAAAAGAGCAGCCGGTCAGGGCGACCACGTTACTCGAAGGACGAAATCGAAGTCTCCCTCGGCGTCCGGGGCAGCGGCGTTTTATACCCTCGGAGTCGAGGGCAAGAAGGAACGGCTTGGGAAGAGGCGTCCGATACGGCGACGCTTGAACATGTCCAGACGTGACGGGCGCGTCCGCCAGGCCGGCGCCGGTCAGACCTCCTCGCCTCCCAGTTGGGGAGCTCCTCTCCCCGGCTGCCGCGCTTTGACAAGCGTGGGCACCAACATGCGCGCACACACACACACACGCACGCACGACGACACGTGGCACTGAAACCTGCCTGGACGCGCTTGGCGGGAGGCGTTGCGGCAGCGATGAACGGGTCCAAATGACCGCCGCTTTGAACAAAGCCGCGGCGTCCGTTGCATCCGCGCCGGCTATACCGCGCGTCGTAGGCGAGACGTAACAATGGATGGATGGATGGATGGATGGATGGATGGATGGATGGATGGATGGATGGATGGATGGATGGATGGATGGATGGATGGATGGATGGATGGATGGATGGATGGAGCGTCTTTGAAACGGGGTGATGGCAGTTGCCACCATGCTCAGCTTTTTTTCCTTTATTTTTGTTTAACTCTATTGGAAGTTAATAAAATTCGCCATTTTCTTTAAATACGTCTTCCTACACATTTAATCTTATGTCACCTCTCTGCTTTTGAGCCATCAAACTTCCACTCGCTTTTTGCTAATTTCCATCGCAGATTTATTTACATGACTATTGTTATCTCTAAAACGTAGCTCCTCAGGAAGAATGACTGTGCCTGCATCGACATCGGGATGAATACCATCACATTTTAGTATGAGGTGTTTCATTATTTATACAGATTTACCACTCACAGCACATGTGTCATCTTCCTCGCTAAATTTCTTTTTATAGCTGCGCGTTCTAAGACATCCTGACCCCGCTTCAAAGAGTGGGGCACTGCCTCTTGAGGTATCATAGAACGCTTGCTTCCTGATCTCCTGTTTCCAGTATCGATATAGTTCTACACTATGCTTCTTTTGAATTGATTTTTTTAAAATTTTTACCTACCGCGTTTTTAACCTGTCATTTAATGCTCTGGCTTTCACCGGCCTCGTATCTGGCATACTTACTGGTTAGCTTCCTAGTTCTTTTCCGCCATTGTGAGTCAACTCTCTTTCTTTATAGGTATTTAAATACCTTAGCTGCCCACATGTTATCGTCCAATTTCCTCAGGCGTTCTTCGTATAATATTTTACCCTGAGCTTCCCGTGCTTCGAACTATGCCCAGCCCATCTCCCCCTGTACTGCCTTGTTCGTGGTTTTCCCGTGGGCAACTAGTGCTAATCTTCAAACAGCTCTTTGATTTACTTCTAAACTCGACTGAACTTCAGCCCTTAAGCATAGAACCGCATTCCCGAATGTAAGCCCCGGCACCATTATTCCTTTTTCAAATACATCTCAGTACTTCATATCTGTTGTACCCCCACAGTGCCCTATGTTTTATCATCCCGGCATCTCTTCGACCTTTTGCTACGACACACTGCTCGGGCTTTTCCGTGTTCGTTTGCCCTTCGTTTACCCATACCCCGAGATATTTGTATTCGGCCCCTCGGGATATTTCATGGCCTTGTATTGTAAGCTCCTGATCAGTTGTCTCATTGAAAATCATCACACTGGACTTAGCTGCGCTAAAACTGAAACCTAGACAGTCTCCTTCATCTTCTCGGGAATTAACTAGAATTTGCAAATCTTCCTGGCTATCTGCTAACAGTACAATATCATCCGCAAACATTAAACCCGGTAATCTTTGCTCAACAACCTTTCCGCCTAATCTGTACGACAGATTATAACCGAGATTGCTACCGTGTAGCCTTCTTTCTGTACTTATCATAAAAATCATGAACAGCAGCGGCGATAGAGGACAACCTTGCCTTAATCCTTTGTGTACCTTGACAGTTGTACTCCTAATTCCGTCCCATGTTATTTCAACTTTATGTTTTGGATATATTTCCTGTAGAAAATCAATTATCTCATGACTGATACCTTCATCTTTTAATATGTTCCACAGGAGTTCTCTCTTCACGTTGTCGTATGCAGCGCTGATGTCCTGGAAGGCTAAATACAGATGTCTGTTTTCCGCCTTAGCTATTTCTATGCACTGGGTAAGCACAAATAGGCTATCATTTGAGCGCCTACCACTCCTGAATTCGTTGTGAAGTTCTCCGAGTATTCTATTACTGAATTTTTTAATTTTACCGGCAGCATCGCCAGCCTGTATATAACTGATGTTATCGTAATCGGTCGCAAGGACTGTATGTTCGTCTTATCGCCTTTCCATTTATAAATCAAAATCATTTTCTGTTTCCAGGTGTGCGGAATTTGCTTATTTGTTATGACTTCCTCCAAAGCTTTTATCAGCGTTTACTTAACTCTTGGGCCGAGTTCATTAATTAACTTGATTGGAATTTCGTCTATCCCTGCGGACGTGCATTTTGAAATATTTTCTTGCGGCTTTTTCCGGTCAAGATTGGACAGTTCTAAGTTTTCTATTGTGCTATCCTGTGTTGCTCCCTCATTTGAGGCGATTAGCCTATCGTCTTTCCCAAATGACTCAGCTATAACTGACGCAATGTAGTTCACAGCGTCATCTCCCTGTAAACATTTTCCCTCGGCATCGTGAATCTGTTCCTGCTTTCTGTGATTCGCTTTACCCAGCCAGCTTATATGGTTCCAGAATTTCCTTGACCCTCCTTTAGTTGCATCGCGAACTTCAGCCAGTTAGCGACAAGAGGGCTGCTTTATTTTAGCCTGGACGAAGACCTGCACTTTTTGTTTGTTTTGATGATAAGACTCCCATTTTTTCTATTTCCTTTTCAGATAACTGCGCCCTCTTTGCTTCTCTGTGTTCCAGTGAGGCCAACCGTCGTTGTTCGATGGCCTCTCTAATTTCCTTATTCCACCAACTTCATGGCTTCCTCTTTCCTCTCCAGCGATTTACTCCGTTTACTTCTTTAATTTTTGTACTAATCAGTAGTTCTAACTGATAATAATGCCACATTTCCATGGGATGTTTCTCTATTGCTTCCTTTATGCCGGCCGCTATTTGCGCTATTTGTTCGTCACTTAATTTTTCGTACTCTGTTTGACTTCCCTGCATTTCTCGTTTGAGCATGGCTTCCAACTCTAGACTACTACGCTTATGATCACTTCCGAAGGTGTACTTCTCCTCTTCGTCTATTTCCAACATTGCGAGCTTGCTATACATCCCCTGCGACAATAAGCAGTAGTCAATGCTCGTTTGCCTGCTGGGGATCCCCACGTGATTTGTCCCTCACACTTAGTTTCTCTATTTACAATAACTAGGTTGTGTCGCTCACAGAAGCCTAGCATCAACCTCCCGTTGCAATCTGTATATCCATCGAAATCCTCGATGTGGCTATTCATGTCACCCAGCAAATTAATATCGGCACCTTCTCCAAACTGCTTTATATCGTCATTGAGACACTTAACTAGATCATTGTTCTCTTGCCTGAATTTGTCCCCTGTCCCTAAATAAACTACTCCTAGCCATGCCCGTTTACCGGCAATTGGACCTGATACCCAGAGATGTTTTTGCAAGTAGAATTTGTTCTTTGCCAATTTGTTCCTTGATGTATCAGCATACCTACTCCTCCTCCCTTCCTCTCCGTTGTTGTTCTATTGCTCCCTTCCCAGACGTAGCCATCAATAACCGGTGGGTCTTCTAGATACCTGAGATGTGTCTCGCATAGCGCGTATACACCTACTTCTTCGTCCTTTAACTGGTGTTCTATTTCTAACCACTTGGCTCTCTTACTATCGCCTTGCATGTTTACGTACCTGATCCTCGCGTTATATTTCTTTTTGTAGTTTTCTTCCTGGACGTCGTAGTGGCCTTTTTATTGGCGTCAGCCTCCGTTGTACCGACTCCTACGCCCTAAGCTGCAGAAAACGCGAAAACGAAACCCTTTAAAATTTTCTTACAGCACTGGCGGTAATATTCTCTCTACGGTCAGCAGCTACAAATACTTGGGTCTCGTAATTACATCTGACCTCAGATGGAACGAGCATATGTCATATATTTCAAAAAAAGCGATGCGCAAGCTTGGTTACTTGAGGAGGTCGCTTCGACAATCAACACAAGAAATCCGTCTTTTAGCGTACAAAACGTACATTAGACCAATTCTTGAGTACGCCTCAGTAGTATGGGACCCGTATACCCAGAAAAACATAACACAGTTATAAAGCATTCAAAGAAAATCGGTTAGATTTATATTCAACTGTTATAGCTGGCAAGTATCTCCGACGGTTCTTCTAAACAACGCAAACTTAGAGCCAATAAAATTGAGACGGTATAGGGACAGACTGAAATATATGTACCTACTATATCATGATATGCTGGGAATAGATAAGGATGTGTACATTAATTTAGTTTCTAAGCGCCCAACACGATCTAATCATTCGAAAAAAATTAAAGAATTTTCTTGCAGGACTAACGTGTTTAAAAACTCGTTTTTTCCACGGACAGTACGTGAGTGGAATGCGCTCACCTCGAGTACAGTGGAATGCCCGACGGTCCAGTCATTCTGCGGCATGCTTAACAGTATTGAAGCAAAATAGAATTACCATCGTGTCGTTGTGCGCAATGCCTTGAGTGCTTCATATGCATGATTGTTTTCATTGTTTGTACATTTCGTTTCTGGCTCAAGTGACTGAGCATGCGTGGTTGTGTCATGCTGCTGTGTACGCGCCTTGTTGTTTTTGTCGCGCTTTACTTTTCGTTACTATTATTATTGCTGGATTTCGTCTCTTCTTCTCACTTAAATTCTTGCGATGTTTTTCTCTATGTTCGTTTTCTTGATGTATTATTGATATGCCCACTCCTGCCTAAGGCCTCAAACTGAGGCCGGCAGTATCCTGTAAATAAATAAATAAATAAATAAATAAATAAATAAATAAATAAATAAATAAGCTACTGCCCGGCCTGCCATGCGCCAGCCGATTTCGGCTTCTAGCCTTCCATTAAAGTGGATGCCATCTCGTGTAAAGCCTCCGCCAAAGCCTGCTCCATGCACTTCCCTGTTTATGTCTGCCACTTCAAAGCCTTTCTCCTGGCTTAACTTCCTTATCTCTCGATTAACAGCCACAACGTCCTTGGCAATTTCTCCGCTCCGTCCTGGCACGTCTGGCACTGTGCACACTACGATCTGGACTTGCTGTGCTATTGCCCTTAAATCGTCAACTCCCTCCGCTAATCTTTCGACTACTTTTGCGGCTTCACCATTCAGTACATCATTTAGCGCCGCCGCTACCAATACCAAATAGCGCTCTGCAACATTCTTTCATGGTTCGTTTTTGTCTCTCTAAGTACTGCGTCCATTGTCCTGCCTGGGAGTGCCCAGACTGCTACCCGCTTATCACCCTTTCCACCCTCCATTGTAGTTCTTTTGCACCTACTCATATTTGAGTCACCACCGATAAGCACTAGGGTATTCTCTGCCTCCCTCCTAGCTTCCAGATTATGCTGCCTTTTATCAGTGACTGTGACCTCATTCCTTGGGGTTAGCTTCTTCCCCTCCTCTTCATCGCCTCCTGACTTCCTAGCTGCCACGTGTGCGTAGCTGTTCCTGTCTGAACCTGCTTGACCTACTTTCATATTGCTGCCCATGCCAGTGCACGCCCCATCCATGTGGCTGGCGCTGGAATGTCCGCCAATGTAGCTTCGCACGGCGAAGTCAGCCATTTTTGCTTCCAACAATTCACTAAGCTGCTCTTGGAGTTTGCGCTTCTCTGCCCTCTCTACCTGTAGCTCTTTTTCTAAAGCATCCATACGTAACGGTAGGCTGGTGTTCGCTTCGTCAGCCCTGTCCAGGCGTGCAATTAATACGCAGCATTTGCATATAAAATGCGCGCCTTCGGCCTCCTCTGCAGATTCGAACCACGTTTTTTTTTTTCAAATTCACGGACGCCTCACACTCCTTGCATTTAACCTTCAGTTGCTTGACCATCTTAGCATCACTCTATTATTACTAGCACAAAATGCTAGAAAAGAAAAAAAAACACTTGCAACCACGTGCAAATAAAATTCTGCCTATCGCAAAAGCCGATCACCTAGAAAAGAAATACTAACCAACTGTCCAAACTAGTTAACTCACAAATGAGCCCTGGAAATCTATAGCTACTGGTCGGAACAGACCAGGCTGTTAGGGCACTGACCTGCTCTTTCGCGAGCACTTCACCTAACTAGCCTAGATCTAACACTAGCCTAAACCTAAACTCTCAAATTCTTATTGGAAAGAACTCATCTATTTGTCGTAGTCAGGGCGCCCTCGCAGCCGTCCGTCCGTTCGGTCCCAGTGACCACGCGTAATCCGAAGAGCACCGAAACAAGCGTCCGCACTGCACGGCTGTCAACTGTCAAGTGTCAGCGCCGCCGCTCGGCTGAGAGCCCGCTCCCGCTGCCGTCGCGGCTGCTCGGTTATTTTTGGCGAAAACGGTGCCTTATGTCTAAAAAAATGTAGCCATTGAAAAAATTTGTTCGTTTACCTTCGATGTTTATGAGTGTCCTCTGTAGCAACGGCATTGCTAAGGGGCTGCAATCTGCATCACAGGTCAGCCAGTTCTGTGACTCCAGCAAGGGACCGCGCCAGCACAACGCATTTGCTCCGAATAAGCAAAATAAGATCTGCAACGGCAGGCCTACCTGGGAGGTCATCAGCGAGAATGAAGACTTCAAAAAGTGCGTTGCTTTCTGACTACATGTATCTAGAAAACACTAGTGTGCATATCACTCTCAAAGGGCTTTTTTTTTTGCTTTCAACTACAAACGCAGCCAGAACTACTGCACTCGCTGTCATCTATGTACGAATACTCATCGAGCCTTCAGAAAACGACTATAGGCAAAGGCTGAAGGGCAATTTGTCTTGTTTAAATCTGCGGGTCTTCGAGTTAGTTTAGGTTAAGGAAGGGCAATTCAAACCACGGTATCACCCAATCTTCGCCGCTACATCCTCTCTTCCTTACCTGTGCAGGGCGCCGCGGTCCGACATGTCTAAGCGCATCCAGGTGTCCTTCGAAGAGACGCAGCAGAAGGAAATCCTGCCGCAGCGAGTTGTGCTCGTCCTGGACCTCTCGGAAAGCATGGCTGTAAGCCCGGCCAGCGTTGGCATCGCAGTGCCATTAACTTAGGAGACCGCGCACTGGCGGAAGATTTCTTGTTCTTGGCGAATGAACGAACACTAGTGCAGCAACAAATGCCAGATAGGTAGGCAGATAATAATAATCAGCGACATGAACGAATTGGTCAGCGGCCGCGAAAGAGGTGTGAGCACTATCCGCGAGCAGTATTGCGTACATATTGGTTAGTGCTTCGCGGCCATACACCAAAGGGAATTGAGTTAAGTGCGCCGTTTCTTGGAGCGCAATGTAATTCTCAAAATGAACCCTAAAACATCCACTTCCCAGATAAGCTGTTTCGTTTTACTGCACAGCGCGATTATAGGATGCAGAAGTCTTTGTTGAATAGAGACAGAGTTTAGGTACTCTGAAAATGAAGGAAACGATTTAATAGGCATTTTATAGCACTTTAGTAGGCACATGAAATCAGCTGGCACACTGCGCATAGAAAGGAGGCTTCCCGGTGAACATCAATTGGTATTTTCGGCTGTCATTTTCGGATCTTGGTCATTGGCACTTAAATTCAGTTTTGTGACATTGATATAAAGCTGGCTACCTCTTCTAGCAAAACAATAATTAGCATAAGAAACATTGTTGCATAAAAGAAAGCGCCGGTGGGAGAGCAGGCTATACAGGTCTTCTCAGCAATCTTGGTGGATTCTTGATACTTGTACAGAGCCTCTGCGGAACCGCATCAAAGTACACCGCCGAGTAGATAGCAAACTCAATGTCTCAAAGCCGGAATTTGACGTACTATACTGAATAAATCAAAGGGTAGCTAGTCCGGAAATGTATTGGAAGCTTTGAAGTAGCGCGCGACATCTGTAGATCACCAGTTACTGATGCTGAATGGGCACGGAATGCTAGGAATTTGGGACTTTAAATTGAAAACCAGCTACATTATTTTGGCAGTTGTTTAGCAGAACATGCTGAGTTCTGGGTTCGATCCCAGTACCGCCGGGTACCCACCTATTTTCTAATGGGTGCATGATTTCCCCCTGGCTGGTGCTCGGCTCTTCTGGGGTGAGATACTTGGAAAAAAAGTATTGGACCAGAACGTTGCTTTGACGAGCCAGTGAGTTATTCCGCAGTCAAGGAACCCTAAATACGCCTCAAGTGGTAAAACCCCACTTGTGGCTAGTATGAGAGGTGGCGTAAAATACTGACAGTTAAAGGGATGCATCAACGGACGAGCGCGAACTCTTGCAATAAGAACTCTTATAAGTATATGATGAATTCCAGCGAAAAAAATAATGCGCACAAAATGCAGGGGTATTGATTACATGCCGAACAAGAGAAAATTTTTCCATGCCAACGAAACAGTATACTCTGTCAGGGGCGCTTGAGCTGAGATTTGGTCAGATTTGAGACTTAGGGAGATATACTGCTTTCGCAGGTATTGGCAGGGTAGCAGCAGCGATGCGGCGAGGAGTTGCGCCGGGAAAGGATAGCCTTGGCTGAGTGCAAGAAGCCGTAACGTCAGGATTGCAGACTGTGTTTTGAAGCCTACCACTAGGAGAGGCTTACACCTCAAAAATACTTAACTTGATAAGCAAGGGCATAACACAGTGAAATAAAGCGACGGCGGCTTGTACAGCTCCTTGTTGAGAGCTTCCACACTTCACATGCAAAATGAATCTTTAGCGCAGCATGCGCGAGTTCTTTTCTTTTAAATGTGACACCTTTCTGCACACGTACAACGTAACTTCCGCTACTTACTTGAGGTTTGCTGTCGATTAAGGCCACGTGCTAGTACCTCTTTAAGAGCACGAAGGGCCAATAAGTGCCTCTCGGGAAGCTTTGGTAAATGATCTAATCCTTAGCACATATCTTGGGAGCCCGACCTTATTGGGCTTACAGGTGTGTGATATGAAAGGTGGGGTAGCTTCTCTTGACAAATGAAAGAAAAAGTGATATAACAGCACTAAAAGCACTCAATCAACATTGACTGTCGGTCCGTTTATCGTGAAGCTCAGTTCTAGAGCTGAAGTTTATTTTCTCTATGGCCTGGTGTAGGCTAAGGTACTTCTGCGATTACGTGAATATGGCATACACCGTCAAATTTAAGCACTGGGATAAAATTTATTTCTGGGTTGCTGCTCTAGATGGTCGTTTCATATCATTTACAGTTGATGAAGCACGAATATCTTCTGATGCTTAGGTATATAGATTTCATGGATCTGCTATGCCTGACCGAGAAGCAATAATATTTCTCTGTGAATCCGCCTCACCCAAACTTTTGGAGCACTGCGCCATGTTCCTCCAAGGTCATCGGGTGTAGCAGTTTAACCTTCAGCAGGAGTAGCCACGAATTGATCGATTTGATTGATTGAAAAATTTATTTCCACCAATATAGGAGGCCCCCTACTCCCAGCCCCGTCACGCACGCTCAGGGGACGGGGGCCGGGGTCTCTGCGACAGAATACTGGTAAAGACACATTGCGACTTTGCGACTTCGGCAGAGGTTTAGCTGTGACGTCAGCCCATGTGACTCGCCGCAGCTGTAGCCGCCGCGGCACATCTCCGCCCACGGTGCGCCGAGCGCCGCTTCGCAAGATGTGGTCATGTGATTATGCACGTTACTCGGCGTTCGCTTAATGAGGCCACGCCACTCTCGCATGCAGTTTCGTTATGGATGATGGAGGCGTTTCAAGCGTCTAACCAAGCGTAGCCAAGTGTAATGGAGCTTTCGCTTTGTCTGACTGTGTTTAGAAGTGTTAAACCACTGCCAATTTTTTTTCCATGACTGTTCCTCATCTCCTCGTTACAGAACAATAGCCGTCTGGAATTCCTGAAAGAAGCTGCGCGTCGTTACATCAGCGACATTCCGGACGGTTCAAAGCGACTGGCAATCGTGGTTTTCAGCAGAATTGCTCTCGTGTACCACACCCTGATGCCTGTGAATGTCAACACACGGCAGGGATTCCTGGACACAGTCGACAGGCTGCAGGAATACACATCCACCTGCATCGGCTGTGGACTCGAAATGGCATTAGAGGTAAGCAAAAATAGATAGAGATGCTCTCTGATCGCAGCTATGACAGATAACAAAGCGTTGCTCAGCCTATACAAAATTTTTACACCTTGGACTCAGAGATAAGAACGCAAGGCATCTGGCTGCGCTGTTGAAGGCTGTGTCTGGTCTCTTTCTAGAGAATGAAATGGTCAGAAATGTTGAACGTTTGCAGAATTATGTGGTGCTTTCATAGTTCAGTAATAATGCTGCAATGCGGGTGAGAAAGAAATAGGTAAGCTTAAGGCTCTCAAAGCCCACATTTCCAATGTCATGCCAAAGCACGATAGCGAATTTTAGGTTTGCGAAAAAGTGATAGAAATCTGAGAAGTGTACTATTTCTCATAGGCGCTACCAGGGTGCCGCTTTGTTACAGCAAAATAAATGGGAAGGCTTTGCAAGGATAGCGAACTCCAGAAGTAGTTTTTGGCATGGCTGTAAATTACCAGTACTCTCCTTAAAATTAACCCACACAGAATTAGACTATGGTGATAGACCATTTATTAGAGTGGTTGGGAACTCTTTCAAGAAACGATGATAGCGTTGGTGCTGAAATACGTAAAAAAAGATATAGCGCCCTGTGTGACCTCAGCATTGCTCGGCCGCATTCGTGGGGACAAACGCAGTTCTGCGAGAGGACTGGCAACTATTGAGTGAAATAGGGGTTTGGTTGTTAATACTAGAATTTCGCATGTTGCGTAAAACTGGACACTGAAAATGCGCTAAAATATGTAGTGGCAATGGACAATTTTCTGTTGCGTTTTTTTGGTCGGCATGACTGAAGGCAGGGTTGCGCGTAAGATAATCAATGGCGATAATGAGCCACTTGTTGCCCGACGATGAAGTTGGAAAAGGGCCGAGAAGGCCCGATGCCAACTTGCTCAAACGGGATTTGAGCACTTGTACGTGATTTAAAGTCCAGCTGGCATGACAGGGGATCTTTTTCATCGCTGGCAATCACTGTGGCCGCAATTCCGACCAGTCGTCATGAAACCCCTGCAAGATTTCTTCACGGAGAAGCACTGGGAGGTAGTCTCTTCTTGTTGGAAAAAAATTTGGCTTTGTACAGTACGTGTTTGCGCATAGAAAAGGAGGACTGCGTTCTTGCGAAGGGCAGGGGAACCTCCGTGGCATGCACTTCCAGGCAGACGATGAAAGGTTCCAGCTTCAAATCCTCACGTTGCTGATTTGAAAGAGCGCAGCAGCTTCGAAGGCTTTCTTCACAAAATCTGATCCGTCGCAAATGGCCAAAAGATTTGCTTCCGAAAAAAACGTATCGACTCTGGAGTTACAACTTTCTTTCGGCTCTGGGGTTGGCTCTGGAGCTACCAATTACTACCAATTTCTTTACTCGGTCGACCCACATCTCACATCAAGACTCCCACTCAGAATTCCTCGGCATCTGGAAAGGCTTTATCACCGAATTCGCCTGAACGCTGCATTTACAAACGGCTTCCGATACCGTTTCGGTCGAATAAACAGTCCGCTTTGTGACAACTGTGAGAACTGCCCTGTCTATGCTGCCCAGCATGCGTACAATGAACACTGCATGGATAACCTCTCCCCAGTGCCTCTAACAATAGGCAGTGTTTTAGGTCCGTTAGCCTGCTTTATAGACAACAGAGGCATGCAATGAACTTTTTGTATGCATATTGAAATGACATTGGACATCTCGACAAGTTCTAATTTCACCTTCTATGCTATCCTTATACAATGTTAACGCAGCGAGCTTTGTTAGCCCATTTTCGGACTATGATCATCATTTCAAATTCACTATTACTCGCTGATGCACCTTAGCACGCATTTAATGGCCGCATTTTCTCTTCTCCCCTTTTCATTTATTTCATTTTACCTTTTCCGCACTGCTTTCCTTCCGTCTTTATCTCCCAAATTCACTTCCTCATACAAAGTAGTACGCCAGCGATCTTTAAACGCTGGCTAAATTCTGTTTTTTTTTTCATTAAAGGGTTCCTTTTTCAAAAGCTGCGATGAGAGGAAGGTCCGGCAGAAGAGGGCGGAGGCAGGAGCCCGTTTGCTACCAGCTTCGCCATGTCTGCAAGGGCGTTCCGCGACATTTAATTAGCTTCTATCGAATGCATGCAAACGGCAATCGTCGAGTTGTGGTAACGACGCCTTATTCGAACTGCTGCCGTCGGAAATAAGTCAGTGAAGCTTTTGGTGAGCCTCAGACCAATGTGCCGCTTTGAGTGTTAGAACGATGTATACGCGGCCAATTGACTGCCTAACTATGAGGTCCAATAAAACTTTATTCGTCGTAAAGACCATGTAAACCGAGCTCGTGAAAGCGTCAAGCGCTATTTGGCGGGCAACGTTAATGACTTGGTGAAAGTGTTGACAACAAGCCAGAGTTGGAAAGTTGCAGATTGGTGCTGCCGCGTTCTACGTAGACACGAACACGGCACAAGGGGGAAAAGTGCTGAGGATGGTGATGTCTTTTATTTAAGACATTTTCATCTTAAACACAAGGGTGGGTTCATTTTCTGGCTGGTCACGTTTCAGAGATGAGAAAAAATTTCGTTGGAGTTTGTCGGCAACGGAAAACGCTAACACCAGCTCGGGCATTTGAGCTGTCGTGCTATTGTAGACTTGAAGGGATCCCGTAGAGAGGCAGGTAGAGGCATGTCCAAGGGAATTTGTTAGTTGCTCGCTTAGCCGTTATGAGCCGCAGCGGTAGATCAGTGGTTATGGTGCTCGGCTGCTGATTCGAAATATGCGGGTTCGATCGCGACCGCGGCGATAGCGTTCCGGTGGAGACGAAAGAGACCCGTGTACTGTGCGGTGTCAATGCACGTTAAAGAACGCCAGGTGGTAGGAATTATCCGGAGCCCTCTACTGCGGCGTCCCTCATTGCCTGGGTCACTTTGAGACGGCGAACCCGATAAACCAAAGAACCAACCAAATCATTAGCCGTTATGGTTGCTGTTCGCTCCGCCCCAAAGCCAGTCAAGGATTTCAAGAAGCACATTCACTGTTTGCGGTCGGTACTCAAGGGGTTAGTTGAGCATTCACGTGCGCAATAAAAAAAGATAAAAAAACGAAATAATTCAGAAAATATGCAGGATCTCGCTGTCAGTGCGCCCCACTGTGCGTAGGCTTAGCATAGCGCGAGCCAGGTCAAATGCTTTAAGCTTGTCTCAAAAGCAGATTGCGGATATCTTTCTTACCGGCGTTAAGGTGACGTAACAGGCGCTTGGTTTGCCGATAGAGGCATGAATAATCTGTACCGTACGCTCCCGCAGGTTCTGAACACCACCGACGAGACTCCGGAAGGTGCCATCCTTGTGCTCATGAGTGACGGCGAGGAGAACGAGGCTCCTTTACTGGATGACGTCATGCCGAAGGTCGTGGCAGCAAAGGTCGAAGTCAGCACGCTGGCACTGGGCGCTGCGGCTGACAACAAGCTGGAGAAACTAGCCACCGCGACAAAAGGGAGAGCGTTCTTCTTCGAGGACCTCCAGGGAAACACGGCTCTACAGATGGAGTCAGCTTTTGTGGCAGCTACCACGAGTCAGGCCGACGAGTCATCGCAAAGATATACTCACGTGCGTGCCACCACGCCTTGTGTGATGCAGCTTCCATTTGCTTCTTTGGCATTGCTGACTACGAGTTGAACCTCGGAAAAAAATGACTGCTATATGAGCTATTGATAGCTCACTAGCAATCCTTGTGTATGTTGGGATGCTTTTTACTACAGGCAGATTAATCGCCATCTCCTCTGCGGCTTCTAGAGCACTAACACAAGCGAACAATAGCAATGTCAAGCAGAAAGAGAGCTCCAGATGTTGTGACAAGTTGCGATGTGTATGGCCGTTCGGGATCAATGCATTTTAATGAAAAGAACCTCAGGCTTTTATTTCTTGTCATTTCTCAGGCTTTCCGCATTTCTTGTTGAACAATGTACGCAATTATTTCCGGCATCATTTTTTCTAAAGCGATGAAACGGTATATCATTTAATGCATTTCTTTATTTCAGGTGCCCTAAGTGTCCTCGTGAGCATTAGAAATGGGTGAAAGCATCAAACAAAAACAACACCGATTGGCAATGAAACGCACTTCTCATATTAAGAGTAACCACAATAAGCAGCAACCAGGTCCAACAATGAGCAATAAGAGAGCGAACGAAGTATTCACAATAAGTTAATGATTACTGCGTAATTATGCGTGACAAGTACAACATTTTCTGTTTTATAGCTGGTGTTGTTCTTGGCGTATAACGTTCAAATGCCCCTCTGAAATCAAGAACTGAAAGAAGTAACCAGAATTTTTCCAATTTTGTACCAAATGTCTGTTCTCTGATATTATTCCTGATTGTACATATGAATAAGAAGACAAATCGGTGGGAAAAGGAATCAATTCTTGCAGAATCTATAGAGCATCTTTATTTGGTCGGGCTTATTTCAATTACTACATTTCTATCCCATTAAATCTAGGTATTAATTATAAGCAGAAGATAAGCAGAAGATAAGCAGCAGAAGTTATACGTACATACATACATACATACATACATACATACATACATACACACACACACACACACACACACACACACACACACATACATACATACATACATACATACATACATACATACATACATACATACATACATACATACATACATACATACATACATACATACATACATACATACATACATACATACATACATACATACATACATACATACATACATACATACATACATACATACATACATACATACATCTCACAATTACACATGAAAATACGTGCGCTTTCAGAAGCGCAATGAGGAGAGCTTTTTTTCGTGCCAAAGCAATCATACGAAGTGCGCCCTCGCGGCGGCAAAAATAACATAGTTTGTAACATATGGAGTCATGAAATTTATATGAAACGCAAAGCTCGTTATAATAAAACACAAACAAACACACCTCAACAGAAACAGCAATCACACTTGCGCATTCTGCGAAATAAAGTCCCCTAATACATAGGTTGAGAGGCCACAACATAAGACAATCGTGCTTCAGAAAGTATGTCAACAAAACTTTTAGAATTCGTTTCAGCAGTAGTTTCAATGCAGTACTTGTTGCGCTGTAGGCATTATTAGCCAGGATTTTACTTTATATTTGGCCTCTTTAGGCGACTGTAACTTTTCACGCTGCCTCGAAGGAAAATCTATCCACGAGGGACCAATACCCGCCTTGTGCGGTAAAGCTCATTTTGGCCATTTTCTTTTAAATTATACTCAGTATTTAGCATGAAAATGTTCTTAAATACTATTCATTTAAAAATGCTTGCTAATCTGACTATACTCAGTCTCGATAAGAGTCTGGTGAGGAGACGTTAGTTATTTCTTTAGGAAACGTTTCTTGAGAACAAAAATGTAATTTTATTTCATAACAGCCAGCAACTGATTCATTCAAATAGAGAATTATCGTACGTTTCATTCTATGCAGAGCCCTTCGCATAGTACAACTGGAGTCTGCTACACGCTAATACTTGAGAGCGTGAACCGTCAGCAAGCATCCGTGTTGGATTCGTATTACTTCGCAAATTTTACATATTCACATGGCTCATCTTGCGCAAGGCAGGCAGCGTCCTTACTGCTTGAATTTGTTTTTCAAGTGGCTATATTTGCTGTTGGCGTTTAGCAAAATTAAGGCTGAGAGTGAACGTACGGTTTGGTGCTGTGAACCAAGGCTGAGGCGAAGGCAACTAAGTCTTTTTTCTGAAAGCAAAATCAAAGCAGTCGTTTTCTCTCATATGAATGCTCGATCCGCTGACCACAGCAGTGCTTAGTCTTTGTAGGAACATACAAGCATTTTGATTTCGTCAGAACTTGAAATTCCAGGCATTGAGTGTACTCTATGGTTATTCGTAGTTGTTTCCAAAAAAATGGACCTCGCTGCACACGTAAAGCTACTCGACAATTTTGCATCTGAACCGCCATTATTATGGTGTGCTTCAGGTGACTCACGCTCATCAAAATATATCTTACCAATCGTTTTAAAAGCGCTGTCCTGGATACTAGGCTGTTGGCCTTTTAGTTCTCAAAAAAACTTCTCTCCGAACCGCTGAAGGCCACCATAGCATTCTATGCTTCTTTTATTTTCGGGTTTATTTCTTAGTTGGGGAGGTGGAACTTCGTGTGGTTTTTGTGGCATATGATTTGGAGCTGCATTTTTGAGCATTAACTATCATCAGTATCATCATCATAATCCTAACTACGTCCACTGCAGGACAAAAGCCTGTCCGTGATCCCTCCGGTTTACCCTCTCATGTGCCAGTTGCGGCCACCGTACTACGCTTCTCTTCTCTTGCAATCCAGTCTGTTAGCCATACCGACTAGGGTTATCTTGCCTTCGCTTTATATGCCCTACCCAAGCCCATTTCTTCCTCTTGATTTCGACCAGGATGTCAGTAACCCGCGTTTGTTCCCTCACCCACTCTACCCGCTTCCGGTCTCTTAACGTTACGTCTGTCAATTTAATTTCCAGAGCTCGCTGCGTTGTCCTTTAAGCTGAACCCTTTTCGTTAGCCTCCATGTTTCCGCCCCATATGTGAGTACTGGTAAGATACAGCTGTTGTATACTTTTCTCTTGAAGGACTGGTAAACTGTAATTAGTTATCTGAGAGTACCTGCCAAATGCGCTCCACTCCTATCTTGTTCTTGCAGTGATTTCACTTGTGATCTGGGTCTGCGGTGGCTACTTGCCACTAACAAGACGTATTTCCTGACCACTTCGAGTGTATGGCTACCTATTGTAGACTGCTATCTTCTTTCGAGACTGTTGAAGATTACTTTTCACACCTACTGTTCTGCCTTTGCCTGTCTAAGCCTTTATGTTTTGAAGTTTTTTCTATCAGTTATTTAGCTTGGAAGTCATCAGCCAATCGCTTATTCCTCGGGTATTCTTTGTTAACTTTCACCCCCAAATCTTCCAAACAGAATTCTCTGAAATACGTTCTGCAAACACGCAATGAATATTACTGGACAAATCGTGTCTTCTCCCCTGACACCCTCCCTGATCGGTATTTTATCCCTTTCCCCGTGAAGGATTATGGTCGGTGTGCAGCCGCTATTGATATTTTCCAGATCTTTTACATACGCCCATCCTACACCTCGGTTACGCAGTCGCAGAATAATTGCTAGAATTTTGAATGAGTCCAGTGATCTCTCGTAACTTATGAAGGCTACACATACAGGTTGGTTACACTGCGTGGATTTCTTTATCTTCTCACTGATGTCTATATCAATGTCGCCAGGAACAATTTGAGCTGCTTCAGCCAAGAAGATGGGTCAAAGCGACACATTTTATAGCTCCGGTGGTCCGTTGTTCGAAGGCATTGCGAACACAAGGAGGCACAGAGTAGTAGAAAAACGCAGCGACATATGCGACCTCACAGCAGAAATAAATTCATAGGCACATCAATTGAAGAGTCTGCAGCGTTTGCTTTTGACTTTCCTATAGCTCTATGCAAAAAAACAACGAAAAATATCGTCTATATTTGACCGGAGAAGTAGACAGGCTGAACAAGCACCTTCGGAAAGCTTAGTCGGTGAGAAATTCCCTGAGCTCCTTCCGTGTGTACATAATTTGCTGAGAAATGAGAACAACGTTTCTTAATTTGGGAAAATCCCGAATTTCGTTTTCTGATTGCATTTCATGATCAATTTGCTCACGCAAGACGCAATGTTGATGTTAGAGCTTTAAAAATTTTGACCGACGATTACGATAGTCGGTAATACTAAATCTAAGTGCAGCTTTCTATGTAGGGCTGCCGTCATTCATTACATAAAGTTCTTTTTCTGAAGCAATTAAGGCCAGATTCCTCCCTCTGGCGTTGAATACAGGACCTCTCCACAGTTGGTGGTGGACGTTGAAATCTCCGCTAACAATCCAAGGAGCCCGGGTTGCCTCCATAATTGTCTTCAGCTTCTCGCAGTACAATTGAGAGGAGGGGGAGAGAGACGCCGCCATCAGTGGGAACTCTATGGATCCTTTTTTGACTATGAAACACACGTACTGATTGTCATTGTGGGGTTGAACTGGGCAGCAAACGTTAAGTTATGACGGTGCGGATGTAGACCAAAAGTTTGCTGCGCTCCCCGCAAGCCGGAGCAAAGAGGGGCTCGTACCTGGAGAGCCTGATTGCTTGTGATAAGTTAGGTTCGCAGATGACTAATATCGGGAAGCGGATGTTAAAAACATATTGCCAAAAACTTGCGATTCGTGACTTTAGGCCTTTTGCGTTCCACTGGAAGACCGCAGCGTCCGTGACTTACTCACGAAACGTGGGAAGCTGACCAGCCATTCAGTTTTAAAGATCTTGTAGTGCCGGAAACAAGGAGTCCAGCACCAGTAGGACGGTTCGAGCGGTTCACTATTGCAAGGCTTGTATCAGAGGGCGAATGGCGTGGACCACCGTCCTAAGAATCACGAGGGCTTGGCGATCTTGCTCTGGGAGCCCTTCTGTAACGACAGGTGAGCTCGGTGAAAGAAGCTTGCGCTGAGGAGGCTCAGCAGGACGTAACGGCGGAAACGCTGGCCAAGCATCCGCACACGAAGAGGTCTGATTATCCTTGGCGATATTTCGCCGACTGGACACACTTGGACGTGGTGGTACGGGAGTAGGTTGAGGAGGAGGTGCCGTGGGGGCGTCGGTGTGGTTGCTTTTTGCAATAGACTTTCTTGTCTTGAGTTCTTCTTGCGGCGAGAACGCCTTTTCCGAAGAATCGCGGCGGCTCCACGGTGCGTAGAGTTGTCCCGAGCCATTTGCTTTAGAACGGCACGCTCGTTTCTTTATGGGCGGACAATTCTTAGATGAGGCGTCATGAGGCCCGTTGCAGTTGGAGCACTAAAGCCCTTGTGCATTAGAGGACACAGCGCTGTGAGCTCCGGCACAACGACAGCGCACTGTCGTTTTGTCGTAGACGGTGCTCACTTGTCCAAGTTTCAAGTATTTGGGGCATTGCAGCGGTTTTGGAATCAATCTTCGCACAGCATGACGGAAAAGGCCCACCTTCACGTATGATGGAAGGCTGTTGCCTTGGAATAGAATCTTCACACAACGGAAATTGCCCAGACGTGATACCCGTAGAATTACGGTGCTTTCGTTTGCCGGCCTCACGAGTATGGGCGAATCATCTCGCGTGATAGCTTGTCGACATCATAGATTACGCCGGAAGAGGACTCATCCCCGTCGAGCGGGATAAGAGTACGTACTGATAAACCGTCGAGCTTAGTTCTCGCCCGCAGTGGTTACAGCGCAGCCGCATGGAGGACGTCAACGGCTACAATGTTCTTCTGCGCATTCACTCGAACGTCTTTGATTTCGTTGGGCACGAGGGCCTCGAATTCTACAGAGACGACTTGCCTGTTAAGCCGCCTCATGTTGTTGGTTGCCTGCACTGGAAGGATGAGGACGGTGTGTGCCGGTTTGTGGCCACTTGTGTTTATAGTGGACTCACAGGATGACGATCGGGCTCTTAGAAGTCTTCTCTTGGCCTTCCGACTGAGGTAAGTCTCAAAGCCGTCCTCACTGCTGGCCTCCTCGCTGAAGTACTCAATGGTGTCATCGCTGTTGGGGTCGCCCCGACGGCTGCACCGCTTCTTCAACGAGCTCGAGGAGGAGGCCGTCAGGCTATTCGTGTGCCCAGGAGGGTTCAGATCTATCGCCGTTTGACAGGGGACAGCATCCCCGCAGTACGCACGCAAAATCACAGAAAAAAGCTGGAGACTGACTGAACGCATTCCACAAGGATGCACTTCGTCGCTTCCTCTCTACACTGCTCAAAATATACTCGTTCCTAATGGCCTAAGCAAAACCTACGAGTATACTTATGCTGCTGCATTTTATTATGGTTATTTACAGATTATGGACAGCCCCACGCTCTTTACTCGAAAATTAGTCCAGAAGTTCATACTGGAGCGCAGTTTGGGCAACAACACAATAGTCGTCATTCAACGCGTCCCACAAAGCAGCGGACACATCACAGCGTGGCTCGTTGATCCTAGCGGGCAAAGGTGCCAGGCTTGCCAAGAAACTGGCAGCGACGACATGAAGACCATCTTCATACCCAGTCCAGCGAAGGTAAGGCAGAAACTGTGCGCAGAGAGAGGAAAAGGAACCGAGCACTGCTTGATAATAGATCGTTTCGTGATTTATTTCAAAGGCAGGAACGTGGACGCTTCACCTGGAGAGCTCTAGCCCGTACGAGGTTGAGGTTAACATCCAAATCAAGTCCCAAGCCAAGGAGCAAAGTGACGAGCCGATTCGAGCGTCCTGCCGAATGGCCAGCCTAGAGGTGAATAAACCGATGGAAGCGATCATTCTGGCCACAGTGACTAAAGGCAGTATGATTATCCTCAATGCTGAAGTCACTGCCGAGGTCACCAGGCCCAAACCGCCGCACAAGGTTCAGGTTCGACTTAACGACGACGGTCAAGGTACGAATCTTCAATTCCTAGTTGGGTTTTACTTCCTTCTGTTCGCCTGCTTTAATGTTAGAACCAATACACTGTAGCGCAGCAAAAGACGAGGACACAAGAGACGAGAGACGAACACCACGAGCGCTCGTGGTGTTCGTCTCTCGTCTCTTGTGTCCTCGTCTTTTGCTGCGCTACAGTGTATTGGAACTATGTACCAACAAGCCCAAAAAGCCACGCTACTTAATTTAATGTTAGAGACCGCTCAGAATGCCGCATTTGCCGTTTAGCCGATGTTACTAAACGATTAGTCGTAGTGCCAGGAGGTATGTGAGACGAATTTGAGCTGTAGGACCTCCAACTATGAAGCAACCTGCTAAACTGTCAACTTATAGTCCTACCTACATCCAGACTACAGCGCCCGAAAATCTGTATGGAAACAAGGAGAGGAGGAGGAAGAAGAAAGGCAGGGAGGTTAACCGGAAGAATAACCGGTGTGCTACCCTGCACGGGGGGAAAGAGTGAGGGGATAAAAAGATGAAGGAGAGAAGAGAGTAGGTAGAAAATTAAGTCACTATGCGAAGTCGCAGCGTTCGGTACACTCCCAGCCTATCATGCAGACCAGAAATCTTCAAGAAGCTGAGCAGTGCCTTGGAGGCTTTCACCGCCGACGATCGCCGCGGCAAGTGGCCGAGGATTTTCATTTCCTTCAGTGGGCGCGCATCTAGGCGCTGCAGTGCACGGCACAGAGACTGCCTTTCGGCGCTGTAGGGAGGGCATTCACAAATAATGTGGGCTATAGTCTCATCACAGCCGCAGATGGAACATACAGGGCAAACAGCCATGTGGCTTAATTGGTGTAGATTTCACCAAGCATTACTCTTTTTTTATCGAAACAAAGTGAACCACTGCACAACCCACGTTTTTGGAGTTTCTCCAGAGAAGTACCGGAAAAGCCTGCGAATAACTGCCAGCTCAACTTACCCTCCAACAATTGACGACAGCTGATTGCTTCTTCTGCTTTAGGGGTCAATTATAGTGCCACAGTATTTCTGATCATTACTGTTGCATCAGATTCATTAGTGGCACACAAAATTTCAGACTTGACTATTGCAAATTTTGGATTAATATAATGTTTTTCTTCTTCGTATAAAACTCGGGCAGTCATGCAAAATGGGCACTCAAGTATGATGAGCAAAATACGAAGCCGCTGAAGGAAAATGTGGCCGCAGTAAAGTGCAGCTAAGCGACGGTGTGTTCCTAATCCCTGTGGAGTATTTCCTTCGGATATACGCAGTATGTCTGTTTAGTTTGTTTGTACGCATTTTCACGCATATGTTAAGCGGGTGTGCAAGAATCCTCAGATGCATTTTGCTTCAAGTTACTAAATATGCGACGGCTGAAAAAAATACTCAGTGCTCGGCAGAAGTAAGAAATCAAAGCTAACGCTGCAAGCATTAAGAATAAAGCGGCGGATAGGATCGCAAATCGTAGTCACATTCTTTTCTAACGCGTTTCTCCCCATCACATGCAAAATAAAATGCCGGGGCAGTGTCAAAATGAAATTCTCAACAGAAAACAGAACATGCTAGGACGTAGCTTACATTCCTGTTGTACGATCTTTGAACGGCTGCTTTTGCACACTGATATTTCATTCATTGAAAACTTTATTGAACCAAAAAGGTTGCACACTGACAAAGTATCAGGAACGCTATTAGAGGCACGCATATCGTGCCCGTGGTTTTCGTAGCCTCACGTCGCTACTGATTACAAAGATCTGAAGATTAAATTTATGAAAAAATACAATAAATTCTTTGTGACGGAGTTCAGCTGATGCCGAAGGCTCTTCGCTCAGGGCATTTCATTCTTTAGTTTTACACTGGATCGTGTGTTCCCACATAGATCCTGACGTCCAGGCGGACGACGGCACGTACTCGGGGTACTTCACCCAGTTTGCCGGGAGAGGAAGATATGCTGTGACGGCTCACGTTTCAGGCCACCAAAGGACTCGACTGGTAGAACCCAGGCCTGGCTCAGGCAGTTTTTGCAGCAGAGCCCACATGCTAAATTCTTCTACAGGTGAGTGTCTTAGTTCTTTGTTTTTATTAGGCGTCCCTCGTACCCTGAGTGGCTTTGGGACGTTAAGCCCTATAAAATTCATAGAACGCAAATCCTTATTTTCATTAATTGGGAATAAGCCGCCTCGGTGGCTCAGTGGTTATGGCGCTCGGCTGCTGACCCGCAAGACGCGGGTTTGATATTGGCCGCGACGGTCGCATTTGGATGGAGGCTAAATGCTTGAGGCCTGTGAACTGTGTGATGTCACTGCACGTTTAAGAACCCCAGATTGTATAAATTTCCGGAGCCCAATAGCCTCAGTCGCTTTGGAACGTTGAACCTCATAAAAATAAAATAATAGAAATCATAATTTGGGAATGACAGACTGGGAATTTCAGCGTAACATGCCTTGCGCTAAACTTAAGATGGCGAGGTAGGTTTTGTACCGTTCATATTTTGAAACGTTGCACCGCTTTGTGCTCTGCGTTGAAGTTTGAAGATTATTCTCAGTTTCCTCATACAAAAACTAAAGCACCCCGAACAAAAGGTGCTTCTTTGCACCTGACTAGACTCATTGATGCAGCGGAAAGTACAACCTTAACATGAAACAGCAAGTAAGGACTGGTGACATTCACTGTGAAGATGTTGAAATCATCGCGCCGCTCTGAATTACCCTGTTATGCCCGGCTTAACAAGTACGATGCAGATGGTGCAAACATCAACAGTGTTCATTTTTGTTGACCTAAATAGTTACACTCTCTGAGCGTTCGAGAACAGCCACTCGAACCGCATACATCATACTCGAACAACCACGAGACATGCAGAAGGTTTTCCGGAGCGTCAGAAACTACGAATACGAACCCCGCAAACAAAATCATCGAATACTTCATCCGCAATTTTGTCAGATTAGCATCTAGGGAAATGTCATTTTAATGCTGTTGATTTCGTATATACGCGTTATCACGAGTACGCAGCGTAATGTATCTAGATGTTTGAAAACTTAGGCTAATTTAAATTTTGTACACCACTGAGGTTTTCTGACTCAGCTCAGCAAATGTGGTCTCCCATACTCAACATCAGTGGTCAGCACAAAAGAAAGTGAACAACGGTTGAGGGGGAACCTAAGTCTGATAGTCAACTTTTCGGCAAAGGGACTAGTCTTCTTCTCGACAATACGTTCATTGCCATATCGCATTGCATAGGCCAAGACAAATCCTCTTGTCGAAGCCTTATCTAACGGAATGGGGCACCCCCCAACCATTATGCACTTTCTTTTCTACTGTCAAGAATCCCACTTTCCTGCCATTTGTGCTGTTATTTGTAATTGCAGGCGTACCTTTCCGGCACTAAACGAAACGCTTTGACGCAGTTTCTTGCCATGTATAACCAGTTCTTGGCTTTCTGAGACCATATCGAGAGGGTTCATGTATCAGGCACGTTATTTACGGGTCAACCAGTGGTGCCAGGTCTTCTGCCGTTCTTGGATAATGCTGCGTCAAGAGCTATGTACCTAAGGAAGCGTAAATACTTGAAATAATGACATGTAAAAGTTTATAAAACATAAAACTTTGACTTTATATAGGACAACCTTTTGGGCTTGTGGTGCTGATCCACTGTGGATGACAGAGCTTAGACACACGGAAAAGGGATAGAAACAGAAAAGACAACGGCACAGCCGCTGGAATAGTGAAATAGTGGAAGCCGCCAAGATTTTGAAGCTCCAGGGTGAATGTGTAAGCACACCCTCGGTTTCATTTTCAGAAATAAGATATCGCTTTTTCAGTACCTGTTTGTCCTAGCCCCGGTTTTACAAACGTGTTAAGTGCTTTGGTTTTACCGCCTACTTCGATCTTTTTTGGTTTTTTTTCCTTTTTAGCATTCATATATTCTGTTGAATTTCCATTTGCTGATATTTTATTCTTCTTTTTTTGCTTTTACTGTCCCTCATCTTCTACCTTAGGTTCACTGGTGTTGCTCATGCGCGTTCCCCCCCCCCCCCCCCCCCTTTTTATCGTTTCAGTTATTTAGCACACTTCATAGTCCGCGTTTAGCCGTGTTAATTGCTGGCCTAACCTTTGTTGATCAATTTTCGTTTCCTTACCCTATAATCATTTTGTTTTCACTGCGCGTTTTTTTCTTGCCATTGCGCCGTTCTTTTTTTTCACTGCGCTTGGTCTATGTTTGTGTGTATGATTTTACTTCCATGTTATAGGACCAGTTCTTGAAAATTCTTTGCCTAAACCGTTCCACTCTCTCACGTTTTGACGGTTTCTTTAAAAATGACCTGCGTATGTGTTTTCGCTCACCTTGTTCTCGTTTTATCCTTCCCTGTTCCATCTTTTGGTTTTTTCTAGTTTTTGTTGTTTTGCCTCTACTTCTATCACTTCTCGTTGCTACGAGTGCATAAAATCGCCGCCTGTTAGCGCCTGTGTTTTGGTATATATGCAGTTTTTCGGCGGTTCCAGAATAAAGGTGAAGTTCAGCGCCTCTGCCGTCGTCTTTTCTGTTTCTGTCCCCAGTCCGTATGTCGAAGCGCTGCCAACCACAATTAACCCTATCATCGTTTTCTCTTTCTGGACGGTAGTTCATTGATAAATATGAAATGAACCAAACGTTGTCGCCTCGAAAACATAAACACTAAGGTTTTGTCTGTGTTCTGTCTGTGCCATAAATAGCCAGCCAGTGCGGTTTCTTCCTCAGCGTTGTAGTTGGGCCATTAAGGCGTTCCTAAAGAAGGTATGAAAAGTGAAAGCGGTGATTATACTTGCCTTTCAAAGGTTAGAGCTTGAGGGGTACCATAAGTGCTCCATTGTACGACTCAGAAAAAAGCGTTCTGCCTGGTTATTTACGGAAAAGCTGGTATGTGCAAGTCAGCAGGAAGAAACACCACACGCTTTCTTAGGGCTTCATGGTCCAGTATGGCATCTCATTTAGTTGCCGGTAAAAACATTCTGAAGCAGAGATCGAAGTATTCGCAGCCATGTCTTCAATGCGCGCGTAATAATCTTATGGAACATGGGGCTCCTATGCTCAGCGGCGGACCGTCGTCGATAGAGCGACTGGAATCGGGTCCTAACAAATCGCGGTTGGTCACTCACTTAGTCGCATGACCCAATAAATAACAAAGTATACACATTCAAACTACATATCGAAAGAAACGTGAATGATGCGAAATGCAGGTCAGTAAGAGCTGGTGTTACCAGTCTAAAACTCATGTGCAGGTTGTCCCACACAGCAACCTAGGAGGCAGGTTGACCACCTAGGTTACCTTACCTCGCGCCGTCATCACAACCTGCCCACCGGATAGCGAGCAAACTGCCCACCGTGACAGGTGGCATATAAATTAATAAAATGCCCATCGCTAGGAGCACCTGCCATTGCTGGACAGTGGCGTATCGCTTAACAGCTGCATCACTGCCCGAAAAGCGTCATGATGACTCCCAGGAATCTATAGATGTAAAAAAGAGACTGACCTTCTGCATGTATGGGCATTAACCCATTACGCTATCGCGTCATACCATTATGGCTGAGCCTAAGTGTCCCCTCCAGTCTTTCTTGGAAAGTGGTTTTCCACACGCACCGATCAAACGTGCTGGGACTCCTTTAAAATTCCCGCATTAGGCATAGCTTTTTATCCTCGTCAAAAAACGGCTTCTACCAATAATTTGGAGTTCTAAATAGGGTTTGCATTATAGCATGTCCTCCCGGAATGTGGTAGCAGCGAGGCAAAATTAGCTTTAAAGGCGCACTAAAGACGATTGTGGGCTCTTCTTTTTACTGCGGGAATTCGATCTACGCGCTCCGAGCAATCCTAGAAACTTCGAAATATTGTCACGTGCGGCCGATTTCCCCTTTAAATCGGGTTAAAGGTCCCTACTTCCACCTTTATTATTTCCACTGACCTCCGAGATTATAGGAGGAGTCAACCAACGCGTGGATGTCTTGCAACCAGTCACGTGGTGGCTTGCCGCTGTGCCATCGGCGGTCCGAAAATGCACGCGTTGTTTGTCAGGCTACGTCCGCCATTACTTCTTTGTGGGCTCTCGATATGGATCTGGGAAACCCGAGTGCGTTGGAAAATTTAACCGGCAAAGCACAAGCAAATGAAACCAGGCGAGCTTCCGCTGGACCAGGCCGAGGCCACCGCGGTTGGGCGCATCAACCCTGCGGCAGAAGACGAGGAGAAAGCACGGTCCGAATGCTTCGGGCTTGTTCTTCCGTCGATATGTCCTTTGAATAACAATATGAATTGAATTTATCAATATATTGCTAGCGGCATGCCCAAAAATAGTAATAAAAATTACTTAGAATGTGTTCACGGCTTTCATTCGCCAACCACCAGGTGATGGGGTTTAGTCTCGGGCAAGCAGAGAGCCCACGCGTATTTTTTTTTTCCGAGGGCCCGGGGGAAAAATGATGTATTCGTCCATGCAGTACCCATCCTTGATGCGGAGTACGAATACACGATGAACGACTTCATCGTCGCCAACGCAACTGCCGAAGACAGCAACGCCACCTCTGCAGGCGGAAAGGTGGTTGACCCATTCCAGAGGATAGTACATGGAGGATCTTTCCAAGTTACGGGAGAGATCACGGAGGAGCAAGTGCCCCCAGGAGACGTTCGAGACCTCGCTGTTCGCGAAATACGCCCCGGGGAGAATGCGTCGCTTTCAGTGAGGATCACGTGGACGTGGCCTGGCGCTCGTTTGATGTCTGGCAATGGTAAGCACCAAGTGAATGCTTGAAGAAACGTTGCTTTTACGACTGGTGAGGAGAATAAACAAATTTTCTAACTAAAAGCTGTGGTCTGCCGGAAGGACCGCGAGTAAAAAGGGTAAACAAAGTACTGGCACCGTCTTCGCAGAAAGTAACCGAGCATCCGGAGCAAGCTGGCAGCCTAGCGGCGGCGTTGCGGTCTCCGTGCAGCGCTGAACGTTGCTCGCTGACTGCGACTGTAAACTGGCTTGCGCGAGCCTGCGCCCTAGCTGAGTATGAGAGCGCTTTGAAAGCGCGAAATAGTGTGTCTCCATTGCTACCCACTTACTTTTTATGCAAGGAAGTTAGCGAGGGCGAAGGCTGACGTCAGCCAGTTTGCGCTCGCAGTCGGGGGAGGGCTGCAAGCTGGCTGCAGCCACCGATGCGGCTGCGGTTACTTATGACAAAGATGGTACTACATGATGGATCACTTGCGCAAGAAGACGAGAGAAATGTGGTCTTAGGTACTTGAGGTTGTAGCCATCTCTGAATGCCATCTAAAAAGTATGTTATCATTGATGTCTCGCGAGTTGATGGGCAATTTGAATGAGAAATGACGCGCGAAGCATCAGTACTCTTCTCGCGCAATACTTGTCGGCGAATGGTCTTTCTTCCACTGTGAACGGTTGTTTACTCTAACACGTTGCATTTAACATACTGGAGGAGGACACCTTAGGATACTGCAATTTTTCTAATCGTCTTGATCCCAAGAGTAGTGGCGGAATGCGTCAAGAAAGGCATGGCCAACTAAGCTCACCAAAAATGCGGGGCAAGAGACTCAGCTCGAGGGCAGTGCAGCTTTAACTAAAATTGTTCTCACAGTGACTGAGTGAGAGTTGGAGCGTACCATGCGTGCAAAAACCAACTGACTGACTAAAACGCCCACTGTAGTGAGTGCTCATCAACATTAGCATTCAGACAGCAGCGGTGGCTTAGCACATATAAGCATCCGCCTTGTACACGGGAGGTGCGTGGTTTCGTTCTGAGTGACGAAGCAAAACCCATCTGTTCTTCACTGAGTAGAAGTTCTTGCCCTTGCCTGGTGCTCTACATTATCTGTAGAGAATGAAGCGAACTGAGCACTCGATCACCTTTTCTGTTTTATCAATATTACTTACGGTAAATTCCGCGCACAGAAAGCAGTCTTTGACCTCGCTTAGGAAGTTGCGCTACTGTGCCCCTAAGATGTTTTTTTTTTTTTCAGATTGAATTCTTCCAAAGTTTCCGCTTGGATAGCTTGGCTTATGCTTTTGATAACTTTTTGAAGTGCCAGCTCTCTACGCTTTTACTTTTGTCTTTCGTTTTCTTTTAAAACCGACTGAACATGGGGTGGAATCATTGCAAAACAAAATAAGCTATTTGACCTCCCCTCATGCAGACTAATGACCTAACAGCTATGATGCTCTTGCACCAAGCTGTCCTTGGGTCGCTGAAGTGAAATAACAATATTAACTTCGACTCTCCTTCACTTTGAGTACTTCAAGCGATTGCCTTAGAGGAGAGGTACACCAATCAGCGGGAGATAAACGTGACAATAAACAAGTTAAGTCTTTCCGCGGAGCGTTGCGCACCACTCCGAATCACGCAAACTACAACTCTCTATGAACGAATCGCCTAGATTTTCGTTTTCCGGAACTAACTTTTCGATGTGAGATTCATGGGCATTTTAAATGTTCCTCAATTTGAGAAAATATTCAGTGACTATAAGTAATTTTTTTTTGTGTCCAAATGTGGTTTCGCAAGAGGTAAGCAGTTGTCTTAGAGTAACTAGATATATTCTGGTTTTAAAGTGAGCGCTGAATCAACTTCGCATACTGTACAGGACACAAAAAGAGGAGCAAAAGGTAATTGCCCTTCACAGCCGGCTTATTTTGCTCTGGCGCCGCAGGTTATTCGAGTGTTTCTTCTTGCGCAAGAAACAACTCGATAATTTATTCCACTTCGATGAAGAGAATTATTTATTAACCTCAGCTAGTATTCACCGTTAAAACAGATTCGGGTAACACTGCAGTTTGAAGGAGAAACACAGTACACTACTGACAAGAGCCCCATTAGCACACAATTTGATAGGGTGAAACAAAACCAATATTGCAATATAACGGGAAGAAATAAGCGCCATGAGATTTAAGATTTACCGCCGATTGTAAAACACCTCAACCCGACTAGAAAAATGCCATTAATAAAAATATTTAGCAACTTGTTGAATAAGTTTGTGACAAAATAAATGCAAAAGAAAAAATTAGACTGCGTATAGTTCATTCGTAAAGGGAATCGCTGGTTCACAAATTAAGTCTGACGAGCTCAAAAACATCGCTCCCTTTTGTATCATGCAGTAGGATGCGTTACGAGCCACCTCGACTGCTATTTCTGTGCACTACTTCAGGAGGCTGCAGCAAAAATATTCTAGCTCGGTCCCAGCCTCTAAAACATATGCATAAAATGTAAAATAGTTTTTATGCTTTTAAGTGCCTTTTACACAAGGTTCCTTTAAAGATATTGCAGTGACCTGGTGGGTAGAAGAAAAGTAAGGTTTAAATGATAGTAGCATTCTTCTTAAATCAATCAGTGGTGCCGCGTAGAAGTTTGGTTTAGTTTATGGGGTTAAACATCATAAAGATGCGCATAAGTTATGAGGAACGCCTGAGTTCAGGGCTCCATATTTATTCTGACCTCCTGGCATTGCTTAACGCATGGTTCCACTAAGTACCCGTTCACTTGAATGGGAACGCTGCAATCAACGAAAAAATGTATAAAAGCAATATACGTAGTAAATCAAATTGCTCCTACTGCGCAGAGAATGTTTTCTTGATGCAAAATAAAAGTTGAAGTTGAAGTTTATTGAGGTAATACATAGTTCTTGCCCTTGGGGCAGGGCAAAAGGAGGGAACACATCCTCCTGACTTGGCCCTGGCCTCGGAGGGCACCGACGGTGCAGCAACAGTGGCGCGTCAGCAGTCGCTCTCCACAGCAAATTATACAAGAACACGCAACATTATCCAGAATATTGTAGTGTGTCAAAATGTACATATGAAAAACGTAATGTAACAGTGCTGTGCAAAAAGCAAAAGGAAAGTAAAAAAAAAGTTGCTTAGTAAAATTAAAGGCAATCAGTGAAAAGTGATCGAAAACTTTGGCCTTCAGAAAAAAATGTAGTAGAGGCCTGTCTCATGATTTATGATTGCGAGCGAAAGTTCACACTCCTGATTTCAGATCATTTTCTTTTTTCTTGCAGCTTCTTCTATCGAAATTCGGGCTAGCAAAAATCACGCGAAATTGAACTCCGATTTTGATAAGCAAGCGGAAATCACTAAGGCGAATGTCATCGAAGGTAATCTCGACCCACTCCCACCAGGTGTCAGGCATGAGGTCACAGTGTCGCTGCCCCGCACCGTCTCCAGTCCTCGAGACGATGGTGCTTCTGACTGGAACTTCTACCTAGCGGCTCGCGCTGTAAACAGCGACGGAGTGAAATCCAAGTCGTCCAATATCGTGCCAGTTTCGTACAAGGCACCACCTGTTACAACCACCATAGGTACTACTACGATACCTACGACAACACAGGCTACCACGACTGTTGCAACCACAACAATCAGGACGAAACCACCTGTGACGACCACCACGGCTACCACTGCAGTAGCTAAAACAACACAGAGTACCACCACTACCAGCGTTCCCGCCACCATTCCAGCCTCCACACCTGCCGGGAGCGAGCAGGACCAAGAGTCTAAAACTACCCTGTTACCACTGTGGGTGTGGATTCAGATTGGTGCCTTCGCAGTAGTAATTTTTATTGCGATTTTTGTTGGAGTGCTAATGAAAATGAGTACGAGAAATCGCAGGATACATGATCTCCTTGTCTGCGGCTTACATCGAAGGCAACAAGTGGCTGCCTAGTTGTGCAAGCGATAGAATGCAAGAAAGATAAGTGTAGCTATTCGTGGGGTGGCAATAGAATACGCTGCGGCTTTAATTCTGTGAAGAAATAATTGATTTATGTGTAATCTGGATAAGAAGAAATGCTCAGTATGTTGATAAAATAAAGGTAATTATTCGTAAAAAAGGAGAAAAATCACGTAGGGTCTTTTTTTTTTCGCTGGTCAGGGACCAGCGTACTTCGTCAACCACGTAGCGCTATTTCTCTCTGCACCTCACTTTCGATGGTGATTGATGCAATACAATTCTGTGTGTTGTACATTGTCAGTTCAAGGCAAAGAAGGCGAATGAGCGGAAAACAATTCAAAGCCTTCTACAACATTCATCCTCACTAAACATTCCTGTTCTATCAATTTTATTGAGAATGCAATCCTAAAACTCAAATACGCACACAAATGGTACCGTAGCCGCCGCGGTGGCTCAGTGGCTATGGTACTCGGCTACTGCCTGAAAGACGTGTTCGACCCCTGCCACGGTAGTCGCATTTAGATGGAGACAAACTTCTAGTGGCCCCTGTACTGTGCGATGCCAGTGCACGTTAAAGAACCCCAGGTGGTCGAAATTTCTGGAGCCTTTCACTACGTCGTCTCTCATAGCCTGAGTCGCTTCGGGACGTTAAACCCTTATAAATCAAATCAAACAAATGGGAGCGTGGCCAGATATTATATATTTTAGACGCAAGAACACATCGGCAATAACAGTAGCAACATCTCTAGCATATGAGCCCATTTTTTCTCACACTAATTATGGCGTGCACTTAAAATATTGCTAGAGTAGCAGAATGTTTACGGCGCAGAAATTGAGAAGATCGAATACTAGACATAGCTAGCGCTGAATCTTAAGAGTTATGTTTAATGTGAACGCACTCTGTGTTGACCCTTTCCCATTTTTTATTTCAGTACCGTTAATTTCAGCATACAAAATATAAGCCGAAGCTCCTCCTCTAGCGCTACCACAACGGGAAAGCGAGCGAGATATATTACGGACATGCAAAAGTAAAAAATGAAAAGAATTGTGTGAATTGTGTGGTACGAACCACACAAAGAGCCAAAATGTTGGGAAATTTCACTACATTTAGCCCTGAGGGCCTGGGCGTTAATCTACATTACTCGCGCAAGCCCAAAACAGTTCTCAGTAAGTGCGACGATGTTTCAGTCAGAATTTGTGTTACAACCAGCTAATACATCCAGTGCTTAAGAAGAAGCCATATTTTCAGTCATTCAAAAAAGGCTTTCTTTTGTCAGTAATATTTTCATGCTAAAATTTATAAGCGAAAAACTGCGTGCAAGAAAACTTCCGTCCAAGCAACTAATCATAATGTTTTCCTCAGAGAATACCAGTTGTCATGAATGGGAGGTTAATTTACAGTGTACTGGATTTGTACCTTGTTAGATTTGGTACATTTGACCAGTGTTAACATGAAATGCGTTCAGCCTATTTGCACAAAAATACTCAACGTACAGAAATTCTCGAGCACGCGGCGTGTTATTCAATCTTGGCAGGCAGTAGGCGATTCATTATTGAACATCGCGAAAAAGTAACATTCCTGTTGCATATTTTTTTCTGATATCGAGGTTATGCCTTTTGAAAATTGGGGCTCTGGGTGAACAATTGCAAAATACACAACATTTGAATCCCACAAAAATTCACCTTTTAAAAAGAGGTGCGCTTCACACTCGTCATAATGCCAGCAGCAGTTAAGGAAGTATCGGCTGTTAAGCGCTTGTAGAACCTAAAACTACCACTCCGAATTGAAAGTACAACTAGCGAGAACCAATATATTATTCTCTGCTTGAGACAGGGGCACTTTGAGTAGTCGCATTGCATGCATGGCATGGCATGATAAGATATGAGCATCGGACACCGTTGGTAGTGACAGGAAGCAAAACACTCACACAACTGTTTTTTTAAATTATTTTCCCTTTCTGTAAGTTAGCGCTCATGTTCACCGGGCTCAAGTTTTAAGGCCATGAAGAAGGCACTAGCCTCAAGGAGAAAGCTGGGAAAGGAACGTGAGCCCAGAATTTTTAGACGCCAGCCATTTTGAGATCCCAGAACTAATCTGCAGCCTGCCCAGTGGTGCTGTGCTGGGCGAACGTCGAGCAGAAGGCAGCATCGCACCACATCCGCAGTCTTCCGGACTGTGTGCCAACGTCGGCCGAGGAGCGCCATGGTTCCATCTATTCAGCCTTTCCTCTGTCAGTCGTCCCTTATAAAAATGGTCTATAGACAGTCTATAGACTTCTGATTGACTCTATTGCCTTCCTGTAGATATATATTTTTGTTTAGTCATATTCTATAGACTGTCTATAGATAAATGTCTACTAAAAGTGTATGGCCATAAATCTATATAGACTATCTTCAGACTATCTATAGGATTTGTATTTCCTATGAACTGTTCTTTAGGGTTCGTCTATAGAGAGTCTATATACCTTATAGGCAAAAGTTTATGGACAGTCTATAGACTGTCTAAATAAATTTTTGTATGGGGTAACCCTCTTTGCAATCCGGGTCAACCTGTGCGCTGCTGTGCAGTAGACAAAGCCTCGTCCTTTTGTATAATTCTGAATGATTCTTTTATCCTCGGCCACAGCCTGTTTGCAATAAAGCAGTTCTCTGTGCAGTGCCAACTAACCAGTTCCCGTTGACAAGTTCCCGAAATCAAATTTCTTATTGATACTGGTCTTAAAGAACAACTTTTTGACTCACAATGATTGTAACCAATTCGTGAAATAAAGTTTGGAGAGAATAAAGATGCTTTGTTGAGGGTGAAGGTGTAGCACAAAGTTCGTTCCTATGATTGCAGCACACGCTTTGGACGCAGGGAAGGTCAAATCAAAACAACTGAACACGAACTGTGGTCTAACGACAGGAGTAAAACCGCCTTCTTTGGATCACCGTTCTATTCAACACAGGCTTTTCGACGCCCGCTCTGCTTTCGCTTACACCGGACCCCACACGAGCACCTGATAAGGGTACTGTTACACACATGGTTGACAGGGGCTACACATGAAGCTGCATGGTGCAGACCACTTCAACTAGCAGTGTGCTTGGGAGGATGGCGCCGAATCTCCGGCATCCTGGTGATTTGCTGCTCAAAAGAGGGTCGGGGCTTAGGGTCGGCTATGCGACGCCATACTTAAAGCTGAAAAAGGCAGAAAAGTACTTAGAGCTGAAAAAGGCAGGAAAGAATAAGATCGGTGGCCATGATCAGAAAATGCATTAAAAGAGTACTATACTTTCCGGCAGGTACCTCATCGGGTAGAGTAATGACGCTCGTAATACACAACAGGCTAGAGGAAATAATGGAGGCAACGCTAGCTACACAGCAAGAAAGGCTAGAGAAAACTAGAGCTGGAAGGAACATACCCAGAAAAATAAGATACAAACGAATAAATCCTGGGACAAGAGAGAGAAAATGAGAGGCGAAGGCCGGAAACGGATCCATATACCCCAATACCAAAGAACATGCACCCATAATATAATAAGGAAAGACGAGAGAAAAGGGCAGAAATACTGACACGAAGATTCGTTGCAACCGGGCAGAAAACTGAACTAGTTGGTATACATTCAGTATGAAAATCCGGGCGCTAACAAACAAAGACACAGAGGGGACACAGCGCTGTGTCCTCTCTGTGCCGTTGTTTGTTAGCTCCTGGATTTTCATACTGAACGGAGAATCGAGGCGAAAAATCCTGAGAGAACTGCATATGCAGACGCTGCATACTGCAGCAAAGGCAAAATGAATGCAGTGGTAGTCGATGGCAAACGATAAATGATGACAGCAATGCCCATAAAAACAAGATCGATACAGGCAGCGGAAGAGGCTGCAACAGCACCTGCCGTTGCTCAGACCGAGCCAGCATACATAGTCAGCGGCAGTAGGAGCGCAATCGGGAGCTACACCGTAGGAGTCATAGCCACGACCGCTGGTAGAATCCTTGATCATAAGCCCCATAGAAAGGGAAGTCACCCTTGTTTGGGCGCCAGCTCATGCAGGCATGCCAAGAAACGAGGCGGCACGCAAACTAGCACGAGAACTCACACACCGGGCTGGAGGAGTGCCACTGGAGCAAGGCAAACAAAAGGATTTGACAGATTATAGCGAAATAGCCCAGCATTCTAGTCTAAGCAGGAGGGTCCTACCACCACCACACCCCCAGCTAGGAAAAGAAGAAGCAATAGCATGAAGACAGATAGCTCCTCTGTCTGTTCCAATTCTTCTCTCGTTCGGTGCGAGCTAGCGCCAAGGGATTCCCGTTAAGCAGTGTTTGCGGCTATCTGCATGATTACATAAGCGCAACTAATCGATTACCTAGTTAGCTGTGTACAAAATACTGCCGCATGTTTGAAAGTGCTTGATTCCATTCCCAGTAGTTCATATTTCTTTTTTCATTTCAATTTTCTAATTTTTATCTTGATTCACTCTTCTCAGTCGTTTACTTCGCGCAAATATTTCATTGGCATCCTCCACTGTACATTGGCCAATCCCCCCGCGTGGGTATGTGCCATATTTACTGAGGTGAAGAAGAAGAAGAAAACTCCAAACAAACACATACCCAAACCCATTTCCGGTCAACAATATATGGTCGGAAGTAAGATCAGACAGATGCTCATCGTGCAATGAAATGGGATCGCTAGATCACATAATATGGTAGAACTTTGAGCATGTTGGTGCATCACTTTTGAAAAAGACAGCGCATGAAGACAGGACACAGCAAAGACAACACAGGACGAGCTCGTCCTCTGTTGTCTCTGCTTTGTCCTGTCTTCATGCGCTATGTGTTTTTCACATAATATGAGAATGTAAGAAGTCACCGGGCAGGGCTAAAAGCATAAGAACAAAAGACGCCTGGGAGACCCTTCTGCGAAGGTCAGACCTTAGGGCCCAACAAGAAATCCTTCGACTGCCCGAAGATGCCGTAGGTGTCCAAGAACTACCGGCCTGCAACTAAGGCGACTGTCCCTACCTTCGGGGTCTAACCCCCAAAGCGCGGGATATTCCTTTTGTTGGACAAACAAAAGTTGTTCTCTCTCTCGCGCGCGTTACCTCACCAAACGTGCCGGAGCTATTCCTTGCCTTTGGACTCCAGTTTGTTCAGCGTTTCTTTTTGTGTTATTCAAGCAGGGGGCAAAGGAGCTCTGCACCGAGCTTGAGCTTGATCGCCTAGCACAATCTGTCAATATGAGCGCATTACCAGGGAGGGAAATGTTTTTCACAGTTAAAACTAAACGAAAAATTGGATTGACCGTTCCGCGCTACCGTGCCTGAAACTTCAATTTGGCAGAAATCCGTTCTGGCATATATTAAGAACAATCTACGAATCACTAAATCTAAAGATGGTTCTTTCCCTTTCTTCGGAGGTGTTAAGACCTCTCCAAACGTGGTGATTCGGCGGTGATGAAAAAGAAGGTGATCGATGATGCAGATCATGGAAAGAAGATATATATTCACAGAAATATACAAGGTTATACTAAAAATTTTGAGAGATTTGCCTGACTGGTTCCGTTTGCTGACTTATTATAAACTCTGACACATCTCCAACCAAAAAAAATTAATTTAAAACCTAACGTTTCGGAGCCGGCTCGGCTCCTTCTGGGGAGGGGGGGGGAGGCAGTAGCAATCGCATTTGATTAAGTAGAGATAGAAAAAGAAAAAAATTCTTCCGTTTTTTGGACTTCCTCGTATACCGAAAATACGGCGCCCTTCATTTCTCCGTACACCGCAAACCAACTCACTCATGCCGATATCTCCATTTCGCTTCGAACCTCCCGGCAGTCCATAAAGCATCAGTGATGAAGACATTGTTCGGAAGATTTGAAGCACACTGCAGCACAGAACTCGACATAAGAAAAGAACAACGCACCATATCCAAAGAACTCACCATGAGCGGCTACCCAAAAAAACTCTATTCGAAAAACCATTCGCCTCCAAAAACACAACATGCGCGGAGAAATCAATCAACGTACAACTACCAACACCACCCAAAAATACGTCACTCTGCCTTTTGTCCGAGGTGCCAGCGAAACCATCGCCCGAATCCTAAAAAAAGAGGGTCTCAAGGTTGCCCACAAGTCTACGAACAATGTTGCGCTTTGCATACCTGTTCCCAAAGACCGGACACAGACAGAAAAAGCCCAAGGAATTATTTACAAATTCCTTGCGCCGACTGCGACGCAAGCTACATCTGAGAAATCAAAAAAACTAAAAGAAAGAATTCGGCAACACAAAAATGACGTCACAACTTCGCAAGTGAGTGCAATCCTGCAGCCGAACGTTCCAAAGACCAGATCACAGATCAACTTTGACGAAACCAGCATCCTCGTAACAGAAACAAATCACCAAAAAAAGCTCTTATTCGAATCCTGGAACTTTGAAATTACCCCGAACAATATCAACCACACGAAATGAAACCTTCCCGCAGTATATGCACAGGGACGCCGCTTCGCACCTCAAAGAAGAAAAGTCGCCATTGACCGCCTCCACAAAAACAGGAGCCCGGCAACCTGACTCAAAGCCCTAACACCTTCACACCCAAACCTCCCCCCTCCCCTGCGCCTTTGGCATTACCACAACACCCCTAGACTTTAAATTTTAACTAGACTTATTTTCCCATGTACACATGGTGAGGCTCGAGGTAAAAAAGCCAGAAATTGTGGCTTGACATGCCCCTCGGCCACTACACCACAAGGCAGCTGGCAACATGCAAATTACGTACGCAAGTAACGTCGCAAAATGCAAACGATGGTTGTCAAAAACGGTGGCGCATCATTCGAAAAAAACAATAAGGAATGAAGTGCGCAGAAAAAATGATAGCAAAAAGCAAAAGAAAAATATACTTCATAGGAAAACAGGTCTTTGGTTATTCATGTCAGCACTTTATGAAACGAAAGAGACAAAGAAGCAGTGAAAGCATGGTGAAATCTACAAAGTAGGCAATACATCCTGTATATCTTCGCGGCATGCTCGTGATGCATCAGCTTTTCCAGCATGAAACTTATTTAAAAAACAGGGACACGTGTATGCTATGCTATATATATCATATATTGTGGGGCCTATTGGAATATGCCACAGTTCGCTGCGTCTGCTAGGGTAAATTTGTACATTTTTGAAAGGTGTGCCGTGTCACTCAAGTAATTCACATTTTATTTTATGTCCTTCTTATAGCTTTCAGCCAGCCGAACATTATACGTTTCAGATACTTTTACGGCATTGCATTGGCGGAATAAATCGCACGTGTTTATTTCAGAACTTACGTTTAGTTTTGCACGTAGATGATTCTTCTGTAAAACATAAATCTTATTTTTATTGGTCCTGTAGTTGTTCCCCAAACTAAGTGCGCAAAGTTTTCTTGGGACATAAAGAGCGAATTATACAAGAGAAGTTTAACTTTGCATGGAAGTAAGTGACGATGCCGGTTAATGATACCTGTGACACGAGGAAGCTTACTGATGACAGCGTTAGCATGATTGTTCCAGCTTAGCTGGCTGTTGAAATGTACCCCTAATATCTTAATATTGCCTACAGCCTCTATCGTTTCCAAACCTAGCTTAGATTAACGCAAAGAATGCTAACAATTGTGTGAGCACACCGTCCATTCTACTTTCGAATAAAGAAATCTCGTTTTTAGAAACTAACTCTTGAAACTGTCCTTTTTTAACCCTGCACCTTTACTCTTGTTACTTGTTGTTTCCATCCCTCATAGCTTTTAGCCTGGTTTCAGCCTTTGCCATTTTTGCGTCACCTTTACCTTTGTTTATTGTTGTTTTCATAATTCACTCTCGGTTTCATGGTTCTAGCCTCGTTGTTATTCTTTTGTATCATTCATATGGTTTAGTTTTTTATGCATTTCTGCCTACTTTTTAGTGCTTGCACCTTCATTTTTTACCGTTGCTACTGTTGATTTCACGTCTCATTCTTTTGCTTAGTAAGTTTTTCGCTCGTAATACATGGTTAGGCCGTCTTTGTTTTCGTTCTCTTTGAAGTTTTGGTTTCACCGTCAGGTTTTATCTTCCTCTCTCCTTTTATCTAGGTTTCCAGGGTGTTTAGGCACCCATACATTTGGGTTTTTTTTAGACTGGTTCTCCAGATTGGCTCTAAAAAACTGTTAAACTTATCTGCTGTGTTGGATTGGGGTCGGGTCACGTGGTGGGTGGCTTCATTTGAAAGGAATGAATAATACTAATAATTCGTTTTTGGGGGGAAAGGAAATGGCGCAGTATCTGTCTCATATATCTTTAGACACCTGAACCGCGCCGTAAGGAAAGGGATAAAGGAGGGAGTGAAAGAAGAAAGGAATGCTCGAAAGCGTTTTTCGAATAAAAGTTGGAAGTTTTGCGCTCTGTGTGTGTACGTGTTTTCTTGCCTTTTGTCCCTGTTTCTTTCGCGCAGTTTAATCATGAACGAGAAGCACTAACTAGCCCGCCAGAAAACCCTTGTTGAAATTATACCGCCGCGGTCGGGATTGAACCACAGTCTTGGGGCCAGCAGCCGTGCGCCATTACCACTCAGTCACCGCGGCGGCTGAAGGCAGATTGGTGCATGCAAATCAGTGCCAGTGGAAAAGACAGCCCCAGCATACGTTTTCTCGATAAACAGTCGCTACTCTTGAGATAAAATGAGACTTCGAAAATGTTTTTTTTTAATTATGGGCTATACGGTAGCAATAAAACCAGCGGCTAAAAATTTGCTAGTAGTTTTCTAAATCCACGCAGCTTGCGTTAAAGCTGAAAACTAGAGTGAGAATTTGCCTAGCATTTTTCTCTTTGGGCCTTATCTTTTCTACTTATACATATTTTTAAACCCTTCATTACGTTGAGTATTCAACTTTTGTGCAAGTGTAGAAATCGTTATTGTTACCAGACTAGCGCTTGAGAAGATTTCGAAGTGAACTTTTATCAGCGCGAAGTGTTTGGGGAAAATTGAAAGACGGCTTTCTTGTAGCGCTCTATGCGTGCTCAACAAAGGTGTTTGCACCTTTCAGAAAGGCTTCTAGTGCATGTACACTGGCCTTTATTCAACGCTTTTTAAAGAGACATTTTATTTTGACACATCTGGTGCGACTAACACTGCAGTCCGGACGTTTCTACGCACAGTGTAACAATTTCAGTGTGGTCATCGGTGCGGTTCTTAAGAACGATTACGATAAGGTGGCTCACCTCTGTAATCTGCTCGCCTTCCACAAAGCATCAATATTGCACAATGAAACCCAGAAGCATGAAACATGGCACCATGCGTCGTTGTTTGTGTGGCGCTGTGTTACCAGACATGTAACGTTTTCCGGAGTGTCCAATACTGCGCACATGCACGCATGACCATGGTGGTGCCATCTGTCGAGCTTACGGCGTAAACTGAAATCTAATTTCCTACAAATCTCGGCACTACCCACACGATTCGTGCAGCGATTAATGACACAACTTCCAGTCATTTAGGAACCGATGACGCTACGCGCCAATACAACACCGCAGGCGTGCTTTGCAAAAGAAAGGGGGGTGGGAGGCACAATCGCAGTTCTGCAGTAAATTTTACTGATAGTGCAGGCAAATCCTGTTAAAAGCGCCATACCTGGTATGGTTTTGCCCTGCGTTGGTTGCTTTATCGCCGCCCCCCTTAAGGAGAAAGAAGCATAAAAAATACTACATCAACTGAGGCGCTGATGAACACCAGCTGTTCAGCGAATTGTCTCTATCGTGCCGTTCCCGCTGATCTTTGACTTAGCCAGCACGTTTGTTCATTCCTTAGTGCACGTTTAACAGTCAGCTTACCCGCTGACTGTTTAGCCGCGGCCGCTAGCTAGCCATGATGATTTTCTTTCGAACATAAGCTGCGTCTATGAGGCGACGATTTCACTGTTTGACCGCGTGCTCAGCTCCGCCTCACGTACTGCTTTATTGTGCGCTTGTCGACTCCTGTCACGGTCACGATCACGCCGCATTCGTCTGCTGTCAAAAGCCGATCTGAAAGTCATACATTAAGCCACGGTGAAAGAGCTGCGCACCGCCTAGCGTCCTGCAAGAGGGATCGAGAGCTCGTGCTCAGCTGTGGCTTTTCGACGGCCTAGGCTTCCTAGGCTTCCTAGCTTTTTTTTATGTGAAAAACAAACGTGGCTCGGCGAACGCTGTCACAAAACGAGAATGAAACGTACCACTTTCATCGTGTGCGGCTCGGCGTCCTTCCAAAATGAGTCGCACGTAGGGAGGATAAAAGCCTTAGGATTTGGCAATATTCGTGATTTGCAATCGAAGGTTAAGGGGCTTCATTTTCTGTCAGCCTGAGTACGTTGGGAGACGGCAAAAATCTCGGCTCTTCATAAGCCCTGCATAAAGCTGCGATGACTGATTTCGGTCACGAAGATATTACCTTTTTTAACAAGGCAGTAAAAATCGCAACCTTTCCAGGTTTAGGCGGAATACCGTGGAGCGCACGTATAAGGAATCAAGTGGGAAGGCATTTGGTTGCAATGAGTTTCTATAAAGATGCTCATGTGAGGCGTGACTTCTCACGCCCATTATCCCCCAAATGATCCACTTGACGGTCACTGCCTTTCGAGATACGACAAGACTGAATCACTTAGAGCACTGTGGTTTGCACACACGATGCATAACATTACGAGGAATTGTCAGCGTTCCGCGGAGCACTAGTTACGCGAGGAAATCGACGGAATTTGATTCCACTTTTCTTAAATTATAAATAATCAATTTTTAGCGCAGTAAAACGCAGTAATTGTTCCTAGTGTGTGAACCGCAAGTTACTTAACATAATCAGTCCGCCCTTTTCAAAAAGGCAGACATTTATGTGGGTCCACGGCACCGCCACACACATTCAACCCTATTCTCGATGAGCGCAGAATTCTCAAATTCGACGAGGGCAGAGTTCGTGATGCAGTTGGAGTCAAGATGATCTCATGTTCGGGACTTCCAGTGCAGGTTTATGAACGGTTTGTGAAGTTGTCCCAATTATGCGCGTTCATGTAACTGCTCTGTGCTTTGCAGCTAGAGTGTAGAATCAGGACGTAGAAATGTATGATCTTCCATTATCTATCGCCTGCAACTGAACTAGAATAACTGGAAACAATGACAAACTGCAATTCTTTATTCGACTGCAATCATTTGCATTGAGTCTTATCTCGCTCCCATCAGAGCCGGCGCTACCAGACTGAACACAAGGAACCTTGGCTGGAAGCCTCTAGGAAACGGGCCTCTAGGATCGTAGCACCACGCAAACCAAGGAGTATTTTGCCGTCCATAGCATCCACATCCTTCTGGGCATCCAGTTACGTATGCCATTGGATTGCACTGGGTTGGAAACAGAACACAAAAGTGGGGTCAGTACTAGTATTAACTCCTAAGAGTCATCCACTGCCTGAGTGAATGCAAAAGCGTACGATGGAGTTCTAATAGAGGACATTTGAGCGTCAAATCTGCTTGGTGTTCACAATTGTCGATTAGGGGCACAAAACTATAGTGCCAGGAATGAAAAATTGCCCGTGCTGCTGCTCACTACTGGTTTCTTCCCAAATATCCACCACATCACGAAACAAAATGTTAACGGCTGAGCTTGCACCTCAATAAGCAGACGAGGTGTTGTTGGCGTACTTCAAAACCCTACACATTTTTTTTTAATATCTGTGTCTTGATACTCTGTCGATCATTCATTCGACTTTATGAAAGAAAACACCAGGGTGCGTTCATTTGTAGCAGAAAGGAGAATGTTCAGCGGCTTAACCACAGAAAGTTTTCTCCCAATAAAGGAGAAATTTTATGAGAAGAAGAAATATATCTTTGAGAAGATGAGTTACATGCGAATGAAAGCAGACGCCAGTTCACTGTTTTCTGCAGTGATCAATCGCCTCAACGATTCTTTATTCTATCGGATTTCTTGCTTTTCTCTGTCCAAGGTTTGTTTGCTAGTTCGCTGCAGGCCTAGAAGATAGGCGATTACAAGACGCGCCTTAGGAACGGTGAGGGGGTCATTGATGTTCAAGAAGGAACTCAGCTGTCCGAAGTCGGCAGCAACCCCGAACTGTCATATTTTACCGGGCATGACTGCCATAAACGACGCCTGCACAAACACGCTCCCAAATGTCTAGACAGCCTATATAAGTCGCAACAGTGTCTACAGATTAAGGAATGTGTGTCCTTTGGTCATAATCGGGTATGCTCTCTTAGACCGATGGCCCTCTAGTGGGATTCTTTTTCTGGTCCAACCCAACATTAAAAGCGTAATTCTTACGACTGTTTTATAGCTGCAGACAACGAATTCTTAGAAGGTTATGTAGAAGGAAAAGAAATACCGACGAAATGTAGCACAAAATATTTAGACGTTTCGGCTTTCTATGTAGGCTCGAATGTCTAACCTGTTATAATTCTCCAAAATTTACAGAACTGCAGTTTTGATGTAAGGACGTATAATTACACCAATATATTTCCCTCGAACCGAAGAGTTAGACACAATGTTGGAGAATTAAAGTCGGAGTTCACGCGGCTGGGAGGTACGGGCGCACCGCAGGGGGCAGTGCTCTACCTTTTGCTCTTAAACATTGCCGCATTAGGACTACAGAGTAGGTTGGACAGCATACAGGGTGTCAGGAACATGCTGTATGCTGACGACACAACGATTTGGACCTCCGGAGGGTCAATTGGGAGCATACAGGAAAGTCTACAATGTGCGGCGGCAACCGTGCAAGAATACGCTAATATAGCTGTGGACTCCAATGCGCGCTCAACAAATCGGAAGAACGGGTATTAATATTTAGGAAGAAAGGGTACTCTTACCCTCCTGTAGTATTTGCGGAGGGAGCGGACATTCAATAGCTGCCACTTGCGAAAATCTTACGCCTGTTAATAGACGCCAAAGGCAACAAAGCGGAATTGATTAGGCGATTGCAGGAAACAAGTGAGCAAGTAGCGAGAATGATTAGTAGGGTATCAAATTCTAAGCATGGACTTAAACAAAAATACAGCATAAAGTTAATTCAAGCTTTCATTGTGACCAGGATAGCTTACGCACCACTTTATTTTGAAATGGAAGGCAAGTAAGAAGAGGAATCTGGACGTCATAATACGCAAAGTATATAAAAGAGCATTTCGTATACCGGTCAGCGCAGGAACATAAATATTACTACACATGGGTGTTCACAATACTGTGGATGAAATTACTGAAGGTCATTTGATATCGCAGAAGATACGGCTGTCAGGAAACAGGACAGCAAGGGACGTAGTCGACAGAATAGGGCTCCCATGCATTTGGTCTACGGAGGACAGAGAGCACTTGGGAGACCAGCTTGGAAGCAAGATCGACGTGCAGCCCATTCCGAGAAATATGCACCCCGAATATAATGAGAATAGAAGGAAGGCTAGGGCGAAAGTCACCAGGAGAACATGAGGCGCGATGAAAGAGGCAATTTACATGGACGGATACGCAAGAGAAATTAGTTAATGAGGCATCAATTCGATTGCAGAGAACCGCCCATGCTGGGGAAGCGGCGATAGCTTTGGTCATGGTTTCCCGGTATATTTCTTGCAAATTACGGACTCCCAGACTGCATGTCGTAACTATACAAGAGAATGATTGGTAAACCCAGAAACAGAATACTTGAAGAAAAAGGGTTTAAATCCACAGTCACAGGGACAACTGAACACTCAGAGGATGTTAGAATCGAAGGCAGTCACGCCACTGCCGGCGCGCTTTTACCGCGGGTCGCCCAACATCCGCAGAAACATATATATTCTGAACCACTATTAGGCTACAGGGATTTACTCCAACATTTGAGATTAGGGAGAAAAGTATACGCCGATTCGCACAGAAATATCAACAGGGGCCAAGGAATCATTTTAAGAAATTGCAATTGAATGCTTATATAAATCCTGTGAAATTCAGCTGTATGTTCCCATATTCATATGACCCGCACTGCGCCTTCTGTGGTAAAGTGGCTGACTTATACCATATGGTATGGGCATGCCAGAAAAACCCAGCAATGCAAGAATTCAATAACCCAAGAACTCAGGACTGGGAGGCGGTGCTGTCCAGCTTACATTCGGAGGAGCAGATTTCTCTGGGGAACCAGGCAAGAGCGGTGCCAGAAGCCAAAGGGCTCCTGGAATGAGGGTGCACTCAAGCATTCTATGCATTAAACGTTTCTGTCTCTCTCACACACATTTTTTTTCGGTGTTACTTTCCCTCTTGACGTTAATTTACTACTCTATAACAACAGATGTTGTGAAATCTCAAATTTAAGAAAAGAGATATTTGGCAAACAGAAGATGCTTAAAAGATAGCTTTGATAAACATGAGGGTAATGTGGCACGATACTGATGCACCACAATGCACATACAGATACGATGCACCTCTCCTCGCATTGGAATGGCTATGCCTGCAAGCCGTTCAAGTCATTCGTGGGCAAATAAAACGCCGAAGGCAATAGCATGATAACATCCCAGAGATTTTATATTCGAATGTGACTCCTAAGGAAAGAGCAGAAGGCATCAGTGAGGTATGGGCAATCTCTTCGATAAACAAATTTCTTTCTAGAAGGGTATTACGGCGAGCATGAGTCAGTTTTTGTTTCCAGTGGGCGCCTTCTGTATATACGATTCCGGACTGAGAATATAATTAACTGGAGAGTTTGGGTTGTGTTTGACCTCCAACTAACTTTTTGTCGTTTCGCACTCTAACAGCTTCGTCAGTATGTGCTATATGATTGCCCCAAGAGTCAACTCTTTAAAAAGTGGGACCACAAGTTTGAGCGTGGATAAATAAGTATAAGGACTGTTTACACCTACAAACATCATGATCTCAATTCTCGCTGCGAATGAATTTTGTGTTCGAAAGGTTGCGCACGCAAGATTCCACAGGAACCGCGTATGTACACTCCCGATCAGTCCGACGCCATTATTGGAAATGAGCACGTTTACGGCGTTTCTCTTCTGTGGCCGCAAGTAATCTGAAGACAGCTTCGGAGAATCCTGACTGGAACCTTAACTGTGATTTCAAGCTTCTGTAAGCTCGATGCGAATGCCTCGCAGATAGCTGCATCACATGACAGCGTGTTTGCAGGTTAAGTATGCAAATAATAATAATCATAATTGGTTTTTTGGGGAAAGGAAATGGCGTAGTATCTGTCTCATATATCGTTGGACACCTGAACCGCGCCGTATGGGAAGGGATAAAGGAGGGAGTGAAAGAAGAAAGAAAGAGGTGCCCGTAGTGGAGGGCTCCGGAATAATTACGACCACCCGGGGATCTTTAACGTGCACTGACATCGCACAGCACACGGGCGCCTTAGCGTTTTTCCTCCATAAAAACGCAGCCTCCGCGGTCGGGTTCGAACCCGGGAACTCCGGATATGTAGTATGCAAAACCTTCTTTTCAATTTAATTGACCTCTTCTCGTTTACTTAGAGGATATCAGAGAGCCCAAACGGCAATCATGCGAAGACCACTCATATGTTTATATAATACTACACAGTCCAATCTATGAACATTTAACCCAAACGTTCGCCCTTAGGATCGAAGAGCAACAAAAAAAAGGTCGGCGAAAAAACTCTAAGTCGTGTCACTGCTTTCAGTTGATATTTGTGCTTTCACATTTCAAAGTATAGTATGAATATTTACTGGCAGATTTGCAATAGGTGTAATCAAAAATCTCTGTCCGGTAATAACCAGAATAATAAATAGTGCGATAGTGGTGAAATTTGAAGAGATGAGGTTTTAGGGGGGCTATTGTTGAGTAGTAAAAGCTTCATATTTCGTATACTAACGGTGATAATATGTGTCGTGCGTGTTCCTTTCTCTAGTCTTACCCTTTCACGCGGTTTACCCTTTTTAATCAAAATGAACCAACTGGGCGGACTAATCTTACTGTATTATTTCATAAGGCGTTCTCTAGCGAAAAACTATTTAAACTAATATCACATAAATTGTATTCGCACCACTTTCTTTTTAAATTCTACACTTAAAATGCGAAAGTATGCAACTCGTTTTAACCGCACGAAAATGCTAGGAATTATTTTAACCAGACCTCACTGATGCACCTGCCGTGGCCGAAGGCTGCTTGACGGCGAAGCATAGGCACTGCTCTGAAATGGAGACACGAGGCGCCAGAAATGTATTATCGCTCGAAATCGATCTTGAAGCCAGAAATATTTGCAGCTTTGAGCTGAGATGGAGCAAAAACACTCAGGAGACGCATACACAAATTCAGCATGGGAAGGAATGCGTGCGTTGACTCTTCAAGAGAACACATCTATCTGCTCGTTCCTGAAGCTCCTGAGCAAAGGTGAGACTGATAAAAACACAGCCCGCGAAGGGCTTGAGAGTGAAGTGCGTACGTGCCTGACGCTCCATCCGTTCCTCAGCTGTGTGATATTGGATAGACGCGTTTGGATCGCTGGAGCTTATTGCGCCAGAGCGCCGAGTGAAATTGAGTTTTAGAAATTTTGAAAGCTAACAGGAATTTTGCTACGTGCAGAATCAAAATCTCTAATTGCATCCACGTACGTGGTTGTCGTACCTAAAGGGTAATTGTTAAAATTGTTTCACTGAACGTACTAGCAATGGGGTACGGCCTGTCTTCGGACGACCGATAACAGTGACATTACTACCTTCCCGAAAGCCAGCTAAGAACTGAAAATCCTGTTTTTTAATACTCCTGAAATCTTAGCACTAACCACGCGGTGAACCAATTAATAATAATAAGAAAAAGAAGCAAAACACACGCTGTTAAAACCGTTACCAATTGAGCCGAACAGATTAGAGCTGAGAAGAGCTGAGAGCAGTGATCCTATAGCCAAACCAGTCAGGTGATTAGCAGGCTGACCATTAGAGCCGTTTGATCCAAAGATGTCCTTCGTTGATGGGTACAGTAACAATGGATTGTGCGTTTGGGGATAAAATGATTTACATTTCATGGAAGGAGGCCCCCTTCTGGCAAATGCTATATAGAAGGGCAGCTTCTACGGAAATGCTTATCTGTCCGTTATGCTTTTGCAGTCGCGGATTTTCTCGTGCTCGCATCTCAGATTTGCAAGATAAATTACTGTACCAGTTTCTGTTGGCTTTCTCGTGTACAGACCTTTTTTGCTAGGAAACACACACCGGGGAGAAGTCCTTGCCTATACACTTGGATGTGGCAGTCCCCCGAATTTGTTCATGAACAAACAAATAGACGCCACTCTAATGGCCCCAAAGTCATTCTTTCCTTTCGTTTACAACCGACTTCAGAAAAGCCAAACAAGAACAATACTATAGCAGCACCTTATAGAAGGCATTTTAGGCAGGCTGAGCTGATGTACCTCCTGAAAGCTGTCTCTGGGGGACCTACACATTTCAGTCCGCTGAGTGCAAACGTTGGCGCACAAAGATGAGACCTATATGTTGAGATTGTCTTGTAGGAGCGGCCTTCGTTAAAGCAGCAGACTGCAGCAAAGAAATTTACCTGCTCAAATAAGTTTTAATCACTTTGAAACACGTCAAGAATACCACCAAAATAAAGCATTGTGTTTTTAACGAAGGTATTAAGGTAGTTATTCCAAGATAATGAAAAGACATGCGGTGCAAGAGATCTTTGAAGAAATATTTCTTATTAAAGGGCAACTGCATAGGTTTCATAGGGGTCGAACTTCATAGGGTAGAATGTGTTAAACTTGCAGGCAAAGCATGCGAAGTCCTTTTGGGCTAGCATTTGAAATGATGACGTAATCGCCGATTACGCCAGGCACCAACGCCAACGCACAACACCAGGAGTGGTGGTAGGGGGGGGGGGGCGCACGATGACGTCATCGAAGGGTATCGGTACGTTTCCTATGCACAAATGCCTGCTTTCAAGGAAGAAAACCAACGCCACTGAAAGCAAAGCTCGCGAGCGTTGTTTGGCAGCATCCAACGAGGCACGGCAGGGTGTGGCTGACGGCAGCGGTAATTTGAAATCATAGCTTTCATGACGTCACACTGAGCTTCCCCGCACTTCTCCGCTGCTTTGAGGAGAGCGGCAAAATTCAATCGTCAATAACGCCACTATTTTAAGTGCTAGTGGAAAAACACTTGGCATGCTTTACCTACGGCCTGTATAGATTTCAATTCTTGAATATCGTGAAATTCTCAAAAAAAACGTGCAGTTTTCCATTAAGGCACAGCGACGAAGAAGACTGATCAGAACACTCACTCCACAAAAGCAGCAAATGGCAGCAGAAATAGAAGAAAGTACAGTACGCAGATCATTTTCTTGAACCACTCAATGGCTGAACCTTGATAATATGTGCCCGTGCAATATTTGCGCCGCCGTTATATTGCCTCTATATAGGCTGGAGTGATTGGGCGCAATGTATGGTGACAACTGCACATATGCAAGAGCCGTTAGTACTCAGACAAAATTTGTGCATGCACTCACATATATAATTTCGGTTGGTATGAGGACATTAGGCACTTTAAACTGTAGGTTATTTCAAATTCAGCGCTGATGAGATCATTATAGTGCACAGCACATTAACATTTGGAGATCAACCATAGAAGCTCACATCCGCGCCTAAGCATCAAACTACGTTCTATACTGCGCTCGTTCTAATCACTCACCAGAGCTCTTTCTGCTTCGTTAGTTGCTAATCACCTGTCTACGATGCATAATTGGCACGCTTCTTTGCTGTGCTATGCAAAATTTGGTGCAAATATATCTTGTTTGAGCCCAACCCGCTGTTTGAAACGTGACTCATTCTCTTTCCTCGCAGAGAAGATAGGCGCACGCGTTATACTCCAGCACACGCTTCCCAGAAGATTCTTATTATATGGATAAAACCATCACAGAGCAACCATAGAGATTTCGCTGAACGCGGACAACGGCATCACTTGCTCTGGAAGTAAAACAGAACATGTTCGAGAGCACTGCAATGAGGTAAAAAGAGAAGGATATTTTTTTATCTAAGCAAATCAATTCAGTTTTAAAATTCTAATGCGCTACTCAAAAAGCTTTGGCAATGTGGAAGAAGAGGCGGTGCATAACGCTTTTCCAAATCAATCTTAGTGGTACTACACGGATCACTATTTTTTTGATGAGGTATTTCACTAGTTGTCGCTATTTCATTAGGAATGCCCAATTGTCTATGTTATGCCCTCTTCTGTTTCTGATATGTACTTTTCTGCTCTATAATCTGCTTCAGTTTTTGCTATGAGTATGCCGAATAAGTTCGAAGATATCTTTCTTGCTTTCCTGACCGTCGATATCCCGTGATGCCAAAATAACTTTCTAACCTTACGGCACTTATTGATAATTGAGTGTTTGAAATTAATACCATCAGCTACAATAAATTAACTCGGAAGTGCCTAAAAACACTAACAAAATCACCACTCTCATTTTGTCGAACATAATCTAGCAGTCACATCAGGAGTGATGGGGCTGGATTGGAAAATAGGTAATGTCATTCCAGTTCCTAAAAACGGTGCTGTCATATCATGCCTTGAATACGCACCCCAGTCCATTAATAGATTTTCTAGTAAGTTTATGAAGAACGCCTTCTTATCCCACGTCATGAATGTTCTCATTTCCAACAACCTCTTTCATCTTAAGCAGCATTTCTGAAAAATACATTTTTTGGTACAAAACTCGCAGATTTATTTACCGATACCAACTCCCAACTAGACCTTAGCATGCTGGCCGAGCCCCTTCGGCTTTTAAAATGCCTTCGTCAACGTTTACCGCGGTAGACTCTTCTTGAAACTTTAACTTTTAAATCTTAATTCAATAGTTGCTTATTGGCGATGTAGCATTCTGAAAGGCGGTAATCTCTTCGTTCTCACAAATAACCACTCGTCTTGTATTTCTCAGGTCATTTCTGGTGTAGCTCAATGTTTTGTTACTGCCCCCTTCTTTTCATTTTCTATATTAACACCCTTCCTTGAGACATTTCTTCTAGCATACGTCTATTATCTCATGACTGTGAAATTTATCTGCTCATTCATTATAGTTTTAACCTCCCCGGTCTACAACACGACTTATATACACCAAACAATGCTTTAGAACATTGTTAATGGCTTCAAAAATTATCACATCATTATTTATTTTAACCACCGCCACATATACGGAACAGCCACATGTGGTGTATGTCACATTATAAATGCAAAAAAAAAACATTTTAGCGTGCAGTCTTTCGTAGTCCTCTTAACACAGCAATACTTCTAACGAGCGAAATCGAGCACACTCTCTTCTCCGGCGAAACCTATAATTTTACTGTCGTTCTGAGAAGATTCTTGCCTACAGTTCTTTTCTAAGGCCCAAGGTAGAAAAATTGTTCTGACGCTTAAGTTACCTGAAGTGAGGAGTGCAACAGCATTAGTTATCACAGTTCTCGCAGCATCTGTTGCAATTCCTGTGCGTGTGTGCGTCAGCTTCTGGGCTATTTTTGGTCAATCAACCACCTCATTCGGACTGCTAGCTGCAGCAACAGGCATCCGCTATGCTTTGACGGTGCCGACATTTGCAAATATCCCATTTTGTTTTATTTTAGATTTTCGTTATCTATCTCGATTCATGTGTGAAAGTTCCTCCTCTGGGTCGCGGCCTGTCATGATCTCCTTTGGGGCCACGTGCTCTTTGGAAGCCTTACTTCTCTCCACCAATTACCGAACTTCATGGCATCGGAGGCCCTGTGTTTCGTCTGACGGGAACTTTAATGCTGTTTAAAGGCCACTTCCCGGAGTTAGAGCGTCGTATCGGCCTTCGTCGGAGAACACCTCCGACTTTTTGGCGAGAGCAATAAAATGTTTCAGCGCAAAGCACGTGAACTTGCGTGAGACATGGGTTTGGCGCCAAACTAGTTAAGGCATCGAGCGGTTGGATACAGTAGGTTATGTGAAGAGCCGATATTTCGGTTCGACGCTCTACACCGATTTTCAGAAGCTACCCGAGGACTAGGATTTGAAACTTCGTGAGTTTCAGCGGTATGTTATTAATCTCAGCCGCTCTACCAGCATGCATATTGGACGCATCGGCAACTCCGACCATACCCGCGTATACCCTCATATGCCGATAGTTAGGACACGTAAGATGTCTAGTGAACACGAAGTTCGCATTAGAAGCACTGCAAACTAAAAGTATCGAATAACAGTTATGCTGGCATGTTTCGCTGATAGCCACAAGCTATCTCCGAGCGTAATTTTTCGCCGGAAGACTATGCCGAAAAAAAAAAAAACATCTCAAATAATGTTGTGGGTTGTCACGAAAAGTAAAAGATAGACTCAGATTTCCTCATAGATTCTTTCTGCAGCGTTTTGAACTGAACTTGAGACGCACTGCAGCCTCTGGGAACTAAATTTGCGCAGGATTGTTTTCGGGGTCACCTGACACCTGGCGTAAAATAAAAGGTGCAGCATGCCCGAACACATCTGGTTGTTATACCTGGTGGCACGACGTCCATTCTTCAGCACCTCGACGCTATCCAACAAACCGTTCAAGGATCGCTTAAGGCAGTTGTATTAGGACTGGATTTAATATTGGTCTACCTCAATAGCCGCACGAAGACTTAAATGCCCCAGCGCATCTACTGTTGCTCAGTAAGTTTGAGCTGCGTGGTACGGGCTTGAAACGGTCTACCAAGCATATAAGAAATGGTCGATCTCAAATGCACTCGAAGTAAGTGAAGATTACTTCCTTTGGGAGAGAACCCGCGACAAAGAGGCGTCCGGCTGTGATGGCGACACCGACAACGGTTGTGATGGTGAAGAAGAGGCATAGGAAGTCCGCTCGGTTTGCAGGTAGTCCGTAAAACTGCACTTTACTTTTCAACAAGATTCCAAATGCGTATTTTTGGCGTCGATATCTCAACCACATTGGCGATTAAAAAAAATTAAAAGCAGGGCTCTCCTCCGATGTTGATGGCTATTAATTTCGCTATATAACCTGGCCCCCGTGCATCAAAAATAAAAGTTTATATCTTAATTTTAGATAGCTGATCGTCTAATTATTGATCCGCATGAAATACAGAATATCCGCCTGGCTCCCCAGACCAGCTCAATAGATCGCGCCGACCTACCTTTCAGAGTTTTCTAAAATAACATTCTCTAAAAGGTTTTTAAAAAATCACCCTGTATAAATTTAGCACTTCGTTCAGTATAGCGATCAAATCTGCTGTGATATACGTAGAAATTCATATTATATATTTTTGGCCCCTACAGTGCTAATTTCCCGGAGCATGCACTATCTATATTTTCCAGACATTATTGCACCATTGCCTCAACATGTCACCTAAATCTTGAACTGTTGGAAATAGAATGTCAAAACTGTATTTTACAGTGGTAGAAAAGAGCTGTTCATAGCATGATGATGTGGTTACAACTCATTTATATGAATATGCGCAAATGCATTCAATCTCTTCGTTTTATATTTTACATGTTTCTGTTTCAACTGTATATTTACATTGTATATATGTTGTTTTTTGCTACTAAAGCATTATATGCTATGAGTTGTCGCTTGGAATTTGTTTTGCTGTACCTTGCAACGTGTTGCAGTGTTGCAGTACCCGTTGCCAGGTACCTGTACGAGGGCTTTGTGGGGGAAGGTCAAAAGCAGGATTGTGCCCTTCCCGCTGGATTTCACGGAAATAGGTGGCTACTTGGATGTGAAAATTTGAAGGGAAATCGAAGCAGCCTGCATGAATGGCATCGGCGATGAATAATGGACCTAATACCTGACTGTGTCGCCATAACTACCGCTCATCATACGCATTACCATGCGTGTTACAAAAGTGCGTCCTCATCGAACGCCTCTTACTCGCGAGATTTTTACTCATGTCTTCCTCCCCTCGTTTCCTCTGTGCCTTCCCACCAGTGCGATTGCGTGTGTGTTTTCTAGAGTGAGCGGAATAGCGTGAAGTGACTTGCCGCTCTGCGCTCTCGCGGTAACTTGAGATCGGGCTTCGTCGGCGGCACCATCAGGCAAGTTTGGTTTTGAGAATGTCTAGCCCACGAGAAACGGCCAGGCCTTTTGCACATGTTCAGAGAGCAGAGAAAGCTAAGAACATCAAAGAAGGATCGTTGTGTTGTGCATTCTGTCTGACGGCTCCTTGTGTGTCTGTAGGCTTGAGAGTTTAATAGCTTCCCTTGCTTATTTTTAAAACAACGAGTCTTCTGGTGTTCACTTTCACTTTAATATTCATATTTTTTTTGCTTACCCTTTCTGTAACCTCTTGATCCTCCTTTATTTTAGTGTTTTTTAGTGTTTACAGTTCCAGTGTTAAGTTCATTGTGCCTATGTTTTCATCATGAGTGCATATACACAAAACTATTTGTAAGCCCCTCCTTATGAAATGCCTTTGGGCCTTTAAGGATGAAATAAATTAAATGAAATTAAGTGAAATCTTCGCACGATTCCTGTCATCAGTTATTCTATAAGACCACCGAAGCTATACAGAGCCGGATGAAGATGTCTTCTCTCCTTACGTTGCGGAATTTAGGCCCCGGTTGAAGTTTTCTCTTACAACTAGTCATAATCTTACCATTCGCTGCTTAGGGCATATTGCTTACATAACTGCGAAGTTACGACGTTTGAACGGCAGTCGAATATAATGTTTGGTGACTGTATTTGCTGTGCTTACACCTATCGCGGATTTTTGAAACACCTCCGCGAGTGCGCTAAGTATTAAGAAAAACATACCTTTTTATTATTGCAGGAAACAAATTTCAAGCGAGTAAGGCAAGACCGATGTGCTTGTCACCAAGTCGCGCGTAATGATTACGAGCAGTAGGCATATGAGAAGATAAAGCGATGCAATTATACGTTGTTTATGTTATCACACTTGCTTTGTGTAAGCAAGCGTTCTCTTATTTGGTTGCGCCCTTTTGTTTCGAAGCTTCGCGTATTTTGACACGATGTGCTATGAAGAAGGCAGCGTTTACTTTCGAAAGCAGAGGAGCGCACATCTCTGCTGAGCGCGCATTCCGCATTCAAGCTAGGTTTCCAGCCATGCGTTATCAAGTTTCCAAGAAATTGAATGAGTGAGCCAGCGGCTCTTCGAGACGTTCAAGCAAAGCAGATTGCTCAGGTGCGACCACTATTTTTCTGTGCGCTTATGGAAGGCTCAGAAATAACCCAGCTAGCGGACTGCTCGACCGACTATGCATACTTCTCACCATTCAGTCTCTTGAACGGGAGCTGTGTGTGCAGCGACTACAAGCCTAGGCTTGTATAAGACTTATATGAGTCTTATTGGAAACACCTCTTGTTCGAAGATATCCGCTGCAAGAAGTCGTGAGGTAGGCTGATATAACGATATCGCTGTTCTGCATTGAAGACGTTCAAACTTGTTTACTGGCCCGGTGACACGTTGCGACGGGCTCAGAGGACAAAACTTTATTCTACTGTACCAATTTATTTAGACTGTAATTAAGACAGCTGGGGTTTATGCCCGAGCGGCGAGCGCCGACGAAGGAGAAAAAGCATAACGAAGACAAAGCTGACAAAGCTTAGGCTGGCACCAAAAAACGCTGGACTTCCCGTCGTCATCACGTGTACGATGCTTTGGTTACGTTAGATGTCTCCAAATCTTACTACAGTGTTGAACCCTCATCTTAATGCATAATTTACCGTTTCTTCAGTTTCCAAATTATTAAGTTGCTTGGATATCTGCATTTCTCTATAACACCGAATTATTTTCCTTTCATAATGAAGTACATCCAGAGAGATGAAAACAAACGAGAGATGTACCGCAAGGAGCTGTCCTCTCACCTGTGCTGTTTAATATTCTTCTGAGCTCCATTCTTCTCCATCGCCATGTTCTCACTTACGTCTATGAGGACTACATTGCGTTTTTGCGGCTGCACCTGATATAAATTCCCTCTATGATCAGTTGTAATCAAATCTGAGTATTCTTGAGCACTGGTTGAGCAGCTTGCACCTGACGTTAAATTTTAACAAGTGCGCCGTTCTTGTTTTCCCTCTACAAGAACCTGTTGTGGTCTCTCGTGCATGTCAGTTACAACCAATACCTCAGGGTCAATTCCTAAAATATCTAATTGTCATTTATGACGGCAAACTCGCCTGGCGGCCCCACATGGACCACGTCGCGGCGAAAGAGGCTCGTGCAGTGGGCATGTTACGTAGGTTGTGCAACCACCGGCACGGTATGCGCAGGCCCATTTTAGAATTCGAATCTTTGTTGTGATCAGGCTCGGCTGCCTACAAACTTCGTCCTATAGTCTTTTTGGAGAAGGAAGCAATTCGAATGTACCTTGGCCTCCCAAATTTGTGGCTACTAGTGTTCTGTAGCTTGAAGCCCACATTCCCCCCTTTTTATCTTGACTTCACTCTCTAACTGTGTAGAGTTCTCTCAGAACCTATGAATCACTTCTGCACCGTTCTCAAAGCATTCAGCCGACCTCCTTTTTTGGTTACAACTGGCCTCGTTTTGATACCATAGAGGTTGTGTTTGCGCAAGGAGTACTTGAGCCTCTAAACGTGAAAATTTACAACATCCGTCCTTCGCTAATCAGTGGGTGTCACGGATCACCCCGGAGAACACTCGGACCGAAAGAATGGACTAGGTGACAGGGGCACTCACACAGACGCACATTTAATACACCCTACGTGCCACAAACACTAGCACACAAAAATAACAAAACTAACACAAAACACAAAGACTATAAATACACACCACGTGGGAACACTGCTACCAGCGTCTACTACTAGCGTTCTACTGTTAGTGGCTGGCGTTCGTGCTCAGGGTTGGTTCGGTGTGGCTGCGTCGTTGTATGGGCCCAGTAGCCGACGTCGAGATGGCGTTCGACGTGCTCGGGCTGGCGTCGCTGGCGGCGTCGTTGGCTGCGTCGTGCAAGCTCCCGGTCCAAGCGCCCATGGAGGTGATGCCGGTGCTGTTGGCGTTGGGGGCACCACCCGGATGGGTGGCAACAGCGCTGGAGACACCCCTGGCAGTAGCAGGTGGTAGCGTTCTCCGTTAACTCCCCGAAACGGGCTCAGGAACGGCAGGGAGTCCACGAAGCGATGTCGTAGACCGCGAGCTCACCGGAACAGTGGCCGGCATCGCTCTCTTCCAGCCGAAGCGTCCCTGACCCACCAGAGCCTCCCCTTCTCTGTTCTTTCCCCCGTGCCTCGCTCTCCCTCGCCCTTTATAGCCTTGGCGTTAGTCCACGTATTCCTTGTCGTCGTCCTCATCTTTTTCTCCTGTCCACTAATCATCTCTTTCGACCCCAACGAATGCTTCTTCTTCATCTTCTTTAGTCTTCGGTTAATCCACGTCATCCTTATCGCCAACCTTGTCTTCATCAAGCCTCTTTCGTTCATAATTTTATGTTAGACTCCCTATTATATGCGACAAGGGCTCCCTCTCTCAAGAGTTTTTTCATAAAAAACTGCTCCCGTCATCATAATGGTCAAGCCATCCAGCCAACCGACTATCTTCTGTGGGGATTCTGGACTCAGAACACAACACACCGCAGATGTCCAGTACGAAGCAAAAGCACGTACACCACTAACACAGCACACCAAACTGCATTTTCGGAACATTAACACACTACTGCCGTTGTCCGTACAGAGTTCTTAATAACCACTTAATGCCCACAACACACTCCCTTGTATAATCACATAACAATAGCAACAACAACCACAACAAATCAACTACACCAAAAAGATACATTCTAGAGATAGCTAGAGCCGTTTAGTTGGCTCTATCTGTAGAGAGGTCTTATTTGCCAAAAATGACCTCCGTTTTGCCCCGCACATCTTAAAACAACTCCCCCTTGATTTGGAGTAGAGCGATCGTCTGTCTTCATTCAAATTGGGGTTTATTAGCGCCTTACCCCATCCTACCGTTTTCTTCCCACTACACGTGGGCACCTCTGCAACATCATCTGTCTCCTCGGCCCCTACCGAGCATGTTAACTTGGGGGCGTACCGCCGCACGGGACCTCTTTCTTCATAATTCAACATA